>NC_080644.1:12725000-13024497 GCF_027579445.1 Ammospiza nelsoni | reverse complement strand
GCTGATCCTGGGGGTCCCTCCCAGCTCAGGACATTCCATGAATCCTCAGGCTCTGGAAGTTGCTGGTGTGGATGAAACCTCTCCCCACAGATCCCTGCTCAGGGAAGGAGAAGGAGGGTGAGCTGTGGCTTTTCCAATGTGCATAGTGCCTGCCTAGAATGCCTATTTTAAGCAGCAAAATGCATGCATTTGATGTTGGAATGATTTTGGCACCCCTGGGTGTCAGAATCTGGGTACCTCTGGTATTGCACCAAGCTTGACTTTCACAGGAACAGCCATATTTGTACCAAGTACTGCACTGGCTAATTAACATTATTCTGCATTTCAGTGAATTATGTTATTTTTATCAGTCTTGCTCTGTATCAGACTCCCCAGCACCAGTGGCCACTGCCAGACCCAGTCACAGGGCTGAAGGGACACACTGGCAGTGGGACAGGGAGAGTGTGAAAATAGATGGGATAGGAGGAAAAAAGATAGGGAGAGGAAGGGATCATGGAAGCAAAGGTTCACTGGATGGTTTGGGTTGAAGGGACCTTAAAGAAGATCCACACCCTGCCATGGCAGGGACACCTTCCACTGTCCCAGGCTGCTCCCAGCCCTGTCCAGCCTGGCCTTGGGCACTGCCAGGGATCCAGGGGCAGCCACAGCTGCTCTGGGCACCCTGTGCCAGGGCCTGCCCACCCTCACAGGAAGAATTCCTTCCCAATATCCCATCTAAACTAACCCTCCTTCAGCCCGAGGCCATTCCCTATGTCCTGTCCTTCCATCCCTTGTCCCCAGTCCCTCTCCAGCTCTCTTAGAGCCCCTACAGGCCCTGCCGGGGTTCTGAGGTCTCTCTGCAGTTTCTGTTCTCCGGGCTGGACACCCAGTGGATCCGAGGGATCCTCAGAAGAGCAAGGTGCAAACACAGTCCTGGCAAAGGCTTAGGAGAGCCCCTCAGCATTCCCAGCTGTTGGAGGTTCCTGTTCTGCCTCACTGGGTGTCTCCAGGATTGCCCAGCACACTGGACAGAGGGAATGAGGAGGAGCAGTTTGTGCAGCCAGTGAGGACAGAGGGTAAACTTCAAATAGTGCAACTGGGCAACTCAAAAGGAGTAAATAAACAAAAAAAAAATCCTTGTCAGTCAGGTTGAGGCCAACAGAGCAATTTGTCTGACTTTATTTTACATTTAGAATGGAACAACCTTTAGGTGCTGACAAACATAGAGGAGAGCACCCACAGAGCCTGAATGATGACAAATGCACCCCTGGAGGCTCCTGATGGCTGCAGCTCATCCCACAGGCTGCAGTGATCCCCAGGGGCTGCAGCTTTGCCTTGCACAGCAGTGGGGAGCAGCAGAACCTCTGTCACTGCATTGGGCTCAGTTGGGTAATAATTAGCACTGACTCCATGATTCATAGGAGGCTGATCAATCTCTTTATTTTATCTATATATATATATGAAATAATATATAATATAATGTAATATAATATAATATAATATAATATAATATAATATAATGGAACCCATTGCTTTTATAGACAGTTACAATACACCTATACCCTTTATTTACACCTATACCTTTAATTAATACACCTATACCTTTAATTAAAGGACCCAATTGGTCCTTTAATTAAAACACCATTCCCCACTGGCTAATTAAGAAAGCACCCTTTGGTAAACAAATCCCCATAACACATTCCACATGTGCACAGCACCAGGTGCAGCAGGTTAAGATAATAACTGTTCCTCATTCTTTTTTCTGATCTCCTCACAGCCTTTCCCAGACATCATTCTGGGAAAGTTGCATTTGTCCCTGTGGCCATTCTGCTGCCACAGGACCTGCCTCTGGAGGTGCAGCAAAACCCCCAAAATGTGGAGGGCTCCTGCTGGCACCTCAGCCTGGGCTGGTGCAGAGCACAGCCTTTGACGGGCTGGGACACCTTCACGTGTACACGCGGGAGAGGAGGAACATTCCTGGCATGGGAACATTTCCCTGAGCCCCTCTGGCCCTTGGGAAGTGTTTGCTCCCTGCTCTGCAGGGTGGCCATGGGCAGCAGGTCAGCCCAGGCTGCCCCATGGCCACTGCCACTGTCCCCAGCCAGTGTCACCCACCTAAAGGGGACAGGACAGTGGGTGACTGGGGCATAACCAGTTCTGGGAGTCACAGCCTGCCCCATTCCTCATCCAGGGGTCCCTGGCAGGACAGAGCACCACTGAGGGCAGCAGGATTGGCCTGGGGATAAGTGATGGAGCACCCCTGGGTTGGGCCATGCAGACAGCACTGACAACTTGTTCATACCCTGGCACATTGATGGAAAAGCCTTTAAAATGAAAAAAAAAAAAAAAAAAAAACTCTTTTTTTTTTTTTCTATATATTTGTCATTTCTTAAAGCACCTCCTCTGTGAAGTTTTTCAGCCATTCAGAGTCAACCTTTCTGGGAATGATCAAAAATTAAAATTCCAGATTGAAGTTTGTATTCACTGAACTCTGGGTATAAAAAAAATCTGAGTTCTAAAGTGTTCCAGGGCTGCTCACCACCTGTGGTAAGTGCTAACATGATATCAAGAGAGGGCTTATTCAGAGGTGCTTATCTTGCTTCCTCAGTGTTCCTTGGCTGAAATTTTTAAAAGTATCTGAATTTTCTCTTGTCCTTTTTTTGGCTCATAAAATTGGATTAAATTCTGCCCTTGCCGTGTGTATCCCTCTGGAAAATATCTGTCCACTTACTACTCAGCCCTTAAAGCTGAGCTGGCTTCTCAGCTTCAAGCGTGTCTGTGTTGTCTCTCATGTGCTTGTGATGTGCCACACAAATATCACAGAATCCAGAATGGTTTGGGTTGGATGGGATCTTAAATCCCATCCTGTTCCACCCCCTGCCATAGGCAGGGACACTTTCCTCTGTCCCAGGCTGCTCCAAGCCCTGTCCAGCCTGGCCTTAGACAGTGCCAGGGATCCAGAGGCAGTGATAGATGCTCTGGGCACCCTGTGGCAGGGCTGCCCACCCTCTCAGGGAAGGATTCTTTCCCCATATCCAATCTGGCCCAATTATCTTTTCAAATGCTGAAGGTGAGTGCTCAGTGTGATAACCAAAGTGTTTCTCACACCAGCAAAGGTGTGACTGTGCTGCCCTTGAGCCCCCAGCTCCTCCATCACTACTTTGGGGTCTGGGAGAAGGGCCCAGCTTTCTGCTGGTGTTCCCATGGACTTCAAGGTCCCAAAACAGGGACATGGGTGGTGGCATCTTGTTCTGTATGGGCTGGATGGTCTCCAGGCTGGGGCACACAAGGAGGGAAGGAGCAGCACCCAGGAGGGCGCAAACCCCCCCTTGAGTGGGCACACCCCTGTGTGCATCAGGGTGTCTTGGTTTCCAAAGACAGGTGTCTGCTAAGGAAGGCAGGAGCCTCCCCTGAAACGGAGAATGCAAGCCCCCTCCCTCTGAATTGCTATAAATTTTAAATTAAGGGGCTCTCAGGCAAAAAATATGGGAGCAGGAAATAACAGTTCTTCACTAGGGAAGAAAATTAAAAGATAAACAATGCAGCAAACCAAAACAACACTGCCAGAGTCAGAACACAACCTGACACCCTGTGGGTCAGGGTGTTGGCAGCAATCCCATTGGAATTGTGGCTCAGCCCTCCTGCAGTGTCAGGGCTGGTTCTGCTGGAGCAGGGATCCTGCAGAAAGGTGCAGTCTCTTCCTCTGAAGATCCAGTGGCAGAGGCAGCTGCTGTTCCTCTGGGGAATCCAGTGCAGAAGCTGTGCTGGTGTTCCAGAACCTCCAGATTATATCCAGGTAGGAATGCTTGGCTCCTCCCTCTGGGCTCACATCTCCCAATGGGATGCTGTAGTTCTTATCAGCCATGCAGGGATGACATCCAATAGCTGTTATCAGCAGGTGTCTCCCCTGAGGGAGGAGTGGGTGTGGAAGAGATAAGGAAAACTGCCCACTGAACAGAAGACAACTGCCATACAGATGGCAAAGAGAACACAATTTGTTTTGCAATTGAGGACAGGGCCTCCCACAGCCTGTGCAGCAGGAGGGAGCTCAGCTCCTGGGGGGTTCTGAGTGTGGGAATGAGCTCCTGGGAGTTGGATTAGGAAGCAGGGAAGAGGTGATAGAATCTGCATTGCAACCAGGAGGTGTAAAGCATTTCTGCTCGTCTTATTTATGTGCTTTGATTGCATCAGGCAGGGAGAGGACAAAGGCATTGAGGTCATACTGAATCCAAGTACACAATTCCAGCAGGAAGGAGCCACTGGCTGGGCACAGAGCTCAGGGATGTGCCCTCCAGTGTCACTAAGATATTTCCTGAAAAATCTCTTCACCAGGAATTCTTCTCCTGGGAAGCTGGGAAGCTCCAGCTTCTCTATGTTTTACTGCTTTGGAATGTGATTTGGAGACTGTTTAACCCAGCATGTGAATTGTTTTCGTTTAATGACCAATCCCAGTCCAGCTGTGTCGAGGCTCTGAGGAGTCAAAAGTTTTTATTATTCATCCTTTTCTAGCCTTCTGATGTATCCTTTCTCTATAGTTTAGTATAGTTTTAGTATGTAATTCATCATATCATATATCAGTCTTCTGAGAACAAGGAGTCAGACTCTCATCTCTTCACCGCGTCCTGGGACCCTCATAACCACCACACTCCTGCAAAGCCCCTCTCCACTTCTGCAGACCCCTCCCCACATCACTGCACCTCCCAGGCTTGCCAGGCTTTCCCACAGGGCTTTACAGCTCCAGGCCTGATGGTTTGGGATTTTTCCCATGAAAACACCTTGCCACAGGTGTGCTCTAAGGCAAACTGACTGAATATTGCAGTGCTGCTGGTGCCTCCCAGCTGTCCCATAGCTATGCTGGCATTGCATGCCCCTTTTTGCCTTATTTATCATTTAACCAATGCCAAAGGGCTCTTTTCATCCAAAGTAAAAAATGGACACTTATAAAAATGCATAGGTTTTAAATTACTCAGCAGTTGGAGTTGTTATAAGAACGCCCAGGGAATAAATGGTTCCTTCTCCCATTAGGCTCAAAGGCCATTTCCATACAGGCTGCACATGGAATGGGATTCATTCCTACTCCCACTACACACAACTGTTTCTCTGCTGTTCCTTCAAGCTTCAATGTCTCTCTTAATGCTTTATTACCACTGTTTAAAACTCCACACTTTGGAATGTGCTCAGAGTAAATCTGCCATGTTGTGTTTAAGTACCAATTCCTTATGTTTTAAAGGCATTAATCTTTGCTTTTTTTGCTGTGTCTAAGTGGCTTGGCTTGAACAGACAGGTGTTTGCTAAGGAAGGCAGGAGCCTCCCCTGAAATGGAAAATGCAAACCCCCTCCCTCCCAATTATTATAATTTTGAAATTAAGGGGCTCTCGGGCAAAGATATGGGAATAGGAATAACAGTTCTTTATTAGGAGGATTTAAAACACAAATGCAATAGTACAAAAAAAAGAAAATAAACCAACCCTGCCAGAGTGATCACAGGCCCTGGCCCCTGTGTGTCAGGGGGGTGTCCCAGCCCCATCCCATGGGGGCTCAGCCCTCCTGCAGTGCCAGCTGTGGCTCTGCTGCAGCAGGGATCCTGCACAAGGGGGGAGTTTTCCTCTGCAGCTCCAGGGCTGCTGCAGATGGGCCTGGGCTCCCTCTGGCCATGCAGGGCAGCAGAAAGCTGCTCCTCTGGCAATGCAGGGGGCAAAGGCTGCTGTGCTGTGCCAGGCTCAGATTGGATCCAGGTAGGAATGCTTGGCTCCTCCCCTGGGCGGAGCATCTCCCCATGGGATGCTGGGATTGGATCAGCCCTGCAGGGACACTCAGTGGCCATGGACAGCAGAGATCTCCTGGAGGGAGCATTGGCTGTGGGAGAGAGAAAGAAAACTGCCCCATGGACAGAGGATAGCTGCACCAGCTCTGACACATGGGGATAGAACACACAGACCCATTTCCACCCTAAGAAGACCCTGAGCCAGCATAATGAAAGGAGTTTCCTCTTTTTCTCAGCCACTGAATCCCATGAAATGAAAACAGGACTCAGGTGCTGCAGGCAAATCTGGTTCCCTGCTGTTTCTGAAGGCCCTGTCTCCTTCAGCTAGGCATAGAAAAGTCCAGGTGGCTGTGCCTGCATGGGTGGAATTCCCAGGATTGCTGCTGGCTGTGTCAGCCTCCTGTCCCACCCTTCCCACTCCTGCCCTGCCAGCTCCCAGGGCCTGTGAGGAAGGTGCTGGAAAGGCAGAGCTCATGGCCAAAGGCTGCCTCTGCCAGGATTCCCAGTGGTGATGGAGACTGGGAACTGCACCAGGACACCTTGTTATGGTGCAAGACAGAGCTCTCCACTGTCGCTATAGGACGCGAAAGAACACAAGCGCACACCACTGTTCTCAAGGTCAAGAAAAAGGGAAGTTTATTTTCTGACTTTAACATTTATCGTTTTCTAAGAGAGACAGTGGATTGGAGGGTGACAGTGCTACCTCTCCAATGACACTGGACAAACTAACAGTTTATCAACTTTTTCTTCTTCCATAAAAGAATGCAAAACAATAAGTTATTTACAGAAAGTGTGTGAGAAAGCTCGCTACAAGAATGTCAGCATCAGAAGGCTTAGAAAATCTTAAAAAAACTAGGGTGACACTCAGCAACTTATATCTGCAGAGCATCAAGCAGGGCCAATCCCATGCCCTTAATTTCTATCACTCATAACTCCACTGCTCAGCTTCCCTTGGGTATTTGACATTGGATTTCACCCCACAGTCCACATGCTCTCAGCACAGAACATCTTAAAAAACAGTCCAAGGCAGCTCACCTGATAGAAAGGGTGATGTAACACTGCAACAGAAAATGCTAATGAGTTCCAAATTGTGTCAGGAAAATCAATGCTCATCCTCCAGAAGGTTTTTATTGGATAACTTTCTTCTTGACTTGGTTATTGTTCCAGAGTCCTACAAAATGAGAGGCAAAGAGGAAGGCAAGGAAGTGCAGTGCATGACAAACGAGCTAGTTCTTCAGTCCAACATAAAACTTGAGGGTTTAGAACAGGCTTTAAATATAGGAGATTATAAACTGGGAAGATGGAATGTAGACACAGTAAAACAGAAGGGAGAACACAGGAAAGATCTGCTCTTAACAGGTTTTTGTTGCACAAATATGTTTTGTTCAACAAAAGCCAATCCTTCATCCTTCCAGGTTCCTGGTGGAGAAGGACACTTCCCAAAAGCCTCAGAACCAAACCTCACCCACAGGAACTCAGCAGCTCAGGAGTGGCTCTTCCCATGCCCAGGGGTGGTGGGATTTGCAGCCTTTCAGCCCTTTGGGTTCTCTCTGCCCTCCTAGATTTGAGGAGGGCAGGACCAAGGAGCAGGGATCTCTTCCATCCTTTGATCATTTCAGCCTTAGAAGAATTTTCTTCAAAGGAAAGAAAAGGCTCTGCACATGAGGAGACCTTTATGATGCTTTAATGTCAGTGGCAAGGATTTTTCTCCCTGGTGCTATGAGGGCCCATAGGTACTTTGAGGGTGTTTAAACCACAAGCAGGGGACACATCTCAGCCTTTCCCAAAGTGATCTCCCAACTCTCTACCACAGTTTTATACATCAGTGGATTCTGGGCTGGAAGGAAAGTCTCCCTGTAGTGAGGGATAAGTCTGTCCTTTATTGTTTCTTTTAAAGGTTGTGCTTTTGCAGCCTCTCATCCACCAGAAACTTTTTTGAGGTGCTTTAAACCTTAATTTTTTTTTTTCTTCCCAAGATTCTTTTTTCTCTGAGGTATTTTGCTTGGTCTCCTCTCTAGGTGGGCAGAACCCATAAGAGATGCCAAGAGTCCCCTGCCATCCCTGTGGCTCAACAGCCACCTCTGCTCCCTCCGAGTGTCACAAGCAATGAGCAACCTCCTGAATGAGCAGCTCTATCAGCACCAGAATGAGGTGTTCCACACCCCATTAGATTGTACACAATGCCCTCAAGACCCCAATATTATCAATATTTATCCCAGGTGAGCATTGCACAGCTGTATAAAGAGAAGGCCAGCATGGAGTATCTGATGGCTGCCTTAGCTGCTCAATGTGCTTTTTTAACATCTCCTTCAGATCCCATCTCACAGGAGCCCTTCACATTGACAAATTAACACAGGAATGACCCCTACAACAACTCCCCTTCCAGCAGCTTCTTAAACCCTAAGCTTAAATTAATGAGGTTCAATGAATAGCATGAGCTGTGTAATGTTGCTGTCAAATCACCACAGCACAGGGCTTTCATCTGTGCTCAGATCCAAACCCTTCCAATCAAACTCCACCCCCTAATTTGGAGGCTGCAGAAGCTTGGACTTGGCTTAGCCTTTAAATTCACTTGGCCTTGACAAACATTTCTGAAACTGGGACTAGGGGGGCTCAAGCACAAAGGGTACCCAAAGCTGGCCCTTTGATTTCCACCAAAACAGCTGTCATTTTTAGAGAACTGGGATGGATTTCCCTAGGAAGGGACAAAATTATTTGGAAATTATAGAATCACAGAATCCAAGAGTGGTTTAGGTTGGGAATTGTGGTATTCACATTCTCTGGAAAAATTCCTTCACCCAGGGTTTTTTTCTTGGGAAGCTGAAGGTCAGAGAGAGGCCTCAGAGAAAACAATTCTTATCTCATTTGCTTCTCCTGTGTTGTGCTCACATGTGGAATGTGGTTGGAGATTGTTTACCCACAGGTGATTGTTCCATTGCATTCTGCTGGGAGTTGTTTTCACTCTTTGGCCAATCAGGGCCAAGCTGTGTCAGGGCTCTGGAGAGAGTCACCAGTTTTCATTATTATCTCTTTAGCATTCAGTAAGTATCCTTTCTGTATTCTTTAGTATAGTTTAGTATTCTTTAATATAATATAGTATAATAAAATAATAAATTAGCCTTCTGAACAGATGGAGTCAAATGTATCATTCTCTCCCCTCATTGGGCTTGCTTGCATTTACAACAGGGAAAGACCTCCAGGATCACTGGGTTCAATTGTTAACCCAGCACTGCCAAGGCCACCATTGACCCATGTCCCCACGTGCCACATCCACACAGCTTTTAAATCACTCCAGGGATGGGGACTCCAGCAGTGCCCTGGGCAGCTGTGCCAAGGCTGGACAACCCTTTCCATGAAGAAATGTTCCCTAAATTCCAGTCTAAACTCCCCTGGCCCAGCCTGAGGCCGTTCCCTCTCCTCCTGTCCCTATTCCTGGGAGCAGAGCCCAAGCCACACCTGGCTGTCCCCTCCTGTCAGGAGTTGTGCAGAGCCAGAAAGGCAAAGCAGAGCAGAGCTGGTGCCCCTGGCACTGCAGACATCCAGCCCTCCTTGTTTTGCAAGTGGAACTTTAGCAGTTCCTTCTTGTAATTTACCAAAGTAGCCTTTTTTTTTCCCTCACAAAGAGAATAAAGAAATGGTAAAATAACTTTGAAAGTCAGGTTATTCCTATGCCTTAACACCTTCCAACAGATGTTGTTCTTACCGAAAGCAGAGTTCCTTGAATTATTAATGGTTCCCAACAGCTCAGCTTGAAATAATTTAGCATTTGAAAGAGAAAACCCACTCTCATTATTCCAAGTGCAAAAACATTTTTGGTTATTAAAGGTGTTCTCCTCAAAAAAGAGAAATCTGAACAGTTTGTATCTTTTCCTCCAGATGCCAGCAGGAGCACCAGATCCAGGGAAACCTTTGTGCTTGCTGAAGGTTAATTGATAAAATACAATGGAAGAGAGAGGACTTCATATCCCATTTTACTTGAGAAGCACGTATCTGATCTTGTGGTACCTTTAACTTCACCAAATTTATTGTATTTGCACTTGGAGACCATTACATTCTTTCTGAGGCTCAGAGTGACCAATTATTCACTGCAATCAAACTTCCCAAGGGATATTGGCGAGGTTGGACAGGGGATGGAATGGGATGAGCTTTAAGGTCTTTTCCAACTCAAACCATCCTGGCATTTGTGAAACTGAGCTCCAGGCTGTTGGGCATTGCCCCTTGGGTGGCTGCTGGGAGAAGAACATCACCCACAGCCCCTGCTCCCCTGGAGGGTAGCACTGGGAGATGCTCTTGGCAATGCTGTGGTCTCAAAACCAGCTCTGGCTTCTGGGAAAACCAAACAGGCTGGGCCAAGCTGTGGCAGGTTTGTAGCTTGGCCTTATGGCAGAGCATCTCACACTGTGGGAGATGCACAGAAGGGCCCTGGGCGGGCTGGGAGCTGAGCTGGGATGGCTTTTCCCAAGAATTCTGCATCCCCTGTTGTGGTGGTGTTCACAGGGGTCCCAGGACGAGGGAAGAGATGAGAATCTTGACTCCATGTTTAAGAAGGCTGATTTATTTTTTTATTATATATATTATATTAAAAGAAAATTATATACTAAAACTATACTAAAAGAATAGAAGAAAGTATTTCATCAGAAGGCTAGCAAGGAATAGAAAAGAAATGAAATGATAATAAAATCTTGTGACTGACCAGAGAGTCTGGAGCCAGCTGGACTGTGATTGGCCATTAATTAGAAACAACCACATGAGACCAATCACAGATGCACCTGTTGCATTCCACAGTAGCAGATAATTATTGTTTATATTTTGTTTCTGAGGCCTCTCAGCTTCTCAGGAGAAAAGATCCTAACAAAAGGATTTTTCATAAAATATATCCGTGACACCCTGTGAAACCAGCCCATGGAGGGGATGAGTGGTTGTTTGCTTAGCACTTAGGGAAAGGCCAAAATGCTCTGTGTAGGGCTGCTCCTCAGGGTGACAGGGTCAAGCCTGCCCAGCCAAAGACTCAGCAGGATGGTGTCACTCTAGGACATGAAATAACACAACACAGACAGTGGAACTTCTAAAGTAAAAGAAGGGAAGTTTCATTTCTGACTCCAACATTTATAGATTTCCAAAAGTGATAGTGGATTGGAGGATGAAAGTGCCACCTCTCCAATGACACTGGACAAACCAACAGTCCATCAAATCTCTCCTCCTCCAGAAAAGAATGTAAAAGGATAATTATTTACAGAAAACCATGTGAGAAAGTTCCTTACAAGAATGTCAAACATCAGAAGGCTTAGAAGAACTTAGAAGAATGGGGTGACAGGATGGCTTTCCCTCTCCAGCATGGATTTCTCAGGTGGGATTCAGGGGGACACTCCAGGGGCACATGGCCAGGATTCAAAACTGGAGGTGGAAGGTGACAAGGCTTGTTCTCTCCTCAGTCCCTTCAGCTCGTGGGACACATTTTTACCAAATTCTGAGATTGCATCAAAAGTGAGGGGACTAAAATGCTGATTATTGTGATTAATCACCTCTGCAAACAGCATTGGGCTGCTGCCCTTGATTGCTCATCAATCATGGAATCACAGAATGGTTTTGGTTGGAGAGGACCCTAAAAATCATCTAATTCCAGCACCCCCCTGCCCAGGGCAGGGACACCTTCCACTGTCCCAGGCTGCTCCCAGCCCTGTCCAGCCTGGCCTTGGGCACTGCCAGGGATCCAGGGGCAGCCACAGCTGCTCTGGGCACCCTGTGCCAGGGCCTCAGCACCCTCACAGGGAAAAATTCCCTCCCAATATCCCATCTAACCCTGCCCTCTGACAGTGGGAGCCATTCCCTCTTGTCCTGGCACTCCATCCCCTGTCACAAGTGACTCCCCATCCTTCTGATACCTTCCCTTCAGGAAATTAATTAGGTGCCCTCAAAACATTCTTTTCTCCAGGCTGGACACCCCAATTCCCTCAGCACTCCCCCACAGCAGAGGTGTTAAGGCACTCCTGGGGCTGGGGGACATCAGGAGCATAAGCTGGATGTGGGTCTGGGGGAGCCAGGACTGCCCAGATGTGCAGGGAGATAACCCAGGGGTGTGTGTGTGTCAGAGCCTGCTTGTGCACCACTCACTGATGTATTGATCTCCTCCTGAAGGCCTCCCAAGCCTCATTTCAAATTAATAACTCACAGTTGCACATGGCTTTCGATGACTCTTCAGAATTATGACCCAATTTATGTTTTCTGTAATAATCAGCACAATAAGGCAGTAAAGCTGTCATTGCTGGATACACCAAATTTATATTTTATCACGGCAATATAATCAATATAATAAGAAACCAATACTTTATGAGTTAGCATTGTCTTCTCAGAGTCTTTTTGGGACTCTTTCCTCAAGTCTGCTTTGGGTCTGGGGAGGTTTATGTCCATATTAGCTCTTCCTGCAGCTGTTCCATGATAAACAAACCTCCCACTGCTTCTGAGATCTCAGCCAATATGCTCTGCAGTAATAACAAAACATTTCCTTTACTGGTCTTTTTTATATTCAAAGCAAAACCATCAAACAAATTAAGTTTTCTCAGAATACAACACAACACAATGTGTTGCTCTGTTTCCCCCAGCTGAGTTCCTTGCATGCACTGCAGGAGCAGCTCTGAAACGTGGAATGATGCTTTGCATTGCTTCAGCTGCTGTCAGCAACCGAGCTGCAAACACTCCAAAATGTTCATTATTTGACTCCCAACACTCTGTAAAATACGCTCATAAACACATCCAGAGATGCCTGTGCTCACACACGCTTGCATTTGTCTCTTTAGAGACACATTATCATATCTGTTTCTGTTTCCAGATGAGAAAGAAAAGTTCTTAGGTGGTTAAATACCATTTCCCACTGCAAGGAATGAGCTGAGAGAGAACCAGGCAAGGATTTCTGGTTCCCTTTCTCTTTGTTTGTATCCCAGCACACCTCTCCCCTGCTGAATGAACAGCCACAGGAGCCATTAACTCTCTGCAGAGAAATATTTTAATGTCATTTCTACCCCTGGCTTCTCTTCCTCAGGCATCCCTGGCAGCAGAGCTGGGACAGCTTTGGTCTGTGCCAAGAGCAGCCTCAGGGTGACAGAACTGAGCCCAGGACAGAGCTGAGCCCATGTCCCTGATTGCAAGGCAAGTTGTATTCTATGACCATCTGTATGGCAGTTGTCTTCTGTTCAGTGGGCAGTTTTCCTTATCTCTTCCACACCCAGTCCTCCCTCAGGGGGAGACGCCTGCTGATAACAGCTATTGGATGTCATCCCTGCATGGCTGATAAGAACTACAGCATCCCATTGGGAGATGTGAGCCCAGAGGGAGGAGCCAAGCATTCCTACCTGGATATAATCTGGAGGTTCTGGAACACCAGCACAGCTTCTCCACTGGATTCCCCAGAGGAACAGCAGCTGCCTCTCCCACTGGATCTTCAGAGGAAGAGACTGCACCTTTCTGCAGGATCCCTGCTCCAGCAGAATCACCCCTGACACTGCAGGAGAGCTGAGCCACAATTCCAATGGGACTGCTGCCAACACCCTGACCCACAGGGTGTCAGGTTGGGTTCTAACTCTGGCAGTGTTGTTCTAGTGTACTGCATTGTTTATTTTATCCTTTTATTTATCTTCCCTATTAAAGAACTATTATTCCCTGCTCCCATATTTTTTACCTGAGAGCAAAAAATTTATAGCAATTTGGAAGGGGAGGGTTTACATTTTCCAATTCAGGGAAGGCTCCTGCCTTCCTGAGCAGACACCTGTCTTTCCAAATCAAGACAGCCCAGGACAGAACTGAGCCCAGGACAAAGCTGAGCCCAGGACAGAGCTGAGCCCAGCCTCAGGTGGCTGGGAGAAAGAGGAATCCCCAATCCAGCAGATCCTTCTCCTGCTGTCACTCATGCCTCATCCTCAGGCAGGCTGGTGCCAGTAATTGTCCTGCTGATGTCTGACACAGTTCTGAGCTCTACCAAAGCCTGCTTTAATAAAAGCCAGGTTTTGCTGTCAGCCCTGGTGCCTGGGCACTTGCCAATACCCTTGTGCCCAGCAGATCCCTGGATTGCCTTCCATAATGTGTACCCTGAAAAGCAAAAGCTTTTAAATCCCCACAATAAAAGGTCCCTTAATTGCAGCAAAGCTTTTACAGCCACTGCTTTCCTGGCTTTCTTCTCTCTGTAAAACACTGATTTTTCTTCTTAGATTTGTTTCTTTTCTCCCCTGTTAAATTGTGTGTGCTCCCCCTTTCCAGTTAATATAATAATTCTGATGAGCAGTGCTTAGCATAATTCCAGCCACTGCTGTACGTGCTGCTCAAAGCTGTGCTTTAGGAGAATTCCATTTCTGAGGGCAATGTAGCATGGAAAGCTCTCCAACCCTCTAAAATTGCAAAAAGGGGGACCCAGAGAGCATTTGGAGGGATACTGTGGAAAAGTTATTTTATGGGGTATTTCAGGGCTGGCAGAAGCTGAGAAAAGCCATCCAAGATGGAATAAAAACCCAACAGGGTTTACAGGGCAGAAAGAAATGCTGCTTTTGTATCTATATTTATAATTAATCTACATCTATAGCTACATCTATCTATATCTAATCTATATCTTTATCTATAGCTGTATTTACATCTATATAATCTACACCTATTTAAATATCTATATAATCTCTAAGTTTCTAATATATATATATATATACACACACACACATATCAGAAATATATGCACATCTTTATATTAATTTTGGAGCTGTTCTCCTCACAGCAGCACAAAAGGTGCCTCCCATACACATTCCCAGCACACTGGGAAGTGTTCCCAGTTTAGGCAGAGGCTATAGACACGAGTCTTAGCAAAAAGGAGCAGGATTTGGGGTTTCTGTGATTTTCTGAGCCAACAAACATCTCCATATATTTGCTCAGCCTTCCTGGTGCTCCTGGGCACAGGGAGTTGGAATTTCAAGCCAAGAGGACTCCCAGCCCTCCTCCTGAGCAGCAGCAGAGCTTTCTTTGTGTCCCATCTCAGCCTTTCCTGACACAAATCCTTTCACATCCATGCCAAGCTCTTTGTGGGGTCAGGCACAAACAGCCCCAGCTCTTCCAGTACACAGGGCTCAGTTGGTGCCCAAACATCCTGCCTGTGATATTTGGGGTTACCTAGCCCTCCTGTGTGTCAGAAACTCTCCCTCAGTCTTAGTTTCCTATCTGCAAAGTGGAAAATAAAATAAATTTCCAGCCACTGTCTCTCCATGGAGTGATATTAATGGCTGAAAGCATCACTGCAACCCCAGAGAGCTGCCAGCTGATGAAATCCCTGCAGGTGGAAGAGGAAGAACAGGGTGTGTGACCATCAGCTGGGTCTCAGTGACCCAGCTGCACAGGCTCAGCTCATTTTCCTCCTCTTCAAACCCCCTGCCAGCAGCTCAAGCCTGATGGTCAGGCTGCCTTTCCTGAAAAAAACAGCAGTGAGTCAACAGTGCAGAGGAGAAAACACATCCATTCACTCTGTTCATTCAAGAGCTGAGAGTGAGGAATGGAACTCTGGAAACCAGGGATGATTCACGAACAGAAAAAGAAGAATTGAGACTGCAGAAATGATAGAGGAGGGGGGAGCCAGTGATTTAAGTCACCAAACCTGACTCACTGGTTAAATTAATCCCAGTATATGATTTCCATCTTCTAAAATAGCAGAGAAAAGCTGTACAAAGAGGTGGAATCATTCATTGAAAGCCATTTATCATCGGATTTTTGGCTTTTTGGGGGTTTTTTGAAACCTCTTTCCATCTCTCTAGTCTTCAATGAGTCAAACAGCATCCTGAACCTAGGGGTAATAATTTGGTTATCCTGTTTCCCATTGCTCATTCCTGGCCATTTTTTATAGACCAAAATTTCCATTATCTCAAGAGCCTTATGAAGCAGCCCCATATCCAAGATTTTGCCATTCCCATTCTCCAGAATCTCTACTTGATATGACAAAAAGAATCCTTCAACAGACAACCATGGAATGACCAAACCAGGCTGCAGATTTAGAGGAGGCTCCTTTCTGTGTGGGAAGCTCCTGATTGCAGCTCTGTGAAACCTCAGCAGCCCTCCCAAAACAGTGGTGGAAGGAAGCTGTGACAAGCCAGGTGTCCCTTAGGTCCATCCATTATTGTATTTGTGGGGTGCCCCGTGGCAGGAAGGAATGCTGCATCTGACTCCATGTTCTCAGAAGGCTCATTTATTACTTTATGATACTATATTATGTTAAAGAATACTATACTATACAGAAAGGATATTTACAGGATGCTAAAAAGATAATAATGAAAACTGGTGACTCTCTCCAGAGCCCTGACACAGCTTGGCCCTGATTGGCCAAAGAGTGAAAACAACTCCCAGCAGAATGCAATGGAACAATCACCTGTGGGTAAACAATCTCCAAACACATTCCACATGTGAGCACAACACAGGAGAAGCAGATGAGAGAAGAATTGCTTTCCTTTTCTCTGAGGCTCCTCAGCTTCCCAAGATAAAGCCCTGGGTGAAGGGATTTTTCAGAGAATGTGACTGTGACAATCCATCACCCCAGGAGCTGGCAGGTGCTGGCTGAAGTCCTACCTGGGCTCAGATGAGCTGGGTCAGAGCAGCTCAGCAGAGTGGCATTGGCACTCAGCTTTGTTTGCCAAGTTCTCCCAAGTGCCACCATCACTCTGGGCGTGAGGATGTGAAGGGAGGGCTTTCAGGAGAGGCAGCATCTTTTATCCCAGGCATTCCAGCTTTAAAGGACCCACCTCCTCACACATGGGCCTTATTTAAGGTCAGAAGCAGAAGCTGAAGCTTTCAAGCTAAATCTGAGTGTCCCCAAGCATCGGAAATTTATGACTCAGTTATAAATTCTGTAAGTTTCTGTACCCTTTTAAAAACTTCTCCAAACTCGTGCATCTCCTGACATCTGTGCCTTCTGAAGGGGAATTATGAGCTACAGGAAAAGGGACGTGTGCACAAAAAATTCCTTTTCTTCTTGTCTTGGTTTGAACAGACAGGTGTCTGCTAAGGAAGGCAGCAGCCTCCCTTGAAATGGAAAATGCAAACCCCTCCCTCTGAATTATTATAATTTTTAAATTAAGAGGCTCTCAGGCAAAGATACGGGAGTAGGAATAACAGTTCTTTACCAGGAAAATTAAAAATAAAAATGCAATAGTACAAACCAACCCTGACAGAGTGATCACAGGCCCTGGCCCCTGTGTGTCAGGGTGGTGTCCCAGCCCCATCCCATGGGGGCTCAGCCCTCCTGCAGTGCCAGCTGTGGCTCTGCTGCAGCAGGGATCCTGCACAAGGGGGGAGTTTTCCTCTGCAGCTCCAGGGCTGCTGCAGATGGGCCTGGGCTCCCTCTGGCCGTGCAGGGCAGCAGAAAGCTGCTCCTCTGGCAATGCAGGGGGCAAAGGCTGCTGTGCTGTGCCAGGCTCAGATTGGATCCAGGTAGGAATGCTTGGCTCCTCCCCTGGGCGGAGCATCTCCCCATGGGATGCTGGGATTGGATCAGCCCTGCAGGGACACTCAGTGGCCATGGACAGCAGAGATCTTCTGAAGGGAGGATTGGCTGTGGGAGAGATAAAGAAAACTGCCCCATGGACAGCAGAGAACTGCCCCACCTCTGACAGATGGCAAATAGGATACACAGCCCCATTTTCAACCTGAGACACTTCTCTAATAATCCCTCACTCTCACTAAGGGAGAGCCAAAAGTAGCTCCTGCTTTTCCCAGCCTAAACCCGGTCAGGCTTTGCTTACCTGGCACAAGAGCCACTTTAGGGTGGCCACTTCACCTAGACCTGTCCCATTGCAGAGTGCACAGCCAGCCCTGTGGGATTTTTGGCTCCAAGAATGGATTGATCCTTCTGCAGTAACCTGGCAAACACAGAAATTCTTGGGAAGAGATGGAGAGGAGGATATTGGGGGACACAGCAATATTGGGAGCCCCTTTGAAATGCTGTATTCAGTGAACTTTATTTCTCAAACCCAGCATTTCAAAGGGAAAATCTGCTTAGACTTTTTTTTTCCCTCTAAAAGACCCTACAACACAAGGCAGTGGATTTTCTACTGTTAATCTTGTATCCAATTTTTTTTTTCCCTCTTTGCTAACAGATTGACCTGAAAGAGCAGGATCCTAATTGCTCAGAGATAAAGTAATTGAGTGGTCTCCTGGGTTCTATTTGGTACAACAGACTTCAATAGAGTTGACAAATGTCGATCCATAACCCAGGATTAATGGGGCTGTGCTTGGCTTCCCCTTCAGTTTCACATTTGCTCCTTTGGTCTAACTAACACCCTGATTGCTTTGGGAAAACTGACAAATCTTTGCAGTTAATGAGCCCCTCCAGTAATTTATCAAGCAGGGTTTCTAAAATAAAAAGAGCACCAAGAACAAAATGTTGATTCTGTGCTAAAGGGAGAGGAAATCCTTCTCTGCCCAGATCCTGGAGAGCCTGGAAGATTTTGCTCCCACACAGCTGAGAGCTGGAGTGACTCTTGCAGTGTGGGGTCTTTTTTCCTAAAAGCATTTGGGATTCCAGGTTGGGCAGGGCTTGGAGCTCAGCCTGGAGAAAAGGAGGCTCGGGGGCACCTTCTGGAGGAAGGTTTGGGATGAGATGGCTTTGAGATCCCTTCCAGCCCAAACCTTTCTGGGGCTCTGGGACTCCTGACTGACTCCTGCGGAAGTCCCATCCATGAGACAAGGTCACCTCTCACTGGGCACCAAAATTGCACACAGAACAGTTTAGGAGCTTGTTTTTACACCCCTCTTTAACCTCTCTGTGGAAGGATGAACAGACCTGGAGAACGTCTGCAGGGTATGGGGAGGCTGGAGCCATTCCCCCAGTGCAGATTTCTGCTCCTGAGACCCCTGCCAGGCTCAGGGGTCTCACGTGTCATGAGTGAGACTCTGCCAGGCTCTGTCCCTGGAGAATCTCTGGGAAGCTCTGAGGAGCAGCTGTTCTTAGCATGAAAAAAAAAACAAACAAAAAAAAACAAAAAAAAAAAAAAAAAAAAAAAAAAAAAAAACAAAAAACCTACAAAAACCCAAAAAATGAAAACAAAAAACCAAAAAAAAACCACAAAAGCCCCCAAAAAAACAACAACAAAAAACACAGAAAACAAAAAAACCCAAACAAACAAAAAACTCACAAAAAACAAAGAAAAAAAACCAAACCAAAAACCCCCCAAACACCTCCCCCCCCCCAAAAAAAAAAAAGCAAAAACCAAAAAACCACAAAAAGGCATTAGAAACACCTAATTTTGCAATCAAATGTTTCCTCTGGCCCTTGGCTCAATGGCAACAAACTGAATTTCTTCCCACTGAGGTGGAACTTCCCAGCCTGGTCCAAGCCCCACTCAGTTCTCTCTACCAGCAGAAACTGGAAGCTTTCCAAATTCTGTATTCCCTGGAAAATGTCAACACTTTCCAGAAATTCCAATTTTCCTTAGCTTGATTTAAAATAAACTCCCTAAATGGGAGCAGCGAGAGCCAAATTGCCATTCCCAGTCCCAGCTCTGCCCTGAGTGTTGTGGAGGGGCTGCAAGGCTCTGTTTCTGTTGAGACACTCGTGCATCTGCCCATCACCCTCTTTATTTTTAGCTCTTGGTTGTGTTCCTCAGCACAGAATGAGCTCGGGTTTACCTGCAGTCTGGGCAGGAACCAGCTGCAGAAGCAATCTGCTTTAGCAGTGACTTCAGCACATTTGTCAGCCCCTGGATCTTGGTGCAGAGGAGGGAACACCTGGCAAGAAGGGTCTGGTGCCTCTGCCAGGATTTTCCTCCCAAGGGCTGTGTCTGAAATGGGGGGTCAGGAAACCTCTGGGGAGCTCCCAGAGCTCCTGTCCATGGCCAGGTCTGTGCACTGCTGGAAATGGAAGAGCAGGTGTGTCTGGGGTCTGCCAGAAACTGGATTTTGCCCCTCACAGCCCCTGTTTTACCCCATTTCTGTACATTTCAGGGGTGATTATCAGTAGATATCTGCTCAGGGCTGGGCAGCTGCCTGGGAAGGGCTTTGTTGCCTCCAAGGTGCAGTTATGGACATGATCCCACCAAACAGGAGCTGCTGGTGAACTCATGGAGCCTCCTCCCTCTGGAGGGGACCTCAGGGCTGCCACTTGGTCTGTCCTGTCGCAGACATCTTTTCATGAAAATCCTTTTCTCAGGATTTTTTCCTCCGGAGAAGCTGTGAGGCCTCAGGGACAAAATGTAAACAATGATTATCTGCTGCTGTGGAATGCATCAGGTAGATTTTTGATTGGCCCATCTTGGATGTTTATAATTAATGGCCAATCATGGCAGCTGGCTCGGACAGAGAGTCTGGGACAGCTGCCTTTGTTATTCATTCCTTTCTATTCTTAGTTTAGCTAGCCTACTGAGAACCTTTTCTTCTATTCTTTTAGTATAGTTATAATGTAATATATATCATAAAATAATAAATCAAGTCTTATGAAACATGGAGTCAGATCTTCGTCTCTTCCCTCAACCTGAGACCCCTGCAAACACCGTCACACTGTCCCACCTTCAGCCATGTCAGGATTTCTCCCATTCAGCCTCTCCCACATCACCCAGCTCCCTGGGTCTAAGCCCATTGCTCTGGTGCATCCAGAAATGAAAAAAGCCTTTTCCATGGAGCCCTGGCCCTGCTGCCAGCCTGGAGAGCAGTGTCCCCTTGTGACAGTGGTCACACGGGTCTTAGGATGCAACAGGTGGATCTGTGATTGGCCCATGTTGGATGTTTGTAATTAATGGTCAATCACAGCCCAGCTGGCTCAGACAGAGAGCCGAGCCACAAACCTCTGTTATCATTCTTTGCTATTCTATTCTTAGCTAGCTTTCAGATGAAATCCTTTCTTCTATTCTTTTAGGGTAGTTTTAATGTAATACATATCATAAAATAATAAATCAGCCTTCTGAAACATGGAGTCAGATCCTCGTCTCTCCCCTCATCCTCAGACCCCTGTGAACACTGTCACAGCTGGCAGTGCCCAAGGCCAGGTTGGACAGGGCTGGGAGCACCCTGGGACGGTGGAAGGTGTCCCTGCCATGGCAGGGGGGTGCTGGGATGATCTTTAGGGTCCCCTCCAACCCAAACCATCCTGGGATCCTGTGGAAATGAGGAACAGGCTGGAAAAACAGTACACTGGGGACAGGCATTAATGCCATTGCTTTGGAAAGCTGCAGATGAAGAAGGCGGCACAGCTGGGTCCCTCCCAGTGCAGAGCCACCCTGGGGGACTGGGGGTCACCTCAGGCTGTGCCTGGCCCTGACAGCAGGGCTGGGACACACCTGGCTCTGCCTGTTGGCTGCAGCAGCAAAAATGCAGAGACACATAACATTTGTAGGAGAAAAGGAAAACAAGAGAGGATTATTTAGTCCTTGTTGGCTGAGAGTAGTCTGGAGTTTAGAGCAGAAAACTGTAGTTTAGTTTAGAGCAGAAGACTCTGTGCTGGAGGTTTCATTCTGCATCTCACACTGGACTTGTAAAATCCTTAAACCTTCCCACTGGAACCCAGCTTGAGAAGCTGCTTGTTTTAATTGTGATGTGTCCCCACAACACCTGACTCCTTTGTAAGCCGTTTTTACATATGCAATATATTTAACAAGCAATATTTACATATTTCCCCCTGCAATGGATTTACAAATCCTGTAAAACAGCACAAAAATCCTCTGGCAGGATTCCAGGCCAGGAGGAACCCAACCCAAACCCTGGAGCAGGTGAAGTTTGTGGGGATAGGAGGGGCAGGCTACTGATTTCCCTCCCTTAGGAATCACCCATGGGCAGGGAGAGCTGCTGGCAGCAGGGCCAGGGAAGCAAAGCAGGTAGGAAAAGCTGAATTCAGAGCTGGGCTGAAGAGGCCAAGGAGCCAAGGTGGGCCTGGAGAGCTCTCCTTGAAATCCCAGAGGAGGATTTTTACCCTGATGGGGCAGACAGTCCCATTCTCAGCTGTTAACTGAAGATACCTTAAATGATGTGGTTTGCAGAGTATCTTTCCAGAATCACAGAATGTGCTGAGTTGGATTTGTTCCTGGTTTCTCTGAAAATATCAGCTTTGTGGTCTATAAGTAAAATACAACAGAGTTAATGGTTAAAACTCTGGTACATATATATGAAAGAGGCCACTACTTTTTCTTTGCTCATCAAATCAAATATTTAAACAAAAATCTTCCTTGATTTTACTGTGAGTCCTGCAATTTGCTTTGGACTTTTCCTTGTACTTTTATTTGTGATAATAAACTTGACTTTTCCTGTGTTATGGTTTGACCCTGGCACAAGGCCAAATGCCCCCATGAAAATACACCTTCTCTGGTGTCTGCTGTGAGATTTTGACCAGGAATAAACAAAGCAGGCTCTCACTTGGAAAAAAAGAAAAGTTTATTGACTAAACTACAAAATCAATTACTAAACTACACACAAAAGAAAAAAAAAAAACACAAGGAAAATTAAAACCTCACAAAAACACTCTACTCCTCCTCCCTAAATTCCCAATACAATACATCTTCCAAAATCACCAGTTCTGGGTCCAGCACCACCCTTTAGAATGCTCAACTTTCAGTTCCTCAAGAGGAGAGGGAGTCCTTCTGTGTGTCGTGGTGGCCTTTTCCGTCCTTGTTCCGGTGCTCTCACCACCGAACAGGGATCAGGGCTGCTTCCAGGGTTGTCTTTTTAAGGATGCTTTGTCCAGTTCCAGAAAAGCACAGTATCTCACCTTCTCACCTTTGGGACATCTGTCCCCCCCATATTTTATACACCCCCTGGGGCCGAGGGGTACCCACACTGAATCTTCTTTGGCTCTGGGACATTTCTCCCCCTGGACTCAGTCTCTGTATCTCACGGAAACATAGCTCTGTCCATGGCTACACGAAAGAGTCCAGCATAAAATGCCACTCCATCTTCTCCATTCTTTCAACATCTCTCACTCTCTCTCTGATCCAGACCTCCATCACTCGTTCATTTCCTTCGTCCTCCTCCACTCTTATCACTCGTCTAGGAAGGGTTAATGTTCTGTAAGGTTTTCATTGTCCAAAAAGGGTTAAAAACTCCTCCAAGCGGCTGGACTCCTGGCTGCACCCCCCCATCTCCTCAGCTGGGCTGCCTGCTGCCGGCACATGTTTTCTGAATTCAAGGTAACGGCCGCAAACACAGGCTGCACTCTCTCTCTGTCTGTCTCCAAGGGGGGGACAGGCTGCCCATTGCTTCCCGGCATTTCTTTACTTCTTCCTTCCACCCTTGGGGGGCCCAGGCCTACCTCTCCCGGGCCGGGCCGCATGGCTTTTCCCCTCCCCCTGCCCAGCCAGCAACTGGGCCGGGGGAGAGAGACCCAACTCCTTCCCGCTGGAAATCCAAAGAAAACTGCCGGGGGGAGAGCCCTGCTTTTACCTAGGATCTACATGCCTAGTGGTTGGGCCAGACGGCAATATTCAAATCTGAGCACTCATTGGCCCCATCCACAGCATCCCAGAAATCCTGTTTCCGGGTCAAACCATGACATCCTGTTGCTGGGAAAAGCTTGGGACAGGCTCACCACAACCAAAGTAGAGACTGAAAAAACAAGTTTTTCAACTTATTTCTGAGTTCCTACAAGTTCATAGATAAAGGGGATCACAGAATGCTTTGGGTTGTGAAGGACTTGAAAGCTCATCTTTGTTCTAACCCACCTGCCATGAGCTGGGACAGCTTCCACTGTCCAAGGTTGCTCCATGTCCCATCCAACCTGGCCTTGAACACTTGGAATTTTTAAGTCTTGATTTCTAAACTCCTGATGGTTTTTAGTGATGATCCCATTAAATCCTCACACTTCCTACATCACCTTTCCCAGCAGAACCACGTCTGCAGGAGCACTGGAACCTTGGCTGGGTCCCACATCTCTAAAGCAACTGAAAGCTTCATTTGGATTGTCTTGGTTTGAAAGGACAGGTGTCTGCTAAGGAAGGCAAGAGCCTCCCTTGAAATGGAAAATGTAAAACTCCTCCCTCCCAATTATTATAATTTTGAAATTAAGGGGCTCTCAGGCAAAGATACGGGAATAGGAATAACAGTTCTTTATTAGGGAAGAAAATAAAAATAAAAGAAACAATGCTGCAATACAAACCAACCCTGCCAGAGTGATCACAGGCCCTGTCCCCTGTGTGTCAGGGGGGTGTCCCAGCCCCATCCCATGGGGGCTCAGCCCTCCTGCAGTGCCAGCTGTGGCTCTGCTGCAGCAGGGATCCTGCACAAGGGGGGAGTTTTCCTCTGCAGCTCCAGGGCTGCTGCAGATGGGCCTGGGCTCCCTCTGGCCGTGCAGGGCAGCAGAAAGCTGCTCCTCTGGCAATGCAGGGGGCAAAGGCTGCTGTGCTGTGCCAGGCTCAGATTGGATCCAGGTAGGAATGCTTGGCTCCTCCCCTGGGTGGAGCATCTCCCCATGGGATGCTGGGATTGGATCAGCCCTGCAGGGACACTCAGTGGCCATGGACAGCAGAGATCTCCTGGAGGGAGGGTTGGCTGTGGGAGAGAGAAAGAAAAAACTGCCCCATGGACAGCAGAGAGCTGCCCCAGCTCTGACAGATGGGGACAGAACACACAGCCCCATTTCCAGCCTCAGACATGGATCTGCACAGAGGATGCCGGACATGTTGCACACCATGGTCAGAGGTGAGGAGCTGCACTCTGAAGTCAGTTCATGCTGCAGTGTGGGGTCCTAGGGATGCTAAACCCCAATCATTGGCAGGTATTAAATTTGCCTGTCTGAAAAATCCTCCCTGTGACCACAGGGAGACCATTTCTAGTCATTCTGGTGCTCAATTGCTGTTGTCATGTCCTCATCCCTGTAAAAATGCTGCAGAGGATGTGGAATTTATATAGAGATGTTTTTATTTCTCGTGAATTATTCCTGTGGATGAGATGGAGCCTGTGAGCATGGCCAGGAGCAAGGTAAATGCACAGTTCAGGCACAATGCTGGGAGTTCTGCACTTCCTAAAGTCTGCCTGGTGATTTTTTCCCTTTTTTAGTGTCAGCAAAACTCCTTTTGGGACAAATGGTGACAAGGAATAGTGATCCTGCCTTTCCCTAGAGCTGTATCCCATGCCCAGCACCCTGGGCTGCTCTGGGTTTGAAAGTGTTGGATTTCTGTCCCAGAGCAAGAGTCAGGAAAGCTTTGCTGAAATATTAATTTGCCACTGAAAAGCCCCTAAATGCCAGCAGCAAGGAGAGTTTCCCTGGATGGGAATGCGGCACTGGGACACTGCAGCCCAGCTGGAACAGGGCTGTCCCTGCCTGAGCTGAGCAGCTCATTTCCATTTTCATTCAGATGAATAAAATGCACATAAAAAAACACCTTTAGAAGAAAACGGAATATAGGGAAATGCAGAAATCTGAGGTCTTTGCCATAATGGGAGTGCAGGGCTTGCAACCTGGAAAACATTAGGGAAGGGAAATTATCACTATTTTCATAAGGAATGTGGCTCCTAGGGCATTCTTGTCCTTGACTGATCCAGGGCAGGAATTGTCAGGGTGCAGGGGCAAGCCAAAAGTGGCACTTTCATTTCTTCTTAATTTAGCCATAAATTTTTAGTTTTTCTCCATTACATTGGTCTGGACTGGGATAAAGGCCTCGATTGCTTGAGTCTCTTCAGAGAGCTGCCCTGGTGTGAGGAGCAGAAGGATTTGGTGCAATTCAGGCACCAAGGCAGAAATTTGGCCAAAAGAATGTCAGGACCCAGGACATCCCTCTGGCTGTCCTGAGCAGCCAGGACCCCTGGAGGGGGCTCAGAGACCCGGCACAGAGCCCAAAATGCCCCTGTGGTTTTGGTTATGACCCATAGAGCAAATTACCAATCTTAGATGAAGATCTGCAAGCCATGGCAAATTAAGTAGAATGATAGTGAATTTATCACAAGGTAGAAAAGTAGATTTTGGGGTTTTTAGAATGGGGGTTCAGGAGGCAAGAGGGAGGAATCTGGGCATGTCCAGCCTTTCTCCTTCTTCTTCTTGGCCTCCATCTTCTGCTGTGATGTTGGCACTTACAGATTGGTTTAGAGTAGAAGTTCACTGTCTAACATAGGTGATAGGTATTGGAAAGTAATTGTAAACATTGTACAGGTAGTTTTTAGTATAAAGACATAGCACTGCCCTGGGGGCAGGCAGAGTGCCTGGAACTGTCCTGCTGGATGGACCTCAGCAGGCCAGGAAAAAGAATTTTATAGATAAGAAACAGTAAACAACCTTGAGAGCGAGAAATGAAGAGCTCTGACTCCTTCTTCAAGTGCCAGGCTGGGAAAAGAGACTTTCCAACTTTTCTTGGGGTCACTCTGACCAGCTAGAGATCCCGACAAAAGAAGAGTTGAAGAGGTGCCCAAATGTTGTTACACACGGCAGAGATCTCTGTTCAGGGTGAAAGGTCCATGCTGGGTTTGGTGGAGCCAGGGAAGGATCCTGTGGCCAGGGACCCTGGGATTTCCAGATGTGTGAGTCTGCAGAGGTGCTAAAACAGCTCTGGGGAGGAGGCTGTGAGGGTGGAGAGGCTGGCAGTGGCTGGTTCACAGGGACCTTAAATCCTGTCCAGTGCCACCCCTGCCATGGCAGGGACACCTTCCACTGTCCCAGGTGCTCCCAGCCCTGTCCAGCCTGGCCTTGGGCACTGCCAGGGATCCAGGGGCAGCCCCAGCTGCTCTGAGCACCCTGTGCCAGGGCCTGCCCACCCTCACAGGGAACAATTCCCTCCCAATATCCCATCTAACCCTGCTCTGTGGAACCCATTCTCCTTGTCCTGGCATTCCAGGTCCTTGTCCCAGGTCCCTCTCCAGCTCTTAGAGCCCCTGGAGCTCTTGGACACTGGCAGGTGTCTCCTGCACGCTCATAAAATGAGCATTTCTGTATCAACAGAATGAGGATTATGCTGCTTTGTGTGTGTGAGGGGGTAAAATCCATTTTTCACTAAAAATCAGGACTTGTAGCAGATAAATTCCAGAATGCAGCTCTGGGGAGAGAAAGTGACTCCAGCTACCACTACCCTTAATAAATATGCATTGCAAAATCATTGTGGCTTCCTCTGATTCACATCAGGGAGCTGAAATTTGCCATTACAGGGAAAGTGACTTGTCAAAATCCCATCTGTAATTATAAACCTGCATGGGAAGATGGTGAAATGGTGGGACAAGGAATGAGCCCATTAGGATTTAGCTGCCAAATGTGTCCTGAATTCCAGAATGATTTAAAAGGCTGAAACCCACAGCAGATAACAGCACAAAGTGTCACTCCACAGGAGCAATAAATTCATGCAGGGACAGTCACTGACCACCCCACTGCAGCCTGGGTTTATACTCAGTCCTAACAGAGCCAGACTCCAAGGTAAATAAAATTACCTGGGCAATAGCCCTGAACTCTTGCAAGTCTGATTTGTGCCTTTGGCAGCCAGACAGAGCAAAGAGCTGCAGGAGGAGGCAGGGAAGGAGGTCACCAGCACAGCCTGAAACTCGGCATCACTTGAGAGCCTCCCTGGGAGCAAAGCCTTGCTGGGAGATGCTCTGCCAAGGGAAGATTTCACAGAATTCACAGAATGACCAGGTTGGAAGAGACCTCCAAGAGCTTTGAGTCCAACCCAGCCCCAACCCCTCAACTAAACCCTGGCACCCAGTGCCACATCCAGGCTTTGTTAAACACACCCAGGGATGGGGACTCCACCACCCCCCTGGGCAGCCATTCCAGAACTTTATCACTCTTTCCATGAAAAACTTTTTCCCAATCTCCAGCCTGTATTTCCCTTGGTGCAGCCTGAGGCTGTGTGCTCTGGGTGTGTCAGTGCTGCTGCAGACAGAGCCCAGCCCCAGCTGAGCACAGGCACCTTTCAGGAGCTGCAGAGAGTGATGGGGGCAGCTCTGAGTCTCCTTTTCTCCAGGCAGAGGAGGAGGAGCAGGAGGAGCCTCCTTAGAGCACAGAGACCCCCAGGGTGGGGGGCACAGCAGGGCTGGGTGATGCCTGCCCTCCATGGCCTTACAGGACTTTTCCTGCTTGTGGTCTTTAGGGCCCCTTCCATCCCAGCCCATTCTGTGGTTCTCTGATCAGGTTTTGCCTTGGTTTTTCCACCTCTGGGTGATGGGAATTTGGGATTCCAGCTCTGCTGGATGTTGGCAAAATCTCCATGGCTGGTCAGCACAGGCAGGAGAAAGCAGAAATACAAAAAGATCTGATGTATAGGCAAGGGGGAAATGCAATTAAATAGATCAAAGAGATCAAACAGAACTCCTGCCTGCTCAGCACTGCTATCTTCATGTTAAAATGCTGAGAAATACTCACACATTTGTCCTCTCCACTCCTTCCTCAGGGTGTGCCTGAGCTGGGGGTGCCCTGTGGGAGTGAGCAGGGACAGGGGCAGACTCAGCTCAACACCTTTATCAAGGAGCCAGGGCAGCCTCCTCCCAAAATGCAGGCTGTGGCACACAGCATGGTGTCCCAGGTGTGCTCTGGCTCAGCCCTTGGGTGGTATTGGAAAGGAGCTGGTGGGACAAGGAATGCCTTGGAATGGTACAAGGGCTCTGGATGGTGAGGAATGAGCCTCTCTGAGGGTCCTGGCTGGGCAGAGAGGGCAGGGCCAGGCCTGGTTCCTTCATTTCCCAGCCTGGAAACCCTTGGCTGAGAGAAGAGTCCTCCTCTAAAATGATCTGTGCTCCTGAGAGCACTCAGCAGCTCTCAGGCGGGGCATCCCCAGCAGGAGCCAAGCACATTACAAGATGTGCTTGAAGTCGCTCAAAGTGTTCACAAACCCACAATGGAATTCCTGAGAGAGGGAGAACAACCTCCATGGCTGTCTGAGGCGCAGCCCAGGCCCAGGGGACACGGCCCAGGGACCTGCTGCTCAGGAGTGTGTGAAGTGGGAGGTCTGGCACTCAGGGGATATTGTGTTTCAGAGCCTGGCTCCTCCTGTCTCACAGCTTTCCCTGAAGTGCAGCCTCCTGCATTCCCTGCATCGTGCAGGGACAGAGGCCTGGATACCTCCGAGGAGCTCCAGGTGCTGGGGAGAGAGGAATGCCCTTGGTGGGATGTCTCTGTCTGCCTCCAGCCACTGTGGCTCCCAGGCAGGTAAAGCTTGTTCCCCACAAACCAAAGCTTTTTGTGGAACAAACATTTTTTTTTTTGTGATTTGTGATGCCCATAAACTAAACCACAAGAAGTTCCACCTCAACAAAAGGGAAAATTTCTTTACATTGAGGGTGGAAGAGGTGCCCAGGGAGGGTGTGGAGACATCCCAAACCCACCTGCGCCACCTGCTCCAGGTGACCCTGCCTGGGCAGAGGGGCTGGACTGGATGATCCCCAGAGGTCCCTTTCAGCCCTAAGGCTTCTGTGAACTGTTCATTCCCTTGAACAACCTACCAGCCCCATTCATTACAGCTGTAGCACCACCTCTGCTCAGCCCCTGGGCTGGAATTGCTGCCCTGAACAAGGCTGGGAGCAATCCAAGACCCAGTTCTCATCCTGCTCTGCCAGCCTGGAAAGAGACACTCAAAGGAGACTCTCAGCAGCCCTTTTCCCTTCATCTTTCATCAGCACTTTCCTTAAGCACACTGATTTTGGGAGACAGGACTGCATTCTGACCATGGTGTCCAAGGCAGCCCAAACTGTACAGACATGGCAGGACACTCAGTGCTGGCAGATGTCCCCAGGCTGGAAGGTGGCAGCTGGGAGTGCACCATGCACAGGCACTGCCCATGGGGGAAAGAGGCACCACAGACACTGGGGATGACCCAGGATGATGCCTCAGGGAGCTGGAACAGATGCTAGACAGAGTTCAGAGGAATCAAGTGGAGATTTACTGAGGTGCCTTCAAAGGCCACACCCTGGCAGTACTTGGATGGCTCCAAGATGGAAACAAAAGAGAGCTTGGCCATGAGATCTCACATTTTTATAAGTTTTAGTCCATTTGCATATAGGAGTGAACTGTCCAATTAACAGCTTCAAATGATGAGGTTTCATCCTCCTTGCTTGCTTGCCCACCCTCCTCATGTTGTTGATGCTTTGGGCCTGAAGTTTGAAGAGATTGTCCTTGAGTCTCCAGCTAGAATAGGATTGTTTTGTGAAAAGATCCCAGTAACATTAATATAAAGCTAAAAGCTGCACACCAAAACAGAACAGAACAACTTCAAACCAAAGGTATCTGTTTATCCCCATTCTATTCCTATAGGATTGTTTTGCCTTCACCACCCTGTAAGAGGATTCCAGTAACACTTAATATAAAGCTAAAAGCTGCACACCAAAACAGAACAGAAAAACTTAAAACCCAAGGTATCAGAGAGATCTGGGCAGTGCTTTATGAAAAATGTGTCACTGTGGCCACTAAACTCCTCTGCTTATGTCCTGATTGTTGCTTAAGTTGCCCGAGATCTCTCTCCTTTTTATCCCTGTCTGATTTTCACCTTTTTCCCGTGAAAACATTGAACCTGGGGGTGCTGCTTGCTCTTTGATGATGTGGAGAGAGAAAAGAGTCAGGAAAGCTGCTGAGCACTGGGAGAGCAGCTGTGTCAGCTCCTATTAGATTTGCAGGGTGCCCCAACCAAGGCAGGAATGATGAATCTGACTCCATATTCTCAGAAGGCTAATTTATTATTTTAAGATACTATATTATATTAAAGAATACGATACTAAACTAAAGAATACAGAAAGGATACTTACAGAATGCTAAAAAGACAATAATGAAAACTGGTGACTCTATCCAGAGTCCTGACACAGCTTGGCCCTGACTGGCCAAAGAGTGAAAACAACTCCCAGCAGAATGCAATGGAACAATCACCTGTGGGTAAACAATCTCCAACCACATTCCACATGTGAGCACAACACAGGAGAAGCAAATGTGAGAAGGATTGTTTTCCTTTTCTCTGAGGCTTCCCAGCTTCCCAGGAGAAAAATCCTGGGTGAAGGGATTTTTCCAGAGAATGTGAATGCCACAATCTCCCAGGGGATGCTGGAGCAGGCACTGCCAGGGTGCTGCTGCTCATCCTCCAGAACAGGAGCACTGTTCTGGCAGGAAAAGGAGGCGGCACGGGCAGGAGAGGGAGGAGGAAGAGGAGCAGCAAGAAGCCAAAGGCAGCTGGGGGAGAAAGACCAGCTCAGCCCAGTGATCCAGGTGGGGGACAGAGAGTAGCTCAGCCACCTCCCCTCCAGCTGGCTGTTCGCTGACCTGCTCTGCACCCTCTGCCCACAGCTTTTGGGAAACCAGATATGTTTTGTCAGCTCCTGAACAGCCATAAAAGAGAAAGCTGAAAGATTCTACAAGTCCCAAAGCAGGGAGACAAGAGATTTCAGCTGTGAGAGTGCCAGAGCATGGCCATGATTTATTACTTTATAATACTATATTATATTAAAGTATACTATACTAAAAAACACTAAAGCCCCAAGTGGGGGTGACCAAAGCCATGGGTGGACAGGATGAACATTTTTACCCAAAAGGGCTTTCCTGAGCATAGCTATTACTGCGCCTGTGTGGGTCGCAGCTGGTGAGAGAGAGACGGTGAATCTTGTTTCTTGAATCAGAAGGCTTGATTTATTTATATATCATATATAATACATTATTACTATACTAATAGAATATAGAGAGGTTTGCAGAGCAGCTAGGCTAGGCTACGAATAGATAGAAAGAATCTATAACAAAGTTGTGTTCAAGGACTGAGTCCCTGGCTTACACTTTGTGATTGGCCCTTAATTATAAACAAAGAAAATGAGCCAATCAAGGTGCGTCCCATTATATTCCACAGCAGCTGATAATAATTGTTTACCTTGTCTTCTAAGGCCTCTGGCCTCCAGAAGACACAGAAATCTGAAAGAAAGGATTTCTGTGAAGAAATGTCTATGACACATAGCCCCCTGGCTTCTGTGGCTAATTATCAGCAGCAATTAGCAAAGCACCTTGAGGGGAGCAGAGGGAACATGGAGAGGCACCAGAGCAAATCTGCCAGGGTTTCTAGTGTGTTTTGGGGTACATTTACAGCATGGTGTAGCTAAAGCTGATGGGCCAAGAAATTATTTTAATTTTTGTTTTGTAATTAGTAAATAGTTGGCTTCTGATTGTGTTGGTGTGAGTTATAACATCTGTATTGTCTCACCCTTCACATAAGACTGAAAATGGAATAAAAGTTTTTGAAACACCTCTCAGTTGCCCCATCTCTGGGTCAGAAAAGGGGCTAATCTGACACTGAGGGCTCAGATCACAAGAGCACTGCTGGCTCCTCTTTGGGAGGCTCAGGGCAGCACTGGGAGGCTGGAGCTGGAATCCACACTTATCCCATTGATTCCTGCCCTGTGGGAACACACTGCTCCAACAAAGGCTCCTTAGTGGGCAAGGAATGGCAGAAAGAGCCTAAAAATTGTCCCTCACATCCCAAACACTCCAAGCTGCCGGGGCTGAGTGCTCCTCACTCCATGAAGGAAACAATGATTTCCCCACGCAGGCTGAGTACAATGCAGACTAAAAGCATGCAGATGAAAGCAGCCAAAACCCTGGGGTGAGTAGCACATTGCAGGAAAGTATGAATGTATTCCACTTGTAGCACACTAAATATTATCTGTGGCAATAGCAGGTTCAATCAGACACCTCTAGGGAGGTATAGAAGTCCTGCCAGGACATGGATGGGATGTGATTTCTCTGTTCTACGGGTTCCTGCAGCCCTGGCTAGCGAGGGAGATGTAACAGGAGGTGATGGGTCCATCCACCTCATATCCAGAAAACACATTTGCATGGTGTTTTTGAGGATAAAACCCATTAGCTGGCTGAAAAAAGTGACTTCTCAGTGCTCAGAGGAGCCTGGGCTGGCTCTCAGTAATGTTGATGGCAAAAATGTTGACTAAGGAGAGACCAGGAGGGCTCAATCCCTGTCACTATAGGACATGAAACAACATGACACCAACTCGCTGCTCTTTCCAAGGTAAAAAAGGGACCTTTATTTTTCTGACTCCAACATTTATAGATTTCCAAAAGAGACAGTGGATTGGAGCGTGACAGTGCCACCTCTCCAATGACACTGGACAAACCAACAGTCCATCAAATTTCTCCTCCTCCATAAAAGAATTCAAAACAATAAGTTATTTACATAAAGTGTGTGAGAAAGTTCGTTACAAGAATGTCAACATCAGAAGGCTTAGAAAAACTTAAAAAATCGGGGTGACAATTCCAAATGCTTTCATCTTCAGCCTTCTCTTTAGTTAAATTAATTAAATTAATTGAATTACAATAAAAAACAGACTCTGTTACACCTTCATAAATCCTACAAGGTCCACCCTCCTAAACAACCTCCTTCAAGAAATTAGTTGAGTAAAATATACTGAAAACTATTATTACATCCTGAATCCAGTTTATCAAACAAAATCCCTAATATATATTTAGCAATCAGCTTCCCGTCCCTGAAAGTCAAACTTTTCCTACAAAAAAATAGGGCCTGATGTTTTGAGCTGTCAAGGATATGAAAACTCAAGGAAAAGCTCGGTTGCTCAGCTCTATGGAAAATCCAACTCATTAATGCACTTTTCTCCCCATTCTGAAAATAAATAAAAAAATAAACCAAGATATTTGGGAACAATATAATTCTTCAATTCTGTGGCTCACACTTTAGAAAGAAACCAGAGAGGAGGGGAGCAGAATGTTATTTAGATTTCTGTCATGTGTCATTTTTCTCTTGCTATTAAATTCAAAGGAAAACGAAGTCCACTATAATCAAGAGCAATTGTTGTGGTGGGAACATTTATAAAGTACAATGAATATAAATGGGCCACTTTTCCTGCAACAGAGTATAAGGAAAATCCTGTTAAAAACAATTACTTAGAGTCTCTGGCAATAAACCCAGCACTGAGGACCCCCTTAACCCAGAGCTCCTGGTGTCAGGCCACCAGTTTTGCAGTCAGGAGTTAAGAGAATCTTTAGGCAAGGCTGCCATTAAAGTCACTTCCCAAAGTCCCAGGAGTAGGATTGATGCCTCTGGATGGACCAGCAGAGTTCAAAAGGATGTGTAAGTCAAGGGGTTGAGCTAGGGATGCAGCTAAGATAGTGAAAACTAGATATATTTTAATTAAGAAGGGGTTAAGTTAGAAAAGTAAATGTAGTTAGCAAAGACCAGGTGGGGATAACTGAAACAAGGCTGGCAATGGCAGGTGATACATGAAATACTGTAAAAGGGCAGGAGCCATAAATACCACTGGCTTCTGAGAGTGAGAGGAGGTTTGGACTGTGACCAGCAGGCCCAGGAGCCCTTGGGAGGGGCTTTACCGTGAGGAAGAGCTCTTACTTCCTCCCCAAAAGCCCACTGACCCAACTGAAGGGGACAATTGCAGAGCCATAATGGACATTCAGCTAATTATAATAGGAGATAAGAGCTAATGTTTATATAATAAGCATCGTAGAAACCATCCTGGAAACAATCTGAATTTGTAAAACCTTCTTGGATAAACAGAGAGCAGGAGTTTGTGACTTTTTTACACAAGTTTGAAAATGATTCCATGTGTGTCCAGTGCTGTAATAGATACCCTTTTTTCAACTTAATTAGTTGAAGAGTCCTCTGTTTGTGCTTCATGTGTGCTCTCTGCAGCTGAGGTGGTGCTGGGACCTTAGCCCAGGCTGAGGCTCCTCACCTTGGGCACCTGGGATGGCAGGGACAGGGGTGACACTTTGGGAAGTGGGATTCAGGATCACACTGACTGTGGGGATGAGTGACTCAGCTCCTGTTCAAACCTCTTTTTGTCCCATGAGTTCTTCCTTCAGTCTCAGGACAGCTGGGGATGGTGTGGGGTTGAGATGTTCTGGGTACTCAAACCACAGAGACAGGCCTGGATCAGCCTCCTGAGGATCCTCTCTGAGCTGACAACTTGTGTGCCAAGGAGAAGGGACAAACCTGGATAAAGGAACAGTTCTTGGGTGCCTTACTGCTCCCATGTGACTCTTGGGGCTGTTTGGGCAGTGGGGTTCTCTTAGGCTGGAAATGGGGCTGTGTGTTCTGTCCCCATGTGTCAGAGGTGGGGCAGCTCTCTGCTGTCCATGGGGCAGTTTTCTTTCTCTCTCCCACAGCCAACCCTCCCTCCAGGAGATCTCTGCTGTCCATGGCCACTGAGTGTCCCTGCAGGGCTGATCCAATCCCAGCATCCCATGGGGAGATGCTCCGCCCAGGGGAGGAGCCAAGCATTCCTACCTGGATCCAATCTGAGCCTGGCACAGCACAGCAGCCTTTGCCCCCTGCATTGCCAGAGGAGCAGCTTTCTGCTGCCCTGCATGGCCAGAGGGAGCCCAGGCCCATCTGCAGCAGCCCTGGAGCTGCAGAGGAAAACTCCCCCCTTGTGCAGGATCCCTGCTGCAGCAGAGCCACAGCTGGCACTGCAGGAGGGCTGAGCCCCCATGGGATGGGGCTGGGACACCCCCCTGACACACAGGGGGACAGGGCCTGTGATCACTCTGGCACGGTTGGTTTGTATTACTGCATTGTTTATTTTATTTTCATTTTCTTCCCTAATAAAGATCTGTTACTCCTACTCCCATATCATACCAGAGTGCCAGGTCTTATTCTGATTCTGTCAGTGGTTTGGTTTTTTGTTTATTTGTACTATTGCATTTGTACTTTTACATTTCCTACCAAAGAACTGTTATTCCTACTCCCATATCTATGCCTGAGATCCTTTTAATTTCAAAATTATAATAATTCAGAAATTTTCCATTTCAAGAGAGGCTCCTGCCTTCCTTAGCGGACACCTCTCTGTTCAAACCAAGACAGAGGTGAGTGAGCCCTGTGGTGGCTGCAGGTGTCCTGGGGATGCCCTGCTCTGCCTCCTGCCCTACCCAGCCCATCTCTTTCCAGCTCCTTCCACTCTCAGCAAGGCAATTTTAGTCCCAAATGTGTGATGAATTCCAGGGAAGGCACAGATGCAAGCCCTGCTGGCTGAGCCAGGGGAGGCTGAGCGCTGACAGCCAGGGCTTGGACCCTGGGGACCCCCCAAAGGCAGAGCCTGAGCAGCTGTGAAATGGGGAGGGGGAGGCAGGAGTGGAGCAGCCTGTCCCTGCCTCTGCTCCCTGAGCTGCCATCACCCAGCAGTGTCACCAGGCATGGTCTGAGCTGGGCTGAGGCAACAAAACCACAGTAAGGGAGGAATACCTCCTCTCCATTCCCCAAATCACTGGCTATCACTACATTCCTTAATTAATCGTTAACATCTCTGTAATTAAGTAGTAACAGAAATTATTCCCTCTCGGTGCTGATGAAGATAATGAATAACAATCATGGCTGCTTTGTTTACCAGCAGTAATCTGTTTTGAAATATACATTGATTTTATTTTGATTAGGACTAAACCCACTTTTCACACCGCAAATAAACCTCTGTGATTTGAGTAAATTGCTGTTGGCATTTACATTATGATAATCAGCTCAGAATCAGCTGCTCTCTTCCTGGGTGTCATTTGCTTACTTCTTAGTCCACTGTAATTTGGGGGTTGTACTCAGGAATATTTAATTATGGCTTCCTTTCTGCTTTGCTCTGTGATCCACAGGCTCCCCAGCACTGCTGTTATCCATCAAATGTTCCATAACTCTGCAAGCTTCTCCAGGTTTGTTCTCCTGGTGCTCTTTTAGTCCTCCAGACCTGCTGGCCTGCCTTGCTCAAGCCAAGCCCAGCTACAAGGCCCTGGCAAGAGTGGAAATTGTGACAACTCCAAAGAAAACCAAAAATCACATGTTGACTTTGTACTGAAACCCTGCTTCCTGTTATTGTCCTGATTCATTTGGAAAATCCCAGGAGTTAGAGCCTGGTACCAAACTGCCTCAAAAATAAATTCCAATTATTTCTCTTGTGCTCAGGGAGCTGCTCCTGCCTCTGTCCCAGCCTTCCTGTGAGTTCTATGCTCATCCCAGTGCCTCTGAGCTGGGGGCCTGGGTTTGGAGCTGGTTTGGATCCCAGCTCAGACACCAAAGTTGCAGTTCAAATCCCTGGACTCGAGTATTTCACTACAAACATCTGAATTCTTCCTGCTGCTTTTAGGGCAGAGTGTCTATCTGGCAACAATGAGATATTTTTTAATCTCAGAGCTGAATCCTTCATTTAAATTATTCACAGCATTCAGTTCTGGCACTTTCTAAATGGAACTTTTCCCTGCTTGAAAATGTTTCTGTTTTTTTTATTCAATGTTTATTTTGATTTATTTTCTTTTTAACAGGAGAAACACATCCTTTTCAACAATTCTGTTTTTTGTATTTTCAATTTCAATTCATCATAAAAGACATGTTTTCCTTTTGAACTGGAAGACAACTTGTGTCCAGAGCACCCCAGCAACCAAAGCTTTTGGCCCAGTAAGTTTAACCAACATTTTTTTGATGCTCCTGTAGCAAAACATTTCAAAACTTCTTTGCTGTGAAACTTCTCCCATCATCCTAAGCCAAGCTGTCCAAGGAGAAGTTTGTTTTTGATATTTAAAAATATTTTAAGTTCTCCAATATCCTGGCAATGCTGCTGGTCTCAGCCTGGGAGGAAGGATGTATCACCTCCTGGCTGCCTGGTTTTGTGGGCTGAGTAAAGTGTGAGGAATACTCGTCTTGATGATTTTGGGAGTATTTTCCAACATTAAGGATTCTGTGATCTCTTCTCAAAGCCTTCTCCCTCCCTGTGCTGCCCTCTCCTCCTTCCCCAGGCTCTGCCCAGGCCTCCCCCAGACCACAGGGAGCTGGGGAAGTGCTGGGGGTGTCCTGGAGGGATCCTGAGTGCAGATGCTCAAAGGGATGCAGCAAAGTGGGGTATTTTCAGAGTCCCCTGATGGAGGAGGAAATGATGAATCTGACTCCATGTTCTTAGAAGGCTAATTTATTATTTCATTATTTATATTACTATTATATTATATTATATTACATTATATTATATTATATTATATTATGCTATAGTAAAGAATACAGAAAGGATACAGACAGAAGGATAAAAGATGATAATGAAAAACTCGTGACTCGCCAGAGTCCTTACACAGCTGGACTGTGATTGGTCATTAAGTGAAAACAATTCACCTGTTGGATAAACAATCTCCAACCACATTCCAAGGCAGGAGAAGCAAATGAGATAATTATTGTTTTCCTTTTTCTCTGAGGCTTCTAAGCTTCCCAGGAGAGAAATCCTGGAGAAGGGATTTTTCCACAAAATATGATGGTGACAGGACAGGGCATTTTCCTTGGAAACAGGAGGGCTGGAGCTGCCACAGCTATTTCAGGGTTCTCTAGCCTGGGCTGGGACCTAAGAAAAGCAAAATCCACCAGCACTGCCAGGGCAGCCTTTCCACCAGAGGAGGAGTGGGCCAGGGGCTTATGGATATGGCAACTCAGGAGAATTCCTGCACTGAAAGGGTGCTCAGGCACTGGCAGGAGCTGCCCAGGGAGGTTTGGAGTTTCCATCCCTGGAGGTGTCCAAGGAAGGCCTGAATGTGGCACTCAGTGCTCTGGGCTGGGGACAAGATGGGCATCAGGCACAGGTTGGACTCAGTGACTTTGGAGGGCTTTCCCAACCTCAGTGATCCTGGGATTCTGTGATTGTGCTTTGTCCCTCAAAACAAGGAAGTGTAAGAATTGCCTTAAAAATTAGTTGTAAAAATAGCTTGATCAATCTATGGGTCCGTGCTACCAGCTTAGAGTGGTTCCTGCAGGGATCAAGGTCTGACTCCTCTCTTTCAGGAGAGAGCTTCTGGAATGTTCTGGTGTGTGAGGATGGAGCACCTCACCTGATCCCAGAATCACTGAGACTTCCAGTGACAGCCAGGCCAACCCATGACCAGCCCCCACTGTGTCCCCAGCCCAGAGCACTGAGTGCCACATCCAGGCATTCCCTGGACACCTCCAGATGTGGAGACTTCAAACCTCCCTGGGCACCCCCTTCCAATGCTTAGCAACCCTTTCTGTGAAGGAATTTTTCCTCACATCCAATGTGGACCTCCCCCAGGGCAGCTTGAGGCCATGTCCCCTCACCCTGTCACTGTGTCCTTTGTCCTGTCATGATCTGCAGCTGGATCCTGTCAGCTGTTCTTTAACATGGACATGGATGGGAATGAGGAATTTTTTTCATAGCCAGATAAACCATCCAACAGCCACACTGGTACATCCAAGAGATATTTGGAACCATAATGGCACCATAATCCTCATTTTTCTGATGCCTCAGGTTTAGGCTTTTATATTTTTCACATTCTGTGCTGCTTTAGTGTGTGGGTCTGGGCTTCATATGAGGGGATGGTGAGCTCTGTGCACAGAGCAGGGAGACAAAACAATTCCTTCTCTAGCTGGGCACCAAGGACAAATGATCAAAATCTCAGGCCCAGGATCAAAAACAACAGTGGGCAGGAGAGAGAAAAACAAGAAGGATGGGACTGCATGGGCTAAAGCTGGAATGGGACAATGAACTGCAAGATGCAAATGGAGCAGAACTGATCAAAGGGAGAGACCTCGTGACTGGTTGTGCATTTTGGGACCATTTTGGGTTGTGCTGCCCAAGGTGGATCCATTGAGGCTTTTAATAAATCCCTGCTTTATTCTTTAGCTCTGTCCAGTCTCTGTTCTAGGTCAGCCTTCACAGGGCATCAGTTCAGGTCTGGCACAGCAGGATTACACACCCAGCCCTTGGAATGACATCCTGCTTCCTCTCCAGAAGAGGTTCCACCCCTCCCACCCGTCCCAGGAGAGGGGGTTGAACACTCATCAAAGGGCACAGCAGGGAGAGGGGGTGTCCATGCAGGCAAACCCCAGCTCTGAAACTGGAATCATTCATGGCCCAGGGCAAACAGGAAGAAGATAATGCAAAGCAAGGGATGGCACAGAGGAGAAGAGGCTTTGAAAAATGCAAAGCCAACCTGCAAGCATGCAGGGAAATCTGAACCTTTCACTTCAAAGCATTTAAAGTCAGCGTTAAAAGACTGTTTCTGAAAGGTTTCCGTTCTGCTGCCTCTTGTGCACAATTTTTGTTTAACTCAAACTCCCTATTGAAAACAATTTTTTTATTTCATGCTTGAGCTCTGCTGCTGGTTCTGGGAGAAGAGGGATTGTGTGTGTTACAACCAACATAAAAGAATGTTTGGGTTGGCAGAGGCCCTTGAGGTCATCCAGTCCAACCATTAACTCAGGAAGGCAAGGCAGGGAAGGGGGAGGGAATTCAAGCCAAGGGAGGGGTAGGCAAGGCAAGGCAAAGGAGGGGAAGGGAAGGCAACGGAGGGGGCTGAAAGGCAGCCTTGTCTTCCCTTGCATTGGAAAATTTAAACCTCTTCCTTCTGAATTATTATAATCTTGAAATTTAGAAGCTCTCAGGCAAAGATATGGGAATAGGGATAACAATTCTTTACTAGGAAAATTAAAACTAAAAATGCAATAGTACAAACCAACCGTGCCAGAGTGATCACAGGCCCTGTCCCCCTGTGTGTCAGGGGGGTGTCCCAGCCCCATCCCATGGGGGCTCAGCCCTCCTGCAGTGCCAGCTGTGGCTCTGCTGCAGCAGGGATCCTGCACAAGGGGGGAGTTTTCCTCTGCAGCTCCAGGGCTGCTGCAGATGGGCCTGGGCTCCCTCTGGCCATGCAGGGCAGCAGAAAGCTGCTCCTCTGGCAATGCAGGGGGCAAAGGCTGCTGTGCTGTGCCAGGCTCAGATTGGATCCAGGTAGGAATGCTTGGCTCCTCTCCTGGGCGGAGCATCTCCCCATGGGATGCTGGGATTGGATCAGCCCTGCAGGGACACTCAGTGGCCATGGACAGCAGAGATCTCCTGGAGGGAGGGTTGGCTGTGGGAGAGAGAAAGAAAACTGCCCCATGGTCAGCAGAGAAATGCCCCAGCTCTGACAGGTGGGAATTGAACACACAGCCCTAAATTATGTCTTACAACTCAGGATCCTCTGGAATCCCATCCCAGTTTCCAGCACAGGGGGTGCAGGGGGGGCTCTGCCCATGGACAGGCACACTCCCTGTGCTGCCTGGCTGGGGAAGGGCTGGCTCCACGTCCTCTGCTTGTCAGCATTAATCAAGCTTTAAAGCAAAGGACAAGCAGATTTTGCTGATTTAATGGATAATTCCAGCTTGTTTGGTCCATCTAATTCAAACTACCAGGACTCAATCTGAAGTGACTACTGCCTGTCCCTGCTTATCTTTGTCAATAGCTTTAGACACAGGTCAATGCAGGTAATCAGTTTTCAAGGGACTCTCAAAAATAGCAGGAGTTTCTATTTAAATATACTTTTTTCATTTGCAAGTCCTCCCTTTCCCTCATTATTACCATTATGTTTGGGGAATTTGTTTAGATTTTTCCCCTGCAAAATATTTTTTTTTTATAATGAAAATCATTTATTCCATCTTCTAGCTGAACCTCTACTGACACTTATATGAATTATGGCTTGCTAAAGCACTTTTCTTTCTGAAATAGTTTTTAAAGGAAGGGAATGAGCCTTGTGAATACTGTCTGGGCTTGAGAGACAACCCTGTGAGTGATCCTGATTAACACAGTCATGGTTTGAGGAGGAAAACACAATGGGCAAAGGACTTCAACACAATCCAAGGGATATTTTTACACCAGAAATTCTGCATGCTCCTTTTTTCCTGCACACTCCTTTTTGCTGCGTGCACAAACATGAAAGTCCAAGTGCAAGCTACAGGGAATTTATAGACAGACACAAGCTGCTTAAATGATCAAATAAAAGATGTTTAAACCTCATCAATCTTTCAGGAAGCAGCAGGGAAATTTGATTGTCTCTGACAAATGAATGACCTTTGGCAGTTCTGCACAAAGGTGGAGCAGATCCCAGAGTAACAGCACAGGCAGCAAGAGCAGCAGTGGAGGTTCAGATTTTACAGTGGCCTCTTTATATTATGAAGTCCATCCAGTAAAAAACTTCCCAAAATCCTGCACCAAATTCAGGAGCAGCTGCTCAGAGACATCACAACTTTCCCTGCAGAAACCCCAAAGCTGGAAGTTATGCTCCTAATTATCTGAATTGGGCAGGAAGAGCCATCAAGCAAAGGGCCAGCAGGTCCTTTTATCCCTCCTGGGAAACAGTGTCCTCTCTATCCTCCCCTGGGAGCACAGTTCTGGGGACAGCAGAGCATGTTTTGCTCTCTCAGGTGGGTCATGGATAATGACAGCAGGCTCTGGACTGCAGACTGAGTCTCTTGGGAATGCTTTTGAACTTGCAGGTGAAATTAGGAAGCCAAATGGGGACAGGTACAGCTGCTGGATCTTTTGGACTTGTGAGAAATCAGCTGTGCTGCTGCTCCTCAGCCTCTCTGAGCTCAGCAGCTGCCTTTATCCTGAAGGACAGATCACATGGTTATTCCATGGATTGCAAATAGAAGGATGATTTAAGAGCTCCACAGGCTGACAAGACATCTTCTGCAGGCTGGTGAGTTAGGGCTTGTCTCCCTTCATCAGTCTGATTGATCTGAAGGTCACCTCAAAGCCCAGTCCTGCAAAACTCTGGTTCTGGCTCCAGGCTGCTGCCTCCAGGTAACTGCAGCCCTCTCAGTGAAGGGACCAGCTCTTCCCCATTCCTGTGCCATCTCCATAGCACTCTGCCATGGGCTGGGGCACACCAGGGCATGGAAACACTGGAAGTTCTCCAGCAGCTCCCAGTTTGTACTGGGGAGTGGAAGCAGCTTTATAACACAGTCCAGGGATGCACCAGAGCAAGGCTTCTCCAAGGGACCTGGGATAGGCATTAATGTGCACTTAAATGGGATTTCTTTCATGCAAGGAACAACTCCAGAAAACAGAAAATACTGAGAGAAATACAGAGGTGCCCCCCAAAATGTCAATGTTTTTATTTGCCTGTGTCTTGGTGAACTCCATTGTGTGGTACCCACAGCAGAAGCTGGGGAAATATTGGAAGAATTGACCAAAAGTTGTAAGGACTCACTGTGTGAGGCACAGGAAAACTTGAAAGACAGGAGACATTTTTAAATGCCAACCTTTGAAATGTTAAATAAGAAGACAGAGAGTCAGGAGCTTCCCTTTCAAACCTATAAAACTTCAGTTTTCAGAAAACACTGAAGTGGATAATCAAATAGTCTATCTGTGAGCTCACAGAGGAGTATAAAGGGATGAGTAACAGTCTGCATGGATTTGTCAAGAACAAATATGTCAAACCAATCTAATTTTCCTTTATGACAGTGCAAAAAGCCTTCTGGATAGAGAAGAAACAGACCATGTCATAGATCTTGATTTTAGTCAGGCTTTTGACACTGTCTCCTCTGATACTTCCATGAGCTATAAAAATACCATCTGAGTGAATATATTATTGGGTAGTTGCAAAACTGGTTAGAAAATTATAGATGGAGCAATCATTGACAGATTACTGTCAAAATGAGATGCTTGCAGTATGGACTGAGCTTTCAACACTTTCATTAATGGTCCCGATGATGGAACACAGAAAACACTTCTCAAGCTGGCTGACACCTCCACATGGAAGGGACTGCCAGGATTTGGGATGAGCAGACTCACAAATGAAGTGCACAGATTCAGAGCTGACTTGGAGATGATTTGAAACAAAAAGGAGATGCTGCTTGGTGGGTATGAAGTCTGTCTGGAAAGGAATGGCCAGCTGTGGGAATTCCAGATGGGAACGAGTGGCTGATGAGTAGATCTGAAGGGAAGTCTGTGAGATTACTGTGGATCAGGTGCTCAGCAGGAGAAGGCAAAGCCTCACTCCACACAAACTGTGATTTGTGAGCCATGTCAGAAGCTCCTCCATCAGCTTATCTCGTAGGCTTTGGACACATATGGTTACTGCTCAGCCAGTCTTCGTGTCCCTACAAAAACTCTGTGTTCTCTCTGAAATGATTTGTCCCCAACTTAGCAATGGCATACTTAGCTTTGAACATATTGGGCTTAGAAGGCAAGGCAAGACTGAAATTGTGATGTGACTGTAGAGCAAACTGTCCAGCTCTCCCATTAGCAGGGGATTTTTGTTACCCCATTGTCTTCCTCACCTCATTGTTCATGGGAGTGCAGGGGTGGGTTCAACCTGGGGAACCAAGCAGGCTCCTGGTGGAACCTCATCAGCTGAAAACTTGGCTTTGCTGGGTGATTAAACAAACAAAACCAGTGTTGGAGGACAAGGTCCACTTTTTTGCTTTCTTTTCAAATAGTGCCTTTCCTTCTGCCCACTCTACAGCAGGATGTGAGTCCTTGCTGCCCGCTCCTTGCCTTTCCAGAGGAAGCCACACAGAGCCTTTCCATGGGAAATGCCCAGACAAGCCCTTTCCAGCTCTCCAGAACACAGAGCACAGAAAGTCCAGGGAGCGCTCAGAGCCCTCCCCATCCCTCTCACTTCCTTTTTTTTCTTTTTTTTCTTTTTTTTCTTTTTTTTTCTTTTTTTTCTTTTTTTTTTTCTGTAGAAAATCTGATTAAAGCCGTGCAGGAGAGCAGCAGATGGCAGCTTTGACGTGAGGTGAAGACAGCTTAATCTCCATCTGTGCTGACATTTTCACATGCCTCCCTGCAAAGGCTGGCCCCCGATAAAGCTCAGAGGCAGAGCTGGGGTGTCTCGGTGCCCTTTGCCAGAGGATTTTCCAGGCGGGATGTTGGGAGCAGCCACACACCGGCCACGGGCTGCAGCCCTGGCTGGAGGCTCTGATCATTATCCAGCGGCTCGGTGATTGGGCTATCGACCTAATTAACACCCTGAGCACCTCGGCAGTGCTGAGCTCGGGCTTTGGGAAGCATCTGCTGCAGCCCTGCCCTGCCCTGCCGGCTCCAGAGAGGCAATTAGGGGAGCTCGGAGCTCGGAGCTCAGGGAACAGCGAGGCACAACGGCAGAGCATCTTCTGAAGGGGAGCTAATTACAGAGGTGATTCCAGGATCCCTGGAAGTCAAAAGGATCTGGCAATTAAGGCAGGGATGCCTTTTGTGCTGGGTTTCTAAGTAAACACATGGAATTTTGGTGTTGGAGGCTCGGGTGTATCTGCCAGGGCACTCCCACGGTGGAGTTTTCCAGGCTGAATGTTGAGGTTGCCACTGCACCCTTTGGAGAGGCTGTGGAGGGCCAGTCCAGGGGATGTGGTCCCTGCTTGGAGCCCCCGGGGCTGGGAGCCCTGTGGCCTCCCCTGTTCACCTGCTGGGATGGGAACTGCTTCATCCAACCCCCTCCATCATCCAGGACAGGAGGGCACTGCTGAAACACAGAGCTCAACACAGGTCTGTGAAAATGGCAAATCCCCTCAAGGTGAAATCCTGCAGAAGCAGATGGGCCTGCAGCAGGGCACTGGCCAGCACTCAGAAATGTGTTTTCCATGGGTTTCCCTGCCCAAAGCTGGGGCATTGCCAGCCCCATGTGCTCTGTGCCAGACTCCCACAGGGCCCACAGCACCCAGCAGATGAGGTGAGGTGCTCAGCTGGTGAAATAAACAGGGCAGGAGATCTTTCTCCATTTTAATGCCTTTATTAAAAATCAGCTCGAGTGGGGAGACCCAACGGGTCACACTCGCGCTGCTGCTGCTTCCAGGAGTGGCATGGAGGAGGAGGAGGAGGAAGAGTGCAGCTGTGTCTGCTGGTCTGCAGGCAGAGCAGGGACTTTCATCCCCATGAAAGCATTGGAACATTCCTGGGTTTTAGGGTTGACATTCGAGGTCCTCTTTCCAGCCGACATCTCTTTAGGTTAGGGTGAGGGGTAAAAAGGGTCTTAGCGGACACTGGATTCTGTTCCTCACGTCTAGACATCACTTCAATCCCTCAATTCCATGTTGACTCATTATTTTAGGAGTTTTTGCTAGGTTTGGTGAGGGGCTTCTCCCTTTGCATGCTGGATCCGAGGTCATTTGCATGCCAACTCCGATGTCCCCTCCTCTTCACCAGGTACCATCCTCCGGGAAGCAGCAGGGTGCCCCCAACAAAAAGGGGAATTCTTAACCATCAACAACAGGTAGTTAATGAAAAACTATTAACAACAGGTGATTACAACAACAAACAGTTAGAACTCCACCCTGGCAGCAACTGGCCCAACCCTGAACTCTGTAACCTTTTGAAAAAATGGACAACTTTGGTACTCATAACAGCTGGGGAGGCAGGAGCATCTCAAATCCAAATCCTTGTTGGAGACTGTGAGCAAGACACTAAAAAGGCTTGGCAGTAGGACTGGGGATTCAGTGCTTCAACACAAGCACCTGGAAAATGCTTCTCATTAAATGGAGCAACCAGACAACACAGAGCAGGGGGAAAGGTGTGCTTTAATTGAAGCTTCTGATATGAAGGAAGAAAGGAGAGCAGAATAATGCTGTGGCCCAGCTGCAGTCTCAAGGCTCCCATTAACATCATAGCACAGCACATTTTTGCAAAGAAGGAATCAAAGCCCTTGGTGTGGGGGACTCCAGAGGAAGGGGAGGAGGGAGAGGTCCAGTGGAGAGCCCAGAGCTGATGTGTCAGTGTGACTTGGGAAGGCTGCTCCTGCTGCCTGCCACCCTGGGATCATCCCGAGGCTGCAGGAAGGGAAGAGAAATCAGAGCTACAAATTCCTCCTGGAGACCTGAACTGCCCAAGGGGATTAGAGCAGGGCTTGGCTGCACATTCAGGACAGATTTGTGAGCAGGCTCCAGGCCAGGCTCTGGGGTGCCAGCAGGACACAGGGCAGGCTCCTGGGGACACCAGCTCAGCTCTGCAGCCACAGCTTTGGGTTCTGAGCAGCACCAGGACTCCTCATCTTCTCTGCCCTGTGCAGGAGCCCAGGGTGCTCAGCTCCTGCCAGGAGGTGACTGAGCACAGGGAGGGGTGTTTGCTGCAGCCCCAGCTCTGCTGTGTGTCCTCCACAAGCTCTGACCTCCCTGTCCCTCTGGGGATATCACCAAGCAATCAGGCAGCAGCCCCATCCAGGGCACGCTGTGGCTCTTGGCACAAGCCCTGAGTGTTCAGGGCACGCTGCTGATGGCAACGGGGCCCAGAGAGCTGCACAGCAAACCCAACCCAGGGAGCAGCTCCTGAGAGCAAACACCTTGTCTGAGGCCTTTGGAGGTGTGTGGAATAACACAATCTGCACAGATGCCTCCTGTGGTTGTCTGACTCCCCCATGAGCTACTGCCCAGGGACCTTTGTTGGGCAAGCCCAGGATTTATGGTGCAATTGTGCTGCTCAGTGTGTTGCAGGGAGGGGGCTGTGGCTTTAAGGCAGTGCAGGAATGACTCGTTTCTCAACTTCACAGAGCATCCTTGAAATGCTACTTGTGCCATCTTGTGTTTTCCCTGCTCTAAATCAGTTTAAGTGTTTTGTTCTCCCTGCCACCTATTTTTATGATATCTCCCCTACTGGAACATGCACACAGCCCCATATACACTGCATTTCTAGGCAGGCAAACAATCTTTCATGCTTTAGGAAGGCCAGCTCAGTCTAACACAGACATTCAGGCTTCTGACTCTCTGTGGCTGGTTTAACATCAGCCAGGCAAAGATGAAGTTTTGATGACCACATCTTGCATGTTCCTCTGGTTATAATTACACAATACCAGACAAACTGTGGTTTTTGTGCAGGTGTCTCAGCCTCAGAAGTGTCACTGCCCTGAGAAAAGCTGTCTGGGCCTGAGAGGATTGAAGGCAATTGAGAGGTTACAATTGAGGTCCTGCCTCTATAAATGTTCTGCTGGTAACCTCAATTCTGGGAACAAATCATTGCTCAGGAAACCAAAGGACTGTCTCCTTTGCTTAAAATCCTTACTCAGGGTGAATTTAGAAAGCCCAAGCTAGAAGCAAATTGGCTGGAAATAAAGCAATAATCCATTTGTGGCTTTGGTTCAAAGTTTAACCATAGATAACTTTTTCCAGCAAATCCTTCTAGATGTTACCAAGTGTGATGGTGTTCACAGGGGTTCCAGGATGAGGGAAGAGACGAGGATCTGACTCCATGTTTCAGAAGGCTGATTTATTATTTTATTATATATATTACATTAAAACTATACTAAAAGAATAGAAGAAAAGGTTTCATCAGAAGACTACCTAAGAATAGAATAGCAAAGAATGATAACAAAGGTTTGTGGCTTGGCTCTCTGTCTGAGCCAGCTGGGCTGTGATTGGCCATTAATTAGAAATAACCAACACGGGCCAATCACAGATGCACCTGTTGCATTCCACAGCAGCAGATAATCAATGTTTACATTTTGTTTCCTGAGGCCTCTCAGCTTCTCAGGAGGAAAAATCCTAAGAAAAGGATTTTTCACAAAAGATGTCTGCGACAACCAAGTTGACCAAAGTATCACTCAGTACCTCCTGTTCTCCTTTAACCACATTATTGGCATAGTCAAGGGGTCAGGATGATTCCTGCCCATCCTCCAGGGTGGCAGAGAGTTTCCCAGGAGGTGCCTTTGCATCCTGGCAGTACCCAGTCATCTCAAACCCTCCTGGCTCCCTGCTTGGTGAGTGACACCTCAGAAACCACAGAACAATGTGTGGCAGCTGCAAACAGCTGTGCTCTGCAGAGTCCTCAGTATCAGTCCATTGGTGGTGATGGGATTTGGGAACCCTGGACACAGCTGGACTCTGCAAACAGTGCCTGGGCTGTTCACAAGGAGTCAGACTGCAGAGCTGTTCTTCAGCATTTGCTCAGCTTTATCTCTGTTTTCATTGGTGTTGATAGATTCACAGAGTCACAGCATGGTTTGGGTTGGAAGGGACCTGAAATCTCATCTCATCCTCATCTCAATCTCATCCTCATCTCATCTCATCTCATCTCATCTCATCTCATCTCATCTCATCTCATCTCAATCTCATCCTCATCTCAATCTCATCCTCATCTCACCCCCTGCCATGGGCAGGGACACCTTCCACCAGTCCAGATTGCGCCAACCCCATCCAACCTGGACTTGGATGGACAAAGCTCCTGAGAAGGTGGGAGAGACTTCAAATCCTGACATTTAACGGAAATGTTTTACTGAAATGGGGTTTGTGTAAGCAGACAATCCAGTCTGTGAGCCTGAGGAACTTTGTAATTGGACTGCTAATGACAGCAGGTTATTTCTTGCATTTTTATGCAGTTCAAGCTGAAAATTGGACCTGTGATGAGCAAGAGGTGCAGCCCTTTCCTGTTGCAGTTTCCTGGTTTCACAAGAGGCTGTGACAGCAAAATTCAGCCTGCTCTCAGGATGGGCCTTTCTCATTACAGACAGCACATTCCCTGTTATCTATCTGAAATAAATAAGGTAAGATCAAAACCAGAAAATGAAGATGCAGCAATCAGATAGGGCTGTTTACACCTCAGGCTCAGTGGCCTGAATTTAGCAAAGGTCTGCAGCAAGTTGCCAACTTCCTCACTACTCCTCTGATTCCTATTTATTATTTTTTTCCATAACGCTCTGGCACCCCTGGCTCCCAGGCATTGCTTTGAACTCCAGCTTCTGCCTTGTAAATGAGACTCCAAACTGGAAAGAAAAGCTTGAAAACAATGACTTGAGGCACCTCAAAGAAAACAGGGAGAGGAAACAGAGATGGGATTGTTGGGACTGTGCTTTTAGTTCTCATAATTTCCCATTCCATCTCATTGTCTGGGACACCCAGTGTTCACATCCTGGCACAGGAGCCACCCCTGCAGCCAGGACAGGTTTCTCCTTGGATGATGCAGCTGGCCTCAGTCACTAAGAATCACACAATAACTGAGGTTGGAAAAGACCTCCAAGATGATCAAGTCCAACTTTGAACCAGACACCACCATTCCCACTAAACCATATTACAAGTGTCACATCAACTCATCTTTTGAACCCCTTCAGGGATGGGGACTCCACCACCTCCCTGGGCAGCTGTTCCAGTGCTTAACTTCTCTTTAAGTGATGAAATTTTCCATAATATCCAACCTGAACCTTCCCAGGCACACCTTGAGGACAGTTCCTCCTGTTCTGTTCTTTGTTCTTGGGAGCACAGCCCGACCCCCCAGTCACTGTCCCCTCCTGTCAGGAACTGTGCAGAGCCACAAGAGCCTCCTCTTCTCTAGGCTGAGCCCCTTTCCAGCTCCCTCAGCCCCTCCTTGTGCTCCAGACCCTTCCCCAGCTCCATTCCCACCCATGGACAGCTCCAAGCAGAGCTTTGCATCTCCCACCACCCCTACCTCCCTTGGCAAACCCACCCTGCTTCTATTCCCACCTGAAAACCTGCACCAGACCCCTCCATTCCAGCATTCCCTTCAAAGAGAAGCAAAAGCTGGGCAAGCCCGTTCCAGGGTAGCTGTTTGCAGCCTCTCAGGCAGGTTTTTGAAGGCAGGCTGCAGAAGGTTAATGAGTCCTGGCAGTGTGAGCCCCTGCTCGGGGGAATCCTGCCTCATTCTGGGATAATGAGAAGTGCCCGGGGTCATGTGGAAAGGCAGAGCTGGCTCTGTGATCCTGCACCTGGATGCCAGCAAGGATTGCTCTGCAGGCAATGCTGAGCAGTGCAGAGAGGAGGGAGCAGCCTGGGAACTCGCTGTCTGATGTTTCTCATGCCTCAAAAGTCTTTGTTCCATCAATTAGGCTTTCACTGAGGAAACAGAAGGAGATGGTTTATAGTTCTGAGGTCTCTGTCACTCAGAGTGATTCCCAGGGAGCCAACACGTCCTGGAGAGGGCAAATGAACGATGGGGATGGCAGAGAGGACAGCTGGAAGAGACAGTGAATGTGTCACTGTCACCTCATCGTGATCCCCTGCACAGGAAGGAGCTGGAATGATGAGTCTTTGGAGGCCAGAGCAAGCTCAGGGATCTGCCACAAGCTCTGTGCACAAGCTCTCTTGTAGCTGTTTTGGGATCAGGGGGAGCTGGAGCAGGTTTGGGGTACAGGGACACTCTGGATAATGACTGTCCCTAGGTCTGGGTCAGGATGCCATGGATGATGCCATGGATGATGCCATGGATGGCTCCAGAAGCAGGTGTGCCCCATTTCTCTGATCACACAGCTGCAGGGCACATAATTTATTTTACATTTTCAATTTATGTTACATTTTCAAGGATATTGCAATGGAAATACCTGGGGAAGGTCCTGCTTGCTGCATCCTAGGCAGGTGCTGCTCCTGGAGAACTGCTGGCTGGATGTGTGGTCTTTCACCCCAGAGACACTTTTGGCTGTCTGAGTGTTGCAGCTGGGCATGTGGAGACAAGTCCAGAGCTGGTTCACAGGGGGAAAATGAGAGAAAGGCAGCCCAGGCATGACCTGGAATTAGGCTGGGCCAGTTCCATTCTGCAGTCCAGGACAGCAGAGCACTGTCCCAGCACAGTCGTGGTTGTGTGAGGGATGCTCTCATCTACCTCTGGCTGCTCCCTAACCTGAGGAGCAGATAGCAAGGCTGGCCTGGGACAGCTGCTCAGTGCCAGGGGCTGTTCACCTGTGTGCCCTGCTGTCCTGTTTAGGGCAAATTTGGGAGAAAACCTCCAAAGGGGCCCCTCCAGAAAGCAAACCCACACGGTCCCTCCCCACAACTGGTTCAGGAAGGATTCCTTGGAGAGAAGTGGAAAGAACCTGTTTATTTAAAAGGCACAGCACCCCCAGCAAACAAAATGAACAATACTGGGTGACACCACTCTGTCACTGCTCTGAAAAAGATGACAAATTCAGAAAGTCTCTCTGGGGGTGGTCGCTCACTTCTCAGTCTCTCTGGCTGCTGCCCAGAGTAGGCCCCAATAGGCCACAAAGGGGCCCAGTCTGGAGCAGGCTCGAGGGCTTCCAAGAAAGGGAAAGGAAAAACAGTCCCGGGAAAATTCGGGCTGCTTAGCTAAACTAACTAAGCAGGAGCAAAAGCAAGAGCAAAGCAGGAGCAAGAGAAAAGTGAAAGCAAGCAAAAAAAAAAAAAAGGCAAAAGCAGCACTATGTACTGCCCCATCTGTGTCCCACTGACTGTTGGGGGAGTGAGCAGGCTGATAACAAAACCAAAACAAAACTTCACTCTTCAGAGCCAGTCTTGAAGGCACAGAACATAATATCCAGCATAAACAGAACACACTCATGTGGATACAAGCATCATAATGTCACCCTAGGACACCTGCACAGCCCCAGCACTTTGGCAGCCAAGGGCTGGGAGCTGCAGAAGCAGCAGCAGCTCGGGGACAGAGCTGTCACTTCACTGCACACAGGAGGAGGGGAGAGTACAAACCCCCCTGCAGCTCTACAGGCAGGTTGGCTCCTCTCCCCTCATATCCATCCAGGTCTGTGTGGGGCAGAGATCCAATGGAAGTCAGTCAGGAGGAGCTCTGCTGGCCTCACAGAGGAGAACAGCCCTGTGTGGCCACAGGGAACCACCATCCCAGAGCTGCTCTGGGAATTGCACAGGGATGGATCCCACTTCCCCAAACTGTGGTGCCTCATGTTTAGCTTTTATATTTTTCACATTCTGTGCTGCTTTAGTGTGTGGGTCTGAGCTTCATGTTAGGGGATGGTGAGGTCTCTTCACAGAGTAGGGAGACAAAACAATTCCTGCTCCAGCTGGGGACCAAGGACAAATGATCCAAATCTCAGCCCAAGAGCACAAACAACGTGGGCTGGAGAGAGAAAAACAAGCAGGATGGGACTGCAGGGGCTAAAGCTGGAATGGGACAATGAACTGCAAGGTGCAAATGGAGCAGAACTGATCACAGTGACAGACCCCATGACTGGTCGTGCATTTTGGGACCATTTTGGTTCATCTTGGGTGCAGCCCTGGCTGGGCTCTTGTGCTGCCCAAGGTGGATCCATGGAGGCTTTTGATAAATCTCTGCTTTATTCTTTAGCTCTGTCCAGTCTCTGTTCTAGGTCAGCCCTCACAAGGCATCAATGGCAGGTCACAGAATCCCAGACTGGCCCACAGGCCTCTGAATGCAGCACCAGCTCCAACAGAACTCCCTGAGCCCGTGGTTGCTGCTCCTTTAACCCCAGGGAGAGAGGCAGGGAAGGGGCAGGGAGCCACCAAGCAGGTACAGGAGGGGAGGGACAAAGGGACAAAGGACACCTGGATGGCCCAATGACCCCCAGGGGTAGAGGGCATCCTGTGAATCTGCCAATCACTCGATGCCTTCTGGAATTCCAGGACTGACAGACAGTGCTGGGAGGGGAAAGGAGAGGTGACTGACACACCTGGGAGGAAATTATCAAGGGAGGGACCCGAGGTTCTGAGGTAAACCCAGAAATCACAACACAACACACGTCCTTGAAGCAGGACAGTTCCACTCTCTGGGCTGTATTTCTTCCCCTCAGCCACACACCCTGTGGCACCCTGCCCAGGCTGGGGCAGGTCCTGCATCTCTCTGTAGATGGAGATGTGACACAAGGGCACCTCTGGATGGACGTGGAGTGAAGCTCCATCCTGCCTGGTCATAGTCTCAGCAGTCAGTGGTGACTGTGGGAGCAAGGACACATCCAGGGCAGGCTGATCTCAGCACATCCTCTCCCAGTCTCCAGTGATTTTCCCCTCAGGGACCTCCTCACCCACAAGGATGGCTTTCATTTCCATAAATTCAGTCCACAGTTTTTGACAGTGATGCTTTTACACCTGTTTCAGAGTGCCCCAAATGCTTTCAGTGTGGTGTGGTGCCAGTGTGGGGAATATCAACTCATTTCCAGCTGTGCCCCCAGGGCTGATCCATGGCCTTGGCTCCCACTGGGATATTGCTCAAGAAATAAATTCAAACGAGCACTGGAGGAAATAAAGATTCCTTCTTCATTACCTTTATTGAAATACATTTCTGCTAAAGCTGCACTGTGTGAATCTGCTTTGAGCACTGCAAGGGAGAGACAAATCTGGGCATTAAGCACCCCCTGCAAAGGATAATTGAAATCAATGCAGTTGTTGTCTCCCTCTGACACTGGTGCAGGTGCTAAGGGATGCTGCTGAGATCCTGCTAATAAGTAAGAGCATTCTGGCAGCAGGTGTGACTCTCAGATATTCCCTCTTCCCCAGGGACTTTCAGTCAAGGCATCAGGAGCTGCAGCATCAAGACAAGGCCATTGGAGATTTTTATTCTTGACTAAAAAGATATTATTTTTTTTTAAACAAAGAATCACCTGCACATTCAAAATTCTCAATACACTCTGCAGAAATCCACACTCTCACTGCACAGTCACAAGGGACTGAAATATCAGTCAGCTACTCCTCTGTATCCTTTTATTTTTTATGTGTTTTCACTCCTTTTCCTCCAGCTTCCTGTGATTTCCAGCCCTTGTTGAGCACTGACAATGCCTCCCCATTATTTCAGAATCTCTAGTCTGCTGTCAGCCAGACTTCAAACCCAGTGCCTACAGCTCCTGCTCCTCTGCTGCCTCTGTGCACACAGAGCTGAAGAGTAGCAACATGATTTTGAAACACTCATCTTCATTTTGCTGATTCTCTCCCCTAGAAAATTCCTCCCAAAATCTCTGCAGTGGATTTTTACCTTTCAGCTCTCCTGGGGCATGAGGGGGAGCAGAACATGAGAATGAATAATCCCTCAGATTGTTCCTTCAGAGGGGGACAGGCAGGGCAGGGGATCCCAGGAAGGAGTTTGAGGAGAAAACATTTCCAGCACTTCCTGCAAAGGAAAGAGAGAAGATGAGGAGGTCCAGGCCTGCTAAGGTAGAGTTGCTCTGCTGGGGTAAATCCCCTCCTGGGGTCCTTTCAGAATAAAAACCTCATCATTTTTCTCCAGAAATTATATCAAATCAGATGAACCAATGGGAAGGATTCCTCAGTCCACAAGGAGCTTTGAGAGTTACTCTCCAGGAGCTTTGGGATGGAAAGGGGCATTCCAGGTGCCAAAAAAAAATTCCTTTGGTTGTTTCAGTGCTTCTTTATTAATTTTAAATTTAGTGGTTAATTATAAAATAAATGGTTTTAGTAATTGCATGCCTGGGCTTTGCATAGGGTTTGTGTGTTGCTTGTAAGCACTGTGATGAGTGTGAGGATAATGTTTTCCTTGATATAATAAGATTAGTTGCAATTAAGGAATTACAGTGTAATGGATTCAACATGGTGCATGTTAAATAGATAGAAAACTTAGAACCAAGGAGTCATTGACTGGTTTGGGTTGAGAGGGATATTAAAGAGCATCTCATCCCACCCTCTGCCATGGCAGGGACACCTTCCACTGTCCCAGGCTGCTCCAAGCCCCAATGTCCAACCTGGCCTTGGGCACTGCCAGGGATCCAGGGGCAGCTACAGCTGCTCTGGGCACCCTGTGCAGGGCCTGCCCACCCTCACAGGAAGGATTTTTTTCCTAATATCCCATCTAAACCCCCTCTCTTTCAGTTTAAAGCCAGTCCCCCTTGTCCTGTCACTCCCTGGACTTTTAAACCTTCCCAGTGGTGAATCTGAACTGTGAATCCCTGCCATGGTGAGGAGGATGCTGGAATGAGCTCCTCCAAGGATGGGCACGTGGGCTCTGTGCTGTTCAATATTTGTACTGATGACCCAGGAGAAAATATAAAACAGGTACCAATCTCTGCTCTGTGACAGTGACAGGACCCAGGGCATGGCTGGAGCTGTGCCAGGGAGGCTCAGGCTGGATACCAGGGAAAGGCTCTTCCCCAGAGGGTGCTGGCACTGCCCAGGCTCCCCAGGGAATGGGCACAGCCCCGAGGCTGCCAGAGCTCCAGGAGCTGCCAGGGATGCCCAGGGTGGGGCTGTTGGGGTGTCTGTGGAGGGCTGGGGCTGCCATGGCTGATCCTGGGGGTCCCTCCCAGCTCAGGACATTCTGTGAATCTGAAAGCTTCAGGCAGCAAAAAGTTGGCGGAGAGGCCTTACTGCTGTTGGGAAGCAGGCTGGGTTATCTGGGTTATAAACTGAGAGCAGTGAAGTGGGGCTGGATGTGGAGCCATTCCCTGGAGAAAGGCTGCAGTGAGGGCAGGGCTGAGCTGGAAATCAGTGGGACAGGGAAGGTGTGAGGGGAATCAGCCCTTGGAGTGAAGGTCCACAGCAATGTCCCAGCAGGTATTCAGTACCATCCCCTAAAATAAAGCTCAGACCCACACACTAAAGCAGCACAGAATCTGAAAAATATAAAAGCTAAACCTGAGGCATCACAGTCCTGGGAAGTTGGATCCATCCTGAGCAATTCCCACAATCAAAGGAGGATTCCCCTAAATTGGAGGAGATATTTAGGAATGCACCAGAGCAGAGATTCAATAATGAGATGATAAAGTCAGGCAGGTGAATAATTCCCAAAGTTCAGTCAGATAAACTTGGCCAAGAGGAGGTTAAGGATGAGTGGTCCCAAAATAAGGCAGAGAGATTTACCAGCAGAGGTCTGGTAGGATCTGAAGCTAAAAGCACAGGATAAACTCAGCCAGGCTATAAATAAACTATATGGGCTCTTTTAACAAAGAACATCCTCGTTAAAATGATGAATGAAGGCTTCTCCACCACATGCAATGAACAATAATAGCTGGATGTGTTAATTGTAGGTGCAGCTCAGTTCAAACAGGAGCAGAGGGATGTCCCTGGTGTGGAGGTGACTCCAATCTCCCTTTGGGACATTGAAGTTCCCCAGGGTAGGGCTGGGATGCACCAAGGTTAATTCAGAATTATCTCATTTCTGCACAGGCTGAGCTAGCATGGCCACCTGACATGGATAAAATCACACAGATTCTGATAAAATAAAAACAATTCTAAGAAACAAATAACAACAATTAAAAATAATTCAGTCTGTGGCTGGCCATGTACAATTCTGCAGTGAAGGCTGTGCAGCCCAAAGGCTGAATTCCTGCCACCAGCACTCACAGGCAACACTTTTTGAGGGGTCAGATATGTTTGTGGGACCCACTGGAAGTCTCAGCAGGAATGAGAGCCTGTGGTGATGCCCTTGGTAAGGGAGATGTGCAGGTGAGCAGGTGAGCATAGGTAGTGCTGGCTTTCATTCAAGCTGCAGATGGGCATTAGGAAAGAAGGAAGAAATCCCAGATTTTCACCAGCAGTTTCTCTCCTCTGCCTTTGGGAGACAGTCTCCATGTCCAGTGCCCCCAGGAGCAGCAGAACCTGCTCAGCTCCTTCTCAGCTCCACCTCCTTACCCCTGGAGTGGAAGCAAGTACCCAGATGTCAAAAAATAAAATTAAAATTAAAAAAATAGAATAAAATAAAATATTTCTCATTGCACATTATTTCAATGCCTTTTTGCTCTGCAGTGACAGGCACTGCTGGGCTCTGTGTTCAGTCTGGGGCCAGCTGTGAAGCAGAAGATGCTGGGTTGTTTTACACAGCCCTTCCCACCCTGGCTGCACCATGAGCAGGCTGTGCTCTGTCCCTGTCCCAGCTGTGTGGTTTTAAAGGCTGTCACCAGCCCAGCCTTGCTGAGTGTCACTCACACACCTGGGGATGGAGGCTGCAGTGATGGAGAGAGACAGGGAGACTGACTCAGTGATCAGAACCTGATTTTATTATTGGATACAGACACTTATATACTATTTCAGGGAGACTAGTAGTGTGTACTGCATTGATTAAGTTAAAATCACACACACAAACTTATGCATATAACAACATCTGCTTGCAGAGTTTAATGGGATTTTCTTTTTCCAGTAAATCTATTTGATTTCATCTTCTTGCAATCTAGGTCTAATTTTCAAAGTTCCATTTGCTTTTGCCAAGGCATCCTGTTATCAAATCTCTTATGTTAACCAGGTCCAAAGTCCATCATCTGTCTTGTGTCCCCCAGGATTCCAACACTGGGCATTCCCAGCTCTGCAGCTGCTCTTTGCTGCCCTGGTGATGCCTTTACAATCTGTACATGAAACAACACTCACATTTGACATGATATTAGTACAGGATGTGATATGAAAGCTGGTCTTTGTTAGAGACCTTCAGGGGCAGTTATGGAAAAATGTCCACAAAAGCCCACCCCCATGGGGGTGCAGGCATTTTTATAAGTTTGGTAAATTAGCATTAATGACAAAAAGCACCCTGCAGTTTCCCTCCTTCCCCTTCAGCAAGGATGGTCACCCCCAACTCTGCAAGGTGAGGAAATGCAGAATCACTGAATGGTTTGGGTCAAAAGGGATCTTACAGCTCATCCAATTGCACTGCCCTGGGCAGGGACACCTTCCACTATCCCAGGTTGTTCCAAGCCCTGTCCAACCTGGCCTTGGGCACTTCCATCACCAAACTCATCCTCTGGACTCTGCAGAGTTCAGATGAGCCCAAAAAGGCACAGCCTCTCCCTGCAGCTGTGTCTCCTTTAGGTGAAACGTGGGAAGTGCTTCTCTGGATGTGCTGTTTGGAATTCCCAGTGTCCTGGAGAACACAAAGCTCTCTAGATTCTAATCACTGACATTCCCTATTGTATTTGCAGGGATGTCCCAACAAAGGAACGAATGATGAATCTGACTCCATGTTCTCAGAAGGCTAATTTATTCTTTTATAATACTACTTTATATTAAAGAATATCATACTAAACTATACTAAAGAATACAGAAAGGATACTCACTGAATGCTAAAAAGATAATAATGAAAACTGGTGACTCTATCCAGAGTCCTGACACAGCTTGGCCCTGATTGGCCAAAGAGTGAAAACAACTCCCAGCAGAATGCAATGGAACAATCACCTGTGGGTAAACAATCTCCAACCACATTCCACATGTGAGCACAACACAGGAGAAGCAAATGAGAGAAGAATTGTTTTCCTTTTCTCTGAGGCTTCCCAGCTTCCCAGGAGAAAATCCTGGGTGAAGGGATTTTCCCAGAGAATGTGAACACCACAATTCCCTATCCCTGTTCAGCCTTGCAGTGCTGGATGTGGGCTGAGTACAGATTTATGGGTGCTCCATATTCCTGGTGCACCCAAAGCCCCCTGGCTCTGCTGCTTGTTGCAGGGTAGGACAGTCAGTGCCTGATAAATTTGTGCCTGCTGCTGGGGCACTGGTTTCATATTCATCTGCTAATCTGCCTGGCCACATATATTAAGGACTTTAAATGTGATACATGCTATTAATCCTGGTGCCGAATTATAAATTTGCCCTGACAGGTTAAAGTGCTGTTCTCACTGCTCTGTCACTCCTGCTGTGTCCTGGAGCCTGCTGGAATAACCAAGGGAAAAAGGTTAATTGGGAGCTGCTCTGAGCATCACTCTGGTTAGAGAGCTCAGTGTTGGGGTATTTACTCAGCTGAAGCTCTCAAAACCTCTGCCCCCAAACCTTGTGTTAGAATCTGCTCTTTTTTGAGATGAGCTCTGCTTACAGCTCAGGACATGCTGCACAAGCACCACCTCGGGGGCTTCCAGAGCCTCTGCCACCACGGAAAGTTGGAGTAAAGGAGCCTAAAAACACACAAAAATGGAGGTTTCTGCATCTCTGCAGTGACTGTTGTTTGCACTGAGCTCTGGGCAAAGATCTGTGGTGGTGCTGACCTGGCTGGGACCACAGAGCCACAGAATAATTTGGGCTGAAGGGTCTTTAAAGATCAGCTCATTCCAACCCCCCCATCCCATTATCCCCATTCCACGCCGGGCTTTGCCCATCAGCAGCTGGCAGTGCCCAGAGGGCACAGGGAGGCAGACACAGCCCCAAACCCAGCACATCCCTGCTCCGGCCCAGGCAGGAAGGAGCCAGTGACACATCCACTCTCCAGAGCCCTGAGAACTCTCTCAAGCTTTTATTATTAACTCTGGCTGGGTTATTATTCTGCTCCCTCTGCGATTTCCCCCATTCTGCTGCTGTCAGCAGCGTGTTTGTCAGCCTGCTGCATTAATACCTGTGCTTTTGCCTCCTTGCCTCTTATTAGCTCGGGGAGAGGAGGGAGATTTGGTGGTTTCATGTCACATTAGAGACTCAGGAAGCTCCTCCACGTATCAGCAGCCCGGGGGAGACGAGGCTTTGCTGCCTGACCTGGGTCTAGGAGATTTATGTGGCTGCACAGAGGAGACCTGCCAAGCCCTTTGCTGTCTGCACTCATGCCATGGGCTGTTTTCTCTCTTGCTGAATAGCAAGAGAGAACAAACAACAAAAAAAGAGCAGCCCAAGGAGATGAGACGTGGGGAACTGGAAGGGTTTGCTCTGCAGCTAGCAGCAGCACAAAGTATTTAAAGGCTCCCACTGTCAGTAATCAGTGCTCCTATTAGATGCTCCTCTTTTTTCTGCAGATTTCAAGCTACTTAATTGTTGATATCTAGGCACTGAATCGGGGCACAATTCACTTATTCCATTATCTGCTGCTGGAGAGATGATGTGGACACTAAAAATCCCAAGTCAATTCCCAGTGCTCTTCTGCTTCCTTGTGTGGATGTGAAATTAAGGATAGTCAAGATTTTTTCGACCCTCTGAAGGTATTTCAGGAAACCTGCAGAAAAAACGCTCCATTGCCATGTTGGTGTGCTCAGCCCAGCAGGTTTGATGCCCTCAGACTGGAACAGCAGTGCTGCTCCTGCTGCAGCATCCACAGGCCAGGTGCTCTTGGTGGGAGGTGCCTTAATTGCTTCTTAATTGTTAGAATTGTTAGAAATTGTTAATTGTTAGTTGCTGCTCTGTAACAGGGAGAGTTTCCACTCCAGGATCCAAGGAAGCCCTGCAGCCTTTTTCCAGTCTCCTCTCTAACCTGGGAGCTGCACCCTTTGTTTTACAGCCACCAACCTGAGGTTGTATTGTTTTATACCAGTGAAAAACAGAGAAAAATTCCTCAAATCTCCAGGGATTTGGGAATCTGGCCAATCTAAAGGCACTCTCAGCTGCCTGTCAGAAGCAGAGATTAATATTTGTGGGATGGCTGTATCCCACTGGCCTGCTGCCTGACAGCACCACCAGAGCTGGTTTGTGCAGTGTCTGATTCTGCGGTTGATGGAGAAATTCCCTCTCTTGCAGGGGCTCTGCACAGAGAGGTTTGTGTTCCAGCCCAGCCCTCGCTGTGCAGGGGAGGCAGGGACAGCCAAAAAGTGCCCAGACAGAGTTGCTCCATGATTAACAACCTCAGGAACAGTTTAATGGATAAAGCCCTTCCCTTTACTTGGGATCTGCTCTGGGACTTGCTGCTGGAGAGCCTGGATGAGCAGAGCCAAGGGGTAATTGCTAATTAGTCTGCATTATTGTTAATTGGTGAGCCAGGGGCTGGAGATGGCTACTGGAGGCTCTGTGCCTTCTCCAGTTTCTTCCTGAGGTTTCATCTTGCCTGGAAATGTGGTGTCACTCATCCTTCCGCATCCTGAAGTGTGGAAGAGGTTTTACAGCCACTTCTGTGAGCCAGAGAGAAGTTTGATAGAAGGATCCATGTTTACCCCTGAAGAAATTTCCTACCAAGGTTGTTGACACAGAAACCAAGAAAGAAAGAAGGATAAATAAGAGAAACCTGCAACTGCCTGTTCCAATGAGCACTTTGTTTGACTTTCCTGACCAATGAGTAAAGTGTAAACTTAGGAGCTCTGTAAGAATGTATATAAAGCAGGCATGCTATAATAAAAGTAGGTTTGAAGCCTTCCGAAAACAGTGTTGCTTTGTTTTGTGACCATCTCAACTATGACACTGAAGGGCTCAGACACCTCAGAATGTGGGAGGTTCTCTGGCAGGATTGGCCCTGGTGGTGAAACATAAATTGTTGTGTGACAGCATGCTACAGGTAAATGCCATCCTTCCTTTGAAATGCCTCTGAGCTCATGTTTTAATGTTCATCGGCAGCTCCCCTCACAGAAACATCAGCAAAGCCCACCAAGGAGAGGTCTCCAGTGCATCCTGGCCTGCTGTGGAGCCATGCTCAGGTCAGTTCATGCTTATGCTGAACTGGACAAAGTTATGTTGCCTCTGCAAAGGGGACACTCAAAAAACCCAGGGATATCCTGGAGTTCTTCCTGAGGATGTGCCTGGGGAATAGGGACCCATGGAACCTCTCTTATTCTGTGGTTCATACCTCAAACCCCTTTGCAGAGGCAGGAGCATCACCCACTTCCAGTTTGAGGCAGGAGGGCTGAGAGTGTCAGTGCTGGGAGCTGCCCCTGCCACAGCAGCTGCAGGTCCCAGCTTATTGGAGAAGGCAGGAGAAAGTGGCAAATGCATCTCCCCAGATTAAAACACTTCCCCTCTGCCAGTGAAGGGCAACATCCCATTGCTGACCTTCCTGTCAGCACCAAAAATCCACATGTAGGCTCTACAAAGGGCACAGAGCCTTGTCACTGTCATATTTTCTGGAAAAATCCTCTTGCCCAGAATTCTTCTCCTGGGAAGCTGAGAAGCCTCAGAGAAAAAGGAAAACAATATTATCTGATCTGCTTCTCCTATGTTTTGCTGCTTTGGAATGTGGTTTGGAGATTGTTAACCAACAGGTGGCTGTTTCATTGGTTTCATGTGAATTGTTCTGACTTATTGACCAATCAGTGCCAAGCTCTGTTGGGACTCTGGAGAGAGTCACAAGTTTTCATTATTATCTTTTTAGCATTCAGTAACTATCTGTTGCGGGCTGATGTCATATAATTCCAATAACTATCCTTTCTGTATTCTTTAGTATAGTTTAGGTTAGTATTCTTTAATATAATATAGCATCATAAAATAATAAATTAGCCTTCTAAGAACATGGAGTCAGATTCATCATTCCTCCCTTTGTCTGGGAAGCCCACAAATACAAGAGAGCCTCACTGCCAGGGCAGCACACAAGCCCAGCAGGGGATGGAGCATCTTCTGTGGGACTTCTCCTGTCTCATAAAGCATTGTCCTTGTCTGTGCAGGTCCCTGGTTCCCCAGCTGTGGGCTGGTGGCCCACAAGGTTCCTGGGAGTGACCTGCAGCTGGTGCACAAGCTCAGCACATCTGCATGGTGCTCTCTGTGACATCCAGCTGGCACAAGGACATGGTGGCCCACACAAATGCTGGTGGCCGAGAGCAAATAATTCAGAGGGTGTGAGTTTTGAAGAGTTAGGGGCAGCCCCTGCTGTGCAGGATTTTTCTCACCTCAGTTTAGGAAGTGACACCTGTGGTAGGACAGGAAGGAGCTGGGTGGGTGTCCCAGTGAGCACAGACGGAGCCCAGGCAGGTCCTCAGGATGAAACCCCTCTGCTTCCAGGCTGCAGCAGGGAACAAGGAGCCCCAGGGAGGGCTGGCAGAGGGAACTGCCCCAATTTACTGGGGCATCTGGGCTGGGAGACACTGCAGCTCTTGGCCAAGGCCAGGAGTATTGTATTCACAGGGATCCCCATGGCAGGGAGGAATGATGAATATGACTCCATGTTCTCAGAAGGCTAATTTATTACTTTATTATACTATATTATATTAAAAAATACTATACTAAACTATACTGAAGAATGCAGAAAAGATACAGACAGAAGGCTAAAAAGATAATAATGAAAACTGGTGACTCTATCCAGAGTCCTGACACAGCTTGGCCCTGATTGGCCAAAGAGTGAAAACAACTCCCAGCAGAATGCAATGGAACAATCACCTGTGGGTAAACAATCTCCAAACACATTGCACATGGGAGCACAACACAGGAGAAGCAAATGAGAGAAGAATTGTTTTCCTTTTCTCTGAGGCTCCTCAGCTTCCCAGGAGAAGAATCCTGGGCAAAGGAATTTTTCTGAGAATGTGAATGCCACACAAAAGCACCTGGCCATGCCACCCTCCCACTTCTCAGATCTGCCCAGGCCCCAGAGCAGATGTCCCTGTCCCCCTGGGCAGCCCTGTCCCCTGTACCTGCTGTGGGAAGGGCCATTTGTCCCCCCTGCAGCAGCCAGCCTTCCTGGAGCTCTCCTGGTTTCCAAGCTCCAACTTCCTCTCCTTGCTCTGTAATCACTCATTTGGCTCTTGTTATTGGGTTATTTATAGAAACTCTGCCAAGTGTTTTGGAGCCAGGAGAAGGGCACAGAGCTAAATACAATAGCATCACCTCGTGAGAGCTGACATTTAAAACCAGGGATCTCATTACTGAATCCAAGGGAGACAGCAAATGTCAGGAAAAGCTGGTGGCTGTTGGCTCCGTGCTGCTGGCTGGGGATGCTGCAGGCACAGGTGGCCTTGGCAGCCCTTGGGGTCAGCACAGAGCCAGGGGGACACCTCCAGCACCCCTTCAGAGGATACAACCTGTGCTGCTTTACCCAGGGCTGGCTGAAAGCAGCAGCACTGTGAGGCTGGATGTGTTCTGAACAGGAAAATGTTCATCCTGAATTTGGGCTTTGTGTTCTGTTCCTGAACCTGTGAGGCTCTGTGTGCCCTCCATTCTCCAGGATCAATTATTCCCACCTTCATTCCCACCCTCAGAGCCTTGCACTGAAGCTAGGAGGGTCAAACTCATTCCTGGACCTGACCACAAGTTTTCCAGCCAGACCTGGTGTAAAGAGCAATTCCCCAGCCTGCTTTTTCCTCGCAGAGCTGATGCCTTTTTGGTCTACCTAAAAACAGAGGCCAGACAGAATTAAGGGACTAAAAAGCAGTTATATTTATTGAAGGGCCTTCAGGTACATTTCAGGCAGATGAAACTTGTCACTATAGGACACGAAATGAAACAACACTGACACTGGAAGCTCCAAGGTAAAAAGAAGGGAATTTCTGACTCCAACATTTATAGATTTTCAAAAGTGACAGTGGATTGGAGGGTGAAAGTGTCACCTCTCCAATGACACTGGACAAAACAACAGTCTATCCAATTTCTCCTCCTCCAGAAAAGAATGAAAACAAAAATATTTACAGAAAAGCGCACGAGAAAGTTTATTACAAGAATGCAAACATCAGAAGGCTTAGAAGAACTTAGAAGAACAGGGCAGACAAAGCTGGTTGGGCTACACCTAAAAAATGGACCACAGGTTATGTGTTTTCACACATTTATAAGTTTGGTCCATGTACATATTGGGGGTTAATCTTCCAATTTCAGCTCCAGATAATGAAGTCATTGACCCCAGGTTTGCTCCCCCAACTCACTTTTGTTTCCATCTCTGGGTCCTGAGGCAGTGAGGTGTCCTTGATTGCCAGGCCTGGAGAGGAATTGTTGTGTCTGCCCAAACTGGGAAAGCAGCAGCTCACACTGAGTGTGGGGTTTAGAGTTATACACTAAAGAACTGCAGGGTTACAAATATATGGAAAATACAAAAGCTCAAATCCTGAGGCATCAGAGGAATTCCAGTGCAGAGCATGTCCAGGCTGTGTGAAATAACGCAGCTACACAGTTAATATTCATGCACTGTGCAGAATTCCAAATACATCCAGGATTTCAAATACATCCATCCACCTCTCATCAGCCACATCAAACTGTCTTGACAGCTAATGAGGGAGGCACTGCCTCGAAAGCAGCAAGTTGTAACTGAATAAATATGATAAACAACCTGTCTCCAGATGGCTTTTTATGTAAAACTATTTATGCAGCGTTGATAGATGGCGAATTTTATGCCAGTAAATCCTTGTATTTTAAAACATTTGCCTTCTTAATTGCCCATTTTACATGTAAAATATGTTTATGTGCATTGCTAAGTTGAAAAGTGGCCTGGAACAGCTCTGGACTGAGTAAGCACCACTCCTGTGCTGGCCCATCTGCCTGGGCTCCTGGGAGTAGAGTCACAGGGATGTCACTGGAACCTGGTGCTGATCAGAGCCAGACTGACCACAGGACAACACAAGGGGCTCTTCAGCTCCTGCCTTGGCCCCAAGGGGTTTGGGGGGACCTGGGCCCCTGAGTGCTGCCAGGGAGATGCAGCTGGGGATGGATCTGGTGCTGGGACAGTGGACTGGGGCTGGGTGATGCTGCTGCTGCTGCAGCCTCTGCTTCACATCCCTAAAATCATACCAGGGAATCCCCAAATGGTTTGGGTTAAATATCATCCAGGGCCACCCCTGCCATGGCAGGGACACCTTCCACTGTCCCAGGTTCCTCCAAGCCCTGTCCAGCCTGGCCTCGGGCACTGCCAGGGATCCAGGGGCAGCCACAGCTGCTCTGGGCACCCTGTGCCAGGGCCTCAGCACCCTCACAGGGAGGAATTCCTTCCCAATATATACTCTAGGCCTCTTTTAAAGTGGGCTTGCTGTGGTTTGGGCAGAGGTTGTCATCTGATGACTTTATGCTGTCCCCCAAAGAAAACTCACCCTGCTTCTCCATTCCTTCCCCAGAGCCAGCCAAAGCCCTCTTCCATCCCCCTCTGTCACTGTCATATTTTCTGAAAAATCCTTTGCTCAGGATTTTTTCTCCTGGAAAGCTGAGAGGCCTCAGAGAAAAAGGAAAACAATATTATCTGATTTGCTTCTCCTGTGTTTTGCTGCTGTGGAACATGGCTGGAGATTGTTTATCCAACATGTGAATTGTTTGATTGGTTTCATGTGAATTGTTTTTACTTAATGACCAATCACAGCCAGCTGTGTTAGGACTCTGGGAAGTCATGAGTTTTTCGTTAGTATCTTGTTATCCTTCTGTCTGCATCCTTTCTGTGTTTTTTAGTATAGGTTTAGTAGAGCAATATAATATAATATAATATAATATAATATGCCTTCTAAGAACATGGAATCAGATTCATCTTTCCTCCCCACAATGGAGGACCCTGAAAATTCCTCACCCCTCACCCTCTTGAAACACAAACTGAACAGAGATGCTGCAGCAGGAGGCACTGAACATCCCCCAGCTCTGCTGCTGAGCCTTGATCCCAGACCACCAACACCTCTGCAGACTGCAAGGCACCTTCCACGTGCTGCTGGCGGCATCCCAGGGAGCTGAGCAGTGGCAGAAGCAGGAGAGACAGAGCCCTGGTAGCCTCTAATGCAATTAGTTCCTGGTGTATCTGCATTCTTATTACTGGCTATTTGCTCTAATGGGTTCAATCATGTACAGCATTAACATAAATTGACACCAAGCAGAGTTATTCCCATGGAAATGTTTGCTCATTTAGGATTGTTGGTCTCAACTCTACAGTATATGGGGTGTTTTATTTAGCCTCTAACTCATTTATTGGGTATTTATAGAAGAGGGCTTTCCTGAGCAGTAAAACCACGGGGCTTTGCACACAACAGCTCTGTCCTTCTGACAGGTTTATTTGGGTTTATTTCTCTGTGGGAGAGCTTTGCCTCATTCTGTTTTCAGTTCAGCATTGCCACTGAAGTCCTTAACCAGAGTCTGCCCTGTCACTGCTGATGCCCAGGCCTGGCTGGTCCCTGCCAGGGCAGGACAGGGGAGGAGGTCAGGGCACCTTCCAGGGCTCCCCACGCTCAGCACCAGAGGTGGCTGAGCTCTGTGGGTTCCCCTGGCACTGCACAGCTGAACCTGCAGGGCAGAGCTCCTGGATCCCTCTGGGAACAGGGAACAACCCCTGCAGATCCCTGTGCTGCTGTTCCCTCTTCTCCAGCATGGAACACGAGCCTCCACCACCCCCATGAGCACAACCAAATCCCAGAGGACTCCAACAGCACCAGCCCTGCCTGGCTTCACAGAATTCACAGAATTAAAGAATGCCCAGGAAGAGTCCTTCAAGATCATTGAGTCCAGCCCAGCCCCAGCCCCTCAATTAAACCCTGGCACCCAGTGCCACATCCAGGCTTTGTTAAACACACCCAGGGATGGGGACTCCACCACCTCCCTGGGCAGCCATTCCAGAACTTTATCACTCTTTCTGTAAAAGCTTTTTCCCAATCTCCAGCCTGTATTTCCCTTGGTGCAGCCTGAGGCTGTGTGCTCTGGCTGTGTCAGTGCTGCTGCAGACAGAGCCCAGCCCCAGCTGAGCACAGGCACCTTTCAGGAGCTGTGAGAGTGATGGGGGCAGCCCTGAGTCTCCTTTTCTCCAGGCTGAGCACCCCCAGCTCCCTCAGGGCTTCCTCACAGGGTTTGTGTTCCCAGCCCCTCTCCAGCCTCATTTTCTCCTCTGGGTGTGCTCCAGCCCCTCAAGGTCCTTCCCAAACTGAGGGGCCAGAGCGGGACACAGCACTCAGGTGTGCCCTCACCAGTGCTGAGCACAGGGGCAGAATGAGCTCCCTGCTCCTCTGGCCACACCATTCCTGATAGAGAATTCAGAGAGCCCTTGGGCATGGCAGGAAGGAGTGAGCACAGAGTCACAGAATGTCCTGAGCTGGGAGGGACCCCCAGGATCAGCCATGGCAGCCCCAGCCCTGCACAGACACCCCAACAGCCCCACCCTGGGCACCCCTGGCAGCTCCTGGAGCTCTGGCAGCCTCGGGGCCGTGCCCATTCCCTGGGGAGCCTGGGCAGTGCCAGCACCCTCTGGGGAAGAGCCTTTCCCTGGTATCCAGCCTGAGCCTCCCTGGCACAGCTCCAGCCATTCAGACACCTCATGCCATCCTCTGAGACTTCTGGTACAGCTCCAAGGAGTTTTTTAAGTTAAAGAACAAATATGCACCCAGCCATGCTCCAGTGATCCTGGTGTCCTTATGCTGGTGAGAGAGCTGAGTGAGAAATCTCTTGTGCAAGGTGTGTGACACTGAACTCAATTAAAATGCTTCCTTAAACCTCTGCTCTCAAAGCAGCCTTTCCCCAGCAGAGCTGCTGGGTCTGGATGGAGGGGGACACATCCTGACAGAGTGCCCTGGCAGCAGCATTAGAACCTCTCCTGAATTTTTCACAGAGCTGCAGATTCAAACTGAACCATCATAAAGGAAGATTTGGTTTGATGAGGCTCAAAACCATAGGAAAACCATTTGGGGAATAAATAATAAAATTATTTAGGCATTGTCAAAATGTCCAGTTTTGATTTTGAGGCTTTTTTTTGTCACCGAGTTGAGAAAGGCTTTGCTTTCCAAACATGTTTGATCTTGGACTAACCAACAGGCAAAGGAAGAAGAGATGTCAATCTCATCTTCCTCTGGAGTTAATGAATATGGGACATATGACAGCCCAGGACTCTACTTGGCTGTGCAAAAAATTAAATAAAAAAAAAAAAAAAACAAAACAAAAACATGGTTTGCAAAAATAGTATGCTTAGCAAAAAAAAGAAGGAAAAAAAAATCTTGACTTTTCATGTTTTCATCCTAATTTGACCAGGATGCTGTTTTTGCTTTTTTATAATATGAAGACTTTTTTACCAGAAGAGAGAACCCTTCCCTGTTTCTGCTCCAGTTATCACTGTGACGGGCATTTTTAGATAAGATTTTGATGGGAGAAGGGGGTGGAGAGAAGTTCAGGACTTTCTGTGTTAACTTGCACGTTCTGTGCAGCTCTTGACTGACACTCTGCATTAAAAACATTGAAACTCAGGAATTTGGGACAGCCAGATTTGCCTGGGCCTAAACAGCAGATGAAGTTCAGGAGGAAGCCCAGGGAGCAGGGGACAAGATGCTCCAGACTGGGCTAAACTGGGATTTACTCTGCCCAGGAAACGCAGCCTCACTGCATCCCACCTCCCCAAGAAAGGGAACTGCTCCTTCAGTGGTGCACTAAGGTAGAAATATCATAAAGAAATCATAAAATCAAGCCTGCTCTTCCAAAATCAGTGACTGGCCTTGTCAAGGCAGCCCTTTGCAAGTTCCCATGTGAAAGCAATCCTGGTGTGAGCAGTTCATTAACAGAACAATCTATTCCTGGGTAAAAAACAACCAGCACCTGTATAAATAAATAAAAAACAGATAAACAAACAAGCAAATAAATAAATAAATTTAAAGAAATACATAAATTATTATTTTAAATTATATATATAATATTATATATTATATATTATATATTATATAATATTATTTATAATATATAATTATTATTTATAAATAAATATTGTTTTATATAATTATTATTTATAAATAAATATTGTTTTATATCTGAAATTATAAATAAATATAAATAAATAATAAATATAAATGTTTTTACACCATTAGATAGAAAAATGAAAACTATCTCTCACAAACAACTTTTCCTGCATGTACACACTGAGAGTTTCGGTGACCAATCAATAAAGGAAAACAACTTGTTACTAATTAATAAAATAATTGGTAAGAAAGCTTCTGACCAATGGGAGTCACACATGAGGTCTGTAAAACTGGATAAAAATGAGTTATGTGAATAAAGAATGGCTTTTTCCACCATAAATAAATTGTGGTCTGTGTGATTTGTTCCTACATTTCAGCCCCAAAGCACCTCATCCCCACTCCATCCCCATTTCCAGAGGGTCCCAGGGGGCCAGGCCCAGGGAGGTGGAAGGAACAGCCCAGCCACCACCCCAGGCTCAGCTGCACATCCTCCCATCTCCTTTTCCTTCCCACATTTCAGTGACATTTGAGAGTCCTCTCCCATTTTAAAACACATGGATTTTGACATTTTATTACTTGCCTGTCTCAGTTTTATGGTTATTAGGATGGGTGAAAAATTAAGGTTCCTGGAGGCTCTGGAGAAAACCTCTATTTATCCAAAGGGCATTTTAAAAAAGGCTGTATCCCTGTGGGTGACAGAAGGAAATTTAGGATCATTCCAGGCTCTCAGATGCTTTGCAGAATGAGCATTCCAGTGTCAGCTGCTCAGCCCCAAGTCCTTTCTGCCAGCTCCCACTCTCATTTCATCCCCTGTCCCCAGAGTCCAGGACACCCATCTGGGCGGTGGGGACACAGAGGTATCCAAACTCCCATGAGAGAGACATTGAGGGGCTGGAACGTGCCCAGGGAAGGGAACAGAGCTGGGGAAGGGTCTGGAGCACCAGGAGGGGCTGAGGGAGCTGGGAAGGGGCTCAGCCTGGAGAAAAGGAGGCTCAGAGGGAACCTTGTGGCTCTGCACAACTCCTGACAGGAGGCAACAGCCAGGGCAGGGTGAAGTTCTGCTCCCACAAGGGACAGGAAGAGAGGAGTGGCCTCAAATTGCACCAGAGGAGGTTTAGATTGGATATTGGAGGAAAATTATTTCAGGGTGAGGGTGCCCAGGCCCAGGGCAGTGGTGAAATCCCCATCCCTGCAGGGATTTAAAAGCTGTGTGGTTGTGACATCTGGGGACATGGTTCAGCAGGGCTCCAATTTAGGAGGAGCTGGTGGGAAAGGAGCAGATTCCCCTGGGATTTGCCTGCCAGGCTGTGTGCAGCCACCTCAGTGCCACCTCTCAGTGCAGGTGTGGCTCCAACACACTTGCAGGTCTGGGGTGAACTTCCTTCTGCTCTCAAATAAGTGCCTGCTTTCTGGGAAGCATGTGGAGAAACAGATCCCTGGAAATGTCAGCGTTTCAGGCCTTCTCTGTGTCTGAGGTTAAAAGATGTGCCTGGGGCTGTGTGTTCTGTCCTCATCTGTCAGAGCTGGGGCAGTTCTCTGCTGTCCATGGGGCAGTTTTCTTTATCTCTGCCACAGCCAATCCTCCCTCCAGGAGATCTCTGCTGTCCATGGCCACTGAGTGTCCCTGCAGGGCTGATCCAATCCCAGCATCCCATGGGGAGATGCTCCGACCAGGGGAGGAGCCAAGCATTCCTACCTGGATCCAATCTGAGCCTGGCACAGCACAGCAGCCTTTGCCCCCTGCATTGCCAGAGGAGCAGCTTTCTGCTGCCCTGCATGGCCAGAGGGAGCCCAGGCCCATCTGCAGCAGCCCTGGAGCTGCAGAGGAAAACTCCCCCCTTGTGCAGGATCCCTGCTGCAGCAGAGCCACAGCTGGCACTGCAGGAGGGCTGAGCCCCCATGGCATGGGGCTGGGACACCCCCCTGACACACAGGGGACAGGGCCTGTGATCACTCTGGCAGCGTTGGTTTGTATTAATGCATTGTTAATTTTATTTTTATTTTCTTCCCTAATAAAGAACTGTTATTCCTATTGCCATATCTTTGCCTGAGAGCCCCTTATTTTCAAAATTATAATAATTCAGAGGAGGGAGAGGTTTTGCATTTTCCATTTCAAGGGAGGCTCCTGTGTTCCTCAGCACACACCTGGCTTTTCAAACCACGACACTCTGTCACTTGTGGGAGCCCATGTGGTCACCTTTCAGGGTGGGCTCTCAGACAAGACAGGGTAGGAATTGTAGGAATGCAGTGGGCAAAGGCTGCTGTGCTGTGCCAGGCTCAGATTGGATCCAGGTAGGAATGCTTGGCTCCTCCCCTGGGCGGAGCATCTCCCCATGGGATGCTGGGATTGGATCAGCCCTGCAGGGACACTCAGTGGCCATGGACAGCAGAGATCTCCTGGAGGGAGGATTGGCTGTGGCAGAGATAAAGACAACTGCCCCATGGACAGCAGAGAACTGTCCCAGCTCTGACACATGGGGACAGAACACACAGCCCCATTTCCAGCCTCAGACACTGGTACTGCACTGCAGTGCCTGGGAAGTGCCCTGAATTTCTCCCAAGGAGTTTTTAATTATTGCTGTTGGATTTCATTCTCCTGCCCCTCCTCAAAGGCTCCCTCACCCCTCATCCATGTTTTCCTCTGAGGTACCACCAGCACTGCTCATCCCAATTAAACGCAGCTCCTGTAAACTATTATGGGGGATGAAACGTAAACATTGTTCCCCCCTTGTTTTTTGTTTGCCTGCCTCTTGTGGATTCTGGCTGGTATTCCCAGCTTCTGTAATTATGGGAACTGTCACCGGTGAGCAGAGAAATGGGTCTGGAAAATTAGAAACACTTGGAACTTGGCTTGTAGTATTTCAGTAAGAGTTTGAACCCAAGTTATCCAAGGCATGTAAAATAGCTGTTGGAGTAGGCACAGGTAGAGAAGGTGTCCTGCTGGGCATGGATCAGGTGCAGACTTAGAGCTAAACCCCAAAATGTAGAGGCTCAGTTTCCCTATTCCAGACAGAGATTAACAATAGGGGAAAATAGACCAAATGGATCCAGGGGAGGCTGGATACATTTTTCCTGGATATCCCGTTTTCCTGGATACTTTCTCATTGCTGAGTTTTACATTTTCTCAATTCCTGATATTCTTCCAGCAAAACAGGGCATCTTACCCACCCTCCATCTGCACTATGGACAAATAACAGGTATTTTCTTTGATGAGTGCACTGGAAAGTAGACACCACTCCAGTGCCTCTTCCTACTAGATTAGCCTCAGGGCAAGAGGAGGAACATTTCATTTTAATCCAATCTGCTTCATGGGGTCCATTTACTCCTTTAGCACCTTTTCCTCCAGTTAAGCCAAGGCTTAGATGTAAAAACTCTCTAGGAATTAAACAAAACAACAACTCTGTGGTCACAACAGGCTTTGCTGTGAAAGCCTGCTAATGAAACCTGCTGCTGTTTCCAAAGCATTTCAGCTGGGAAACTCCCAGATTACATTTTTCAATTTATTTTGCCTTTTAATCCTCCCTACTTTCTTCTGGCTGAAATTCCCCCTGCTCTTTCAAGGCATTCTTGAATATTTGCTGTTATTTGCTCCTTTCCCTTTGAAGTGAATTTGAAGCCAGTGCATAGTGTGGAAAAGCAGAAGGAAACCATATGGCAGCAGCCCCTTGTGGCTGGAATTTGGATGGAGATGAGGAGCTGGAGGGGGCAGAGAGAGACCTGAGGGGAATTTTGGCACTGCAGAGGGGATTGTGCAGAAACTGCCTTTGTCACTCTGAAAAACAGCATTAAAAGTGGCCTCGTCCCATACAGGAATAGGAAATCCCCAGTGAGATCCAGAAGAATTGTTACAGACCTGGAAATGGGAAAAGATTGGAAACCAGGGGCATTAACCATGCAGAGGGGATCTGTGGGGTCCCATCCTGGGAAAGGGAACACTGCTGGAGCAGGGGCAGGGTCAGCTGGCCAAAGGTGGAAAGGGAGCTGTGTCACAATATGACATGAAATGAACAACACTCACATGCTGAGATGTTCAAGGTAAAAAGTACATTTATTTCTGGACTTTAATATTTATAAAATTAGAAAAGTAACTCTAGATAAGAAGATGAAATTACTACCTCTTTAATTACACTACTCAAACTAACAAACTATCAATTCTCTCCTCAAAAAAAAAAGCAAACCAATCATTATTTACATAAAAAGTGAGTAAGAAACTCTATTACAAAAATGTAAACATCAAAAAGCTTAGGAAAACTTTAGAAAAACAAAGCAACAGAGCTGGACATGACCAATTTTCTCCCCAAACAGCCCTTCCCCTCCTGCCCCTCATCACTATGGGGCCATGCTCCACCTCCTGCTTCTTCCCCCTTTTTTTACAGCTGCTTCCCTCCCTCTGTGCCTTCTTCCACTCCCTTTGCTTCTCCTTTTTCTTTTCATCCTCTTCCTGCCTGGTTTTATCTGTGACTTTTACAAATGGGCTCTGGCTGTAAAATTCAACGTATGGATTATCCATTTTTCAACAGAGTGCTCCTGACATTGTGTGGGGAGAGAATCCAGGCAGGAATATATAAAATACATTTTATATATAATATATATAACTGTGATTGAGCAAGCAGCACAAGCACTTCCTTCAGAGAGCTCCTCACAGTTCACTAAGGGAAAACAGAGCCCAGACACTGAATCACAAACCTCCAGCTTAATTACAGACACAGAGGGTTGGAATTCCAGTGCTGCTGGTGGTGCTGCACAGCCCAGGCAAGGAGCTGATGGAGCACTGAGCTGAGTAATTCCTCACATATACTCCATTTAGGAAAGGGAGCAGCAAGAACCATTAGCAATTTCAGTGTGTCAAGGAAACTGGGCATTTCATCCAGGGGAGGGAGGTGGGGAATCAGTCAAAGTGTTTTCATCAATGAGGGAAGAAAAATGGGCTGAAGGAGAAGAGGAATGGTAGGGACTTGGAGGCACAGAGAAGGCAGAAGGAAAAGATGGAATTGAAATTTTCCTTCTCATGAGAGGGACAGGGAGGAGGGAGGGGGGGAAAGGGTGGCAGCAATTTGGTGGAAATTGTGTGAGCTGGCTCACTTCTACAACAACTGGTGAATAACTTTTAAAATATACTTTCAAATATATTGCATAATTTAAATATGTCTCATAAAACCAAAAGAAGGGGGAATTTCCTCACAGGAGAGGTGGGCAGGTGGTCCTTCCCCTGGTTTTAGGAGCCGCAGAGCAGTGCTGGTTTTCCCACAGACCTCCACTATTGTAAATACAGGTTCACCAGTGAGGGGAGAGAATGATGCATCTGACTCTATCTTATCAGAAGGTTAATTTAAGTAATTAAGGTTAAGAAGGTTAATTAAAGTAATATATTACTTTATTATACTATATTATATTAAAAAATACTATACTATACTAAAGAATACAGAAAGGATACTTACAGAATGCTAAAAAGATAATAATGAAAACTGGTGACTCTCTCCAGAGTCCTGACACAGCTTGGCCCTGATTGGCCAAAGAGTGAAAACAACTCCCAGCAGAATGCAATGGAACAATCACCTGTGGGTAAACAATCTCCAAACACATTGCACATGTGAGCACAGCACAGGAGAAGCAAATGAGAGAAGAATTGTTTTCCTTTTCTCTCAGGCTTCACAGCTTCCCAGGAGAAAAACCCTGGGCGAAAGGATTTTTATAGAGAATGTGAATGCCACACTCCCCAACATCTGAAGCTGTCCCGCTGCAGTGCACCTGTGGGTTATCACCATATAACTGATACCAAAGCACAGCCCCTGGTTAGGTGTGAAGCCTAAGCAGCTGCCATGAGCCAAAACAATGATGTCCCTGCTGCAAAGAATTTCTGTTTGTGGACAGGAGACCTGAGACAGGAGAGGAGGGAAAGAAAAGAGATGTGGGGGGAACTCCATTGTCGCCACATTTCTCTTCACAGAGAAATGCAAGGCACAATTCTTCTCAAGAATATTTCTGGGTTTCACATTCTCTGAACCTCAGAGAGAGAAAAAAACAATTCTTATCTCATTTACTGCTCCGGTGTTGTTCACACAGTGGAATGCATTGAGGAAGATTGTTTACCTGAAGGGAATTGGTGATTGGATTCTGCTGTGAGTGTTTTGATTCACTGACCAATTGAATCCAGGTGAGTGTGTTGGGACTGTCACTGACAGTCAGGAGATGAGTGCAGTTGTGTGCAGAGCTGAGTGCTTGGCAGATTCAGTTTAGATGTAATGTAATATAGACGTAATATAATATAAAATAAGTTCGTATAATAAAGTAGTTAATTAGGCTTCTGATAAGATGGAGTGCTCCTCATCATTCTTCTCCTTCATTGGGGGTGAAAATATCGACTACACTCCATGAATGCAATGACATCTCCAAGGGACAGCTCTGGCATCCCAGGGAGCCAGCCCTGGGACAGGGGTGTACATGGCCTTAGCAGCTGGTCTGCAGGCTAAACAACTGAGTTAGCAGAATAAGAAATGGATAAAATATGAGTTTATCCATAGCAAAGCAGAAAGCAAGACCGTTAGCACAGAAACCAATAAAATAGACACATAAGGGATGTTTGCAATTAGAAGATACATGCCTTAGCGTGCCTAAATAATTTGTTGCAAAGTCTTGCCAATTAATTATTGATGTTAATTGCTTTGTACCAATAAAATAAAATATTGCTTTCTGCAGTGAATATAATGAGCTGTTTTGATGTAACTAATGATTGAATATCTCACTTTGCTAAGGGTACAAAACTTAAGAACAACTTGTAATGAAGAAAAGCCATTGCTGTCTGCACAAGTGTGTGTGTGTCCATCTCAACAGTGACACAGGGAAGCTTGGGAGCATCCCAGCACTGCTCTGGCACAGCTGGGGGAGGACTGGGGAGGCTTGCAGAGAGAAAATCCTGGCACTCCCTTACAGCCCTGTGTTGTGAGGGGTCCCCAGGATGAGGTGAGAGATGAGAATTTGACTCCAAGTTCTCAGAAGGATTATATTATATTATATTATATTATATTATATTATATTATATTATATTATATTATATTATATTATATTATATTATATTATATGAAATATAACATAATATAATGTCATTATATTATATGAAATTATATTATATGAAATTATATAATAAAACTATACTAAAGAAAGACAAAGGATACATCAGAAGGCTAAAACAAGAATGATAATAAAAACATGTGACTCCACAGAGAGTCCGAAACAGCTGGCTGTGATTCATCATTAAGCAAAAACAATTCACATGCTGGGACAAACAGTTCTCCAAATTACATTTCAGAGCAGCAAAACAGGGAGAAGCTGAAGCTTCCCAGCTTCCCAGGAGAAAAAAATCCTGGCGAAGGGATTTTTCAGAAAATATCATGGTGACAGCCCTGCTCTTCAGGATGGTCCAGCTGCAGCTCCATCCCCACATTGTCATTGGGTTCTGGGGAATATTTCCAACAAATAACAGGAATTGAGGCCACCCTTCTCACAGGGACCCTGGGGATATCCTTCCTCTCCTCTCTGAGCTCAGCCTGAGCCATGCCCTGTGCCAGAGCTGCCCTGGGCAGAGGGCTGGGGAAGCACAGGAAAGGTGTTGGAGAATTCTCTGGGTCCTGCTGGCAGCTCTTCCCCTGGACTCAGCCCCTTCCTCTGCAGCTTGGCCCCAGTTTTCACACACAGAATCCTGAATTCTGTGCCCTGGCCTCTGCCACCCCTAAATCTGAAGAGCATTTAATCTCAAATCTCAACTCTCTGATCTCTCTCCCCATTTCCACATTGATCCTGCTGGCTCCTTGTTTCTTTCCTTAATACAGGAGCACATTTAGCAGCTCAGGAGGAGCTAATGGGAAGGTTTCTCCATCATTCTCAGAGCCATTAGTGCTCACATCTTCCCTCTCAGTAGGGCACATTTGTATGTTTAATTTAAGAAGGTTATCTGTCAAAAGTGATATCTCAAGGTAGCACTGAGCTGGATAAATATGTCAGAAACAATAGCTCGTGCTGAGAGGAACAAACGTTCAGAAAATTCATCCTTTGAAAGATCTCAAGACAGAGAAAATGAGGCCAGACTGGCACCTCTGTCCCAGAGCCTCTCCCTGCTGCCTCCATGCCCTCTGGCACCCTGAGAGCAGCCAGGGGCACAGGGCAGCTCCTCCAGGGAGCAGTGCCTGGGCAGGGCAGGGATGCCCCCCGGCACACGGACCCAGCTCTGGTGGGAAATGGTCAGAGAAAATGGGATTTACACACAGAAAGGGTCTGGGTTGGCTTTAGAAACCAGGGATTGGGTCCTGGCAGTGGTGTTTGCTCTCAAAGCTGTGTGGGCACCTCTGACAGGTACAGGTGGAGATACCCCCCAGTCATCAAGTGCACCAAAGATCAGGGAATCACAGAATGTCCTGGGTTGGGAGGGACCCTCAGGATCAGCCAGGGCAGCCCCAGCCCTGCACAGACACCCCAACAACCCCACCCTGGGCATCCCTGGCAGCTCCTGGAGCTCTGGCAGCCTCGGGGCCGTGCCCATTCCCTGGGGAGCCTGGGCAGTGCCAGCACCCTCTGGGGAAGAGCCTTTCCCTGGTATCCAGCCTGAGCCTCCCTGGCACAGCTCCAGCCATGCCCTGTCCCTGTCCCTGTCACAGAGCAGAGATCAGAGCTGCCCCTGTGCTGCCCCTCATGAGGATGTTGAAGACCACAATGAGGTTACCCCTCAGTCTCCTCTCCTCCAGGCTGAACAAACCATGTGCTCCCCATGTTTCCCCTCCAGACCCTTCCCTGTCCTCATGGCCTCATTTGGACACTCTCTAACAGCTTAATGTCTTTCTTTATGTTATGGTGTCCCTTGAAGTGTTCTGGTCCGGATTTGTGCCCAGACAAGACGGTTGTCTACTGACCCAATGACTTCTGAGCCAGAAAAAGACAAACAATAAATCAGATGGACTCATCCCAAAGAGAGACACCAGGAACTGTGGCTGTCCCATTGCCACAGGCAGGCTGTAGTCACAGAGAGTCCCCCACTCCCAGGAGCTGACCCTAGCAGCACTGGTTTGCAGTGATGCAAGCCTGTGATTCCCAGTAGCCATCCCACAGCTACTTTACTGCATCCCTCTGCATCCATCCCATCCATCTGCATCCATTCCTTCCCTCTGCATCCAATCCATCCACCTGCACCCATCCCATCCCTCTGCATCCATCCCATCTGCCTCCATTCCATCCCTCTGCATCCATCCCATCCCTCTGCATCCATCCCATCTGCCTCCATTCCATCCCTCTGCATCCATCCCATCCATTCCATCCATCTCCATCCATCCCATCCCTCTGCATCCATTCCATTCTATCCCTCTGCATCCGTTCCATCCATCCCATCCCTCTGGATCCATTCCTTCAATCCCATCCCTCTGCATCAATCCCATCCCATCCCATCCCATCCCATCCCATCCCATCCCATCCCATCCCATCCCATCCATCTGCACTCACTCCATCCATCTGCATCCATTCTTTCTCTCTGCATCTATCCCATCCCTCTGCATCTATCCTGTTTCTCTGCATCTGTTCTGTCCCTCTGCATCCACCCCATCCACCTGCTCTGGGTTGTCTGAGCCCCTGGAGCTGTCTGGGTCTCCCTGCCCTGCACCCAGCAGCATGTGGGTGGGTGCAGGCTCTGGACTCTTCTGCCTCCCCAGGTGTTACTGAACAGGAAACACCAGCCCTGGGTGGCAGAGAGCTCTTCTGAAGTAGGAAACAGCAAGGAAAGTGTGGAATTCTCTGGTGTTTATGCGAAAAAGTTCCTCCCTAAAGCTGGCAAGAGAAGGGGACACATCCTCCTCTTTAATCCCACCCTAAGACAGGGGAATTAAACACCTCCACAGCAAATAAAGTAAGGGACAAGGAGGCTGGTAGAGATGAGCAGCCCCTCCTGTTTCCAGGGCAGAGCATGACCCCTGTGAGCAGTGCTGAGCAGTGCATCCCACCCTGGGGAAAGCAGGAGCAGCCCCAGGCCCAGCACAGACAAAGCCAGCTTGGCTTTTGAAGATAAATCCCTTCATCCCAGAGGTCGGCAGGCTAATGACAAGAAATACCAAAGTGAAAGGAGGCAATCTCTCCAATCAGGTGAGTGATTAAAATCGGGCTTTGAAGAGCCCAAAGGTCCCCTCTGCTGCTGTCAAAAATGGAGAGGAAAAAAGGCAGCCCTGGGTAAGGCTGAGCTCTTCAAAGAGTTCCCAGCTGCTGGGGAGCTCTGCAGCCCCACTGCTCTGCAGGTGCCAAATCCACACCAGGCTCCTCCTGCCCTGACACAGCCTGGACACAGCACATTCACCAGCGGGGGGATGCTCCTGGGAGAGGCGAGCCCAGTGCTGCAGGGGCAGAAATGTCTGTTTGTCCTGCTCACCCCCCTGAGAGCTTGGAGCTCCAAACCCACGTTTGGCTGATGGTAAGTGCTGGATTTGGGGGATCTAACACCACATAAAAGGGGGATCTAACACCACATAAAATGCTGTAGGTGTGTGAGGAAAGGCATTGCAGGCTTTCCCCACTGCATCAGATTCACTCAGGGCCACCCAGGGCACTTTTGTGCTGTTTTATCCCAGCCCAATCACTTGTCAGTGTGGCCACTGCCTGTCCCCTGGTGCCACACAAATGGCTGATTTTACCTTCCAGAGCTGAAGGAAGGTGGCCAGATGCTGATAACAGACTGGCATCAAGCTGGAGCTGCAGGAGGATGCTCAGGATTGGATTCCATGGATGTGGAAAGAGGCTCATCCAGCTGCAGCCACTGCAGGCTCAGGAGGGAACAGACTGCTCCTGGCAGGAGCAAGTGGGGAAGGTGGGAATGTCCTCCAGGTGTGTCAGGATCTCTTTGTTCCTCCAGTGGGAGCTGGGATGATGTCTCAGATTGAAAGATTTAGCTGGGGCTGTGCATTCTACCCCCATCTGTCAGAGCCGGGGCATTTCTCTGCTGACCATGGGGCAGTTTTCTTTCTCTCTCCCACAGCCAATCCTCCCTCCAGGAGATCTCTGCTGTCCATGGCCACTGAGTGTCCCTGCAGGGCTGATCCAATCCCAGCATCCCATGGGGAGCTGCTCCGCCCAGGGGAGGAGCCAAGCATTCCTACCTGGATCCAATCTGAGCCTGGCACAGCACAGCAGCCTTTGCCCCCTGCATTGCCAGAGGAGCAGCTTTCTGCTGCCCTGCATTGCCAGAGGGAGCCCAGGCCCATCTGCAGCAGCCCTGGAGCTGCAGAGGAAAACTCCCCCCTTGTGCAGGATCCCTGCTGCAGCAGAGCCACAGCTGGCACTGCAGGAGGGCTGAGCCCCCATGGCATGGGGCTGGGACACCCCCCTGACACACAGGGGACAGGGCCTGTGATCACTCTGGCACGGTTGCTTTGCACTATTGCATTTATATTTTTAATTTTCCTAATAAAGAACTGTTATTCCTATTGCCATATCTTTGCCTGAGAGCCCCTTAATTTCAAAATTATCATAATTCAGAGGGAGGGGATTTGCATTTTCCATTTCAGGGGAGGCTTCTGCCTTCCTTAGCAGACACCTGTCTGTTCAAACCAAGACAGATGAGCAGTGAGGATCAGTTTCCCATGATGAAGCAGGGCTTGCATTTTTATTTTACAGAAGTAAAATAGCCCTAAGGTAGGAAAATGTTGTTATTCTGCCCCTCCATGTCCCTTTCCTCTCAGCCTGATCCCTGGGCTGCCAAAGGAAGGGTTTGTTGGTTCCAGTGCAGTTGCTGGAAGGAGGTTCATGTTCTGCTGGCAGCTGATGGAAAACTCCCAGATATTACTTCTGGGGAGACTTGCTGTAAATTTATGTCTTCTGTTATAAACCTCACATCTGCCAGGAATGCACAGCACAGGAAAGCAGTGTCAGCACACAAACAGAATGGAAGGCATGAAATAATCAGCGCTCCTAACAACAGCTTTGGAAGTAGGAGATGGATTGGGCTCTGTCAGAGCCTGTCAAACACAACAGGATTCAAATAATGCTGAGCTGCAAGGGGCTGCCTCAGTCTGGGGATGGAAATGGCAACGATAATCTGGGCTGAAGGAAACCCTTGGCCAGCCCAAACCTTCCTCCATGCTCTCTCTGTCTTGCTGAATTTCACAGGGAAAATTCTGTTCTTCCATGACTCCAAACCTTGTGAATTCTGCACACAAAAATAAACCCCATAAATAAAACTGAAAATTAAAGCATTTCCTGACAGGACCATGGGCAGGGATGAGCTGTTTGGGACGTGTTTATGGATTTGCAGCTGCATGAGCAACCTGGGCTAGTGGAAGGTGGAAGCATCAAAATAAATGTTCTCTCTTTTGTTCCCTAATAATTCCCACTCTTTTATTCTCTCTTTTTTTGGCCATTTCTGAGTTTTTCACAGAGCCTCAAGGTGCCCACAGAAAGGGGTGGAATGAGATGGGCTTTAAAGTCCCTTGCAACCCAAACTATTCCATATTTCTATGATATAAAACTCCTATAAAACTCCAGGTACTTCTGTTGCTTTAACTGCATTTCCTTGTGACCCAAAGTTTCTCAGAGCAGCAAAGAGAAAAGGGAGCTGGCTGCAAAGACTTGCAGAAAAACCTGGCTGACCAGGCAAGCAAATGCTGGATTAAGCCTAATATGGATAAATTCACATGTTGCATGTGCATGAGGATAAATGGGATGCTTATCAGCAGTTCTGTATTTCTAATATTGGGCTCTGTGCATGCAGGATGGGGATCTGTGAAAAACTCAAAAATGACCAAAAATGAGAGAAAAAAAAGAGTGGGAATTAGTGGGGAACAAAAGAGAGAAGATTTATTTTGGTGCTTTTTGCCACTGCATGAATTCATGGCTTCCCAGCATCTCCAGAGCTGGGCACAGTCTGGGCCCCCTGTTTGGAAAAGAGCAAACTGGAAATGAAAGGTGTCCAGGGGAAAGCAGCAAAAGTCATCAAAGGTATGAAACAGCTCCCAAATGAGAGGCAAGCAAACAGATTAGGACCTTTCAGGATGGGAAACAGAAAATTGGAACAGACAGGCACAGAAGATGGAATGAGACACAAAGACAGGAGGGAGGAAATTACTCACTGTGGTCTATTGGGATGCAAGAATTTGGGACCACAAAGTGAAATCAGTAACTGGAAGGTTCAAAATAGGCTTCAGGAGGCCCTTTTCACACATCCCAGAGCTCAAGGTTCAAAATAGGTCTCAAGAGGCTCTTTTCACACATGCCAGAGCCCAGCTGGGGCTCTTCTCCCTGCAGGATCCTGCAGAGAGGACATTGGAGATGGGTTCAAAAAGCAGCTGGGCAAGTTCACAGAGGAATAATCCACTGAAGGCCTTTAAATTCAACAAAAAGCTGAGCCAGAGGCTGGTGGAGAGCACAGGCTGCCTGTTCCAGGCTCCTGGGGCAGGGATCAAAGGAGGCATTGCTGGATGTGCTCCCTCTCGCTCACTGGTAGAAGCAGACACAGCTCCCTGGGTTTCTGGTTCCATCTAACACAGCTGAGCTTAACTGAGAGAGCTAGGAACGATCTCTGATGTTTAAAAACACTTTAATACAAATTCCTCTCCTTGTGCTCAGGTTTTAGGCTTGCACACATCCTCTGCTGTGCTCTCAGCAGGGATTTGGGCATTGTGACAGTGTTCACAGGGGTTCTTGGATGAGGGAAGAGACAAGCAACTGACTCCATGTTTCGGAAGGCTGATTTATTATTTTATGATATATATTACATTAAAACTATACTAAAAGAATAGAAGAAAGGATTTCATCAGAAGGCCGGCTAAGAATAGAATAGAAAAGAATGATAACAAAGGCTTGTGGCTCAGGCTCTGTGTCCAAGCCAGCTGGGCTGTGATTGGCCATTAATTAGAAACATCCAACATGGGCCAATCACAGATGCACCTGTTGCATTCCACAGCAGCAGATGATCAATGTTTACGTTTTGTTTCTGAGGCCTCTCAGCTTCTCAGGAGGAAAATTCCTAAGGAAAGGATTTTCCATAAAAGATGTCTGTGACAGGGCATGAGCAAGGCTGAAGGTTTGGGATGCAGGTGGGACGGGGAGGTGGGGCACGGCCCTGGCTGTGGGGCAGTATCTCCCCTGTTCTTCCCAACAACTTCTCCAGCCCCACAGGGCTCAGCTCAGCCATCCCCTGGCCCTCTGAGCTGTAACCAACCTCTGCGGACAGGCAGTGACAGCACAGTGTGGCGGGGTTTACCCTGCAGGGTAATGGTTCCTTGTTTCTCCCTGAAGAAATCCAACCCCAGCTTGGGGTTTTACATCCCCACAGGGTGAAGGGAGAGCAGGAGAGATGGGAAACAATAACTCATTTAAATACATGTTTGAATCAAACCCTGTAAATTACCCTAAGTGATGTTTTAACAAGACACAATTGCAAGAGCTGAGCAATGTTTCTGTCATTACTCTGCGGTGTGGTTTTGTTTTTATTTAACAACCAAAATACAGGACTCAATTTACAGGGCTTTAGCCATGGTAGATGAATTTTTATGGGATAAATTCACACTCCAGCTTTGCTATCAGGTTGCAATACGAGGAGCTGGGCCTTTTTATTATTATTAGACCAGGCTGTCAAAAGCAGTTATACTGCTCTCCTAAAACTGGATGCAAAATCACTTGCCTCTGTGCAGCATCAATAAAAATGGGGCTTCTCTTACTGCTAGAATTCTGGTTTTAATTTTATTTTATTTCTGTTGGGAAAGTTGGGATCACAGTCTCAGCCTCCTTTTCCTTCTCCCAAACAAAGTCATTCCTGCAGAGGCTCTTTGGGCAGAGCAAACTGGGGCTGGCTTGGCACAGAGCCTGAGGAACCACAGAAATGGGGGTTGCTGGAGCTCTGGCCCAAGATCCTTCTCCAAGCAGGGTTAGAATCAACACCAGACCAGCTCAGCCACTTCACCCAACTAAGCTTTAAAAACCTGCATGGACAGTGATCCTGTGGCCTCTCCAGGATTTGTTCCAGGGCTGCACTCTCCTCACTGTAAAAAATGAGTGAAAGTGTGGAAGAGAAATGGAGATAAAAAATGTCAGCATCTTCTAATTAAATAATATTTCTACTCTTCTTAGCACCTCTGCTGGTGCGAAAACCAACTGCAGAGGGTTGTCAGGCTTGAACTGTGAGCAGAAGAAATGGATGGAAAGAAATGGATGGAAAGAAGAAAATGGATGAAGAAATAAAGGATGAAGAAATAATTCACTTTGTTGTGTCAGGCAGCAAGGGAGGGAAGGTGCCTGAAGCAGTTGGAGAGGTCTGAATGCCCAGGCAAACTGGGGTTGCTGAGTGGGAGCCCAAACCTGCTCCAGAGAATTCCCATCAGCAGAAACTGGGTCTGGGCAGGGCAGCACAGAGCTCAGAAAACAAAGTCATGTTCAGTGCACAGGTTTCCACCTCCTGCTTGCTCAAACACCAGCCCAAAAGCAAGGGACTCATTTGAAATCAGAATTAAAGGCCAGTGGGCAGTGCTGGCCGCTGGAGAGTGAACAGCACCAAAGCTGACACGTCCTGCTCCCCTACACAAAACTGGCTGTGCCCTGAGAATCACAGAATGGGCTGGACTGGAAGGGACCCTAAAGCCCCCTCCTGTGCCATGGGCAGGGACATTTTTGTGACGGTGCTCACAGGTGTCCCAGGATGAGGGAAGAGATGAGGATCTGACTCCATGTTTCAGAAGGCTGATTTATTATTTTATGATATATATTACATTAAAACTATACTAAAAGAATAGAAGAAAGGATTTCATCAGAAGGCTGGCTAAGAATAGAATAGCAAAGAATGATAACAAAGGTTTGTGGCTCGGCTCTCTGTCTGAGCCAGCTGACTCTGGTTGGTCATTAATTAGAAACAACCACATGAGACCAATCACAGATGCACCTGTTGCATTCCACAGCAGCAGATAATCAATGTTTACATTTTGTTCCTGAGGCCTCTCAGCTTCTCAGGAGGAAAATTCCTAAGGAAAGGATTTTCGATAAAAGATGTCTGCAACATATTTTCACTGTCCCAGCTGTCCAGCCTGGCCCTGGGCACTGCCAGGGATCCAGGGGCAGCCCCAGCTGCTCTGGGCACCTGTGCCAGGGCCTGCCTACCCTGCCAGGGAACAATTCCCTCCCAGTATCCCATATTTTTCACCCTAAGGCCATTCCCCTTATCCTGTCACTCCATGCCTTTGTACAAACTCCCTCTCCATCTCCCCTGTCAAAGGCATTAGCATTAATCAAATTAGGTGTAAGAACCTAAGTAAAAACGTGCATAGTAATTTATGCAGATTGCTGTGTAAGCTCTTAAAATGCTGGGCTGAGGAAAAAACCAAACCAACAACACAAACACAAAATAAAACCTGCAGCTTTCTTCGCTCTAATTAAATCCATCCTGCTCTGCCTGCAGGTGCACAGAGCCTCTTGTTCATCTCTTTCTGTGATCAGACTCCGTGCAAAATGACAAATTAATAACTTGAATAACAACAGTTCAACAGGAACAGCCTGATTACAAATCTTGATAGAAAGAGGTATTGTTGCAGGAGTGGTTTCTGTTTAAAATGCAGTAAATCAGATGTCTCTGAAGGGAGGAAAGTGCAGTTTAAAAATGTATTTAAATGAAAGAATGGTAAATAGGAGAGGCAGTGCCCATTTCTCTTATTATATGAGCACAATCCAGCAACAGAAAAACCTCAGCAGAGGAGCTGCTTCAATTTACTGTTATCAGAGGGGATTAGAGCTGAAGATCCCTGATAACCACAAGAGCTTTCCTGTGTTATTAACTAGGCTTGGCAATATTTCTCCTCCTTCAGAACACAAATGAAAAACCTCTTTATTTGCAATGCACATTGGATATTTCCTGCTTTAATGCAGCATTTCTCCACTGCAGTACCAGCAGGAACTTCTGCTCCCACTGTCCTGCTCAGGACCCAATCCCACCTGGTGAGAAGCCAGGGAGTGGGGAGCTCTTCCCCTGAATCCCACCCCAAAGCCACAGGATGTGGCCCTGACATTCCCAAATTCATTCCCAGTGTGGAGCAATGAGAAGAAATCTCTGTGGTCTGTGATGGAGATAAAGAGGTGAGGCAACCTCTCCCTGGCCAGAAATGCTTTAACTACAGAATAACAGAATTATTTGGGTTTGAAGGGACCTTAAAGACCATCTCATTCCAAGCCCTGCTATGGGCAGGAACAGCTGCTTATGTAGGATGGCAGCTCCACAGCCATGGAAAATGATCCAAGGGGCACAGCTGGAGCAGGAGCAAGGAGGTGCCATGTCAGACCATGGAGCAGAGCCCAACCACCCTGCTCCAGCACCAGGAGCAGCTGTGCCATTCACATTCTCTGCAAAAATCCCTTCACAACCAGGGCTTTTCTCCTGCTAAAATCTTTCTTGTCTCTGCCTTGCACAGCCTGGATTGTCCCTTATCCCAAATCTTTTCAGTGAAGGGAAGAGCACAGACCTTGCTCAGCCTTTACTAAATGTTTGGGAAGATGAAACAGGAAAGCCTTATAAATATGATTGTCTGGCTAAAGATTTTGAGAATATGGAAATTATAAGTGAGATTGAAATGAAAGCAAGCTTTGAGATACCTCGGTTACTGAACAACTGGAAAACAATGGCATGGCCAGCTGAAGGTAATCCCCTTTGGATGGAACAACACCCTCTGCTTGCAGACAGGCCCAAGGCTCAGAGCAGACCCCACTGGCTTGGCAGAAGGGGCCCAAAGAGGAGTTTTAGGGTTTAAAATGTAACAGAGTATGGTAATGTAATGATTCTTATAGGCTGTATGTAAATGCTGTAGGATTTGTATCTTGTACTAGATTGGTTAGTGAGAATCAGAATATTCAACACAGAAGAAGATTTATGGTATTGTAATGGGAACCTCAATCTCTTACCCCTTTTACTCTCTTACCTTTTTTACTCTCTCTTTCCCCCTCATCCTCTCTCCCCCTCTCCTCTCTCGGGCCTGCTCTGAGCTGTGTCTGGCAGCTCCCAGCAGGGCCCTGCCCCCAGGCCCTTTGCAATAAACCCCAAGTTCCAGCCCTGGCTGCAGAGATCTCTCCTGTCCATCTGTCCTGACCATCCTGCCCCCCGACACTCCTACAACTAAACCCTCACCCCTGTCTTTGACAGGGCTCTCCTGGCCACAAGGAAAAAGCTGTGGGAATCTGGATCATGCCATGTGAAACAAACAGGGCCAGGAGACATCTTTTTAATGCCTTTATTAAAAGTGATCAGATCAGGATTGGGCGGCTCGATGGGTCTGCAGCGTCCGTCATCTCTCCCAAGGCAACTCAGGAGGAGGAGGATAGGCACAGCTTTGTCCACAAGGAGCAGAGCTGGGGATCAAGGCCTCGTGGGAGCCTTTAGGGCCTGCTGATTCCTTTCCAGTTGTTAGTTCAGTCCGCGTCTCGCTCCCCTCCCAGACCTGGCCCGGGGGATCTCGAAGACAGGGTGAGGAATGATGAGGGTTTCTAGCATCTCTCGCAGGCCCAGCACTCCGCTCCTCACATCCAGACATCACTCCAGACTCTCAACTCTCATTTGGCTCGTTGTTTTTGGGGTCTTCTCAGTACAGTGGGGGACCCATGCTGCATTGTGGTCTTGGAGTCACTTTGCATAACCCCCCTCACCTTCTCAGGTGTCTTCACTGTGAGAAAGGTACAACTTAGCCTCGGGCAAGGCTCTGCTGATACAAAAGGAGCGATTAGCCTCAACGACCCGTGATTACAATAACAAAACACAGAGAACTTGGGCAGGGCCAGTGATCTGGCTGCCTTTTTGAAACTTTTTCTCATAAAAAAAATTAACCGAATTTTTGTTCATAACACCATGAGTTCTGCACACCAGAGAAGCATTAACTTTATGTAAAAATCCACACCAGCCTTCCTGCTGCTCCACAGAACCATGACAGTTTTCCACAGGGCTGGAAAAAGCCCTTCCCTTGATATGTCTTTGCCATTCAGATGTAAAAGTTGAAACACCTGAGGGTGGTTCCCTGACTAAGAGGAGAGCAGGAAAGGGACTGAAAGAAGAGGCAGAATTTCATGTTTTTAAAGAGAAAAAAAGAGAAGCACAGAACCCTGGAATGGTTTGGGTTGGAAAGGACCTTGAAGACCATCTCACTGCAACCTGGATAACCTTTCACTAGAGGAGGGTGCTCAGAGCCCCACCAGCCTGGCCTTGGACACTTCCAGAAGGAGATCAGCAGCTATTTGGCACAGGAGAGGGGGGATTAACAACTAATCAGCTCCCAGAAAAGTCAGAGCACAGCTGCTGCCCACACACCCAGGGTCTGGAAGAGAGCACACCCTGGCCAGAGAATGTGTGGGACAGACAGGGATGGACACAGAGCTGGAGGGATCCCTCCCTACCCAGCCCAGCATTAGCCTTGGCATTTGCTGTGGCTGCCATGAGCCGTGGCCCAACCATCTGGGAAGCCCAACCTCAGGCCTGGAGAGGAGGAAAGATGAGGTAGGAGGAGGTGCACAGGGACCACCCCCAGCAGGGGCCTCCTGCACACTGCAAATGAACAGCAACAGATCCCCTTGGAGGCAAAGAAAGGCTACATCAGCCTCATTTAAGGCTCTGCAAAACAGCTCCTTCCCAGGATGCTTCTTCATGGAGGATCCACTGTCCTCCGAGCAAGCCAGGCTCCTAATTAATGAAGTGCTAATCAAGAGTGCAGGAGCAGCATTTGTGTGCATGCAGCAGCCCCGGGAGGCCATGCAGGGCTGCTGGGGGAAGCTTTGCTCCAGAGCCAGCCTAATTTAGGAGCTGTGCAACAAAACAGTGGCATAAACAGGAGCTGGACACGAACAATTACCAGGAGCTCATTCCAGCAAAATGCAAAATACGGATTTTTTCTATCTCTTTTATGTTTCCATCTCTACTCCCACAGCAGCTCTATTAAAAAGATGGTGCTTGGCTACAGAATGTGGTGTTAAACAAGGCAATTTGCTGAAAGGCTCTTGCTCTGTGCCTGGGGCCTGTGATTTAGGGATGTGCCTGGCTCTGTCCTCAGCTGGGTTTGAGGGATCTGTCTGCACCTCCCCATGGAAGAGCTAGCCGCAGGTGACACATGCACTGGGGCAGGGGGATACTCTGCCATTTCCACTTGTTTTCAGAGGATTTTATGGGAATTTACAAAATTAGAGGGTTTGGGAAAGCTGCAAAAGGCAGGCTTCAGATACAGCAGAACTGTGATTAGAGCTATGCAGTAGCCATGAGATTGGTCAGCAGAAAAATTATGTAAAAAGTAGAAAAGCAAGGACAAATAGAACAATGGTCTGTGTATTAACACTTGTCTAGAATAACTCCCTAAGCTACAGAAAAGTTTATCTAGGGAGATATTAGGAAGTTTGAAGCTTAATAATAGAGCTCTGTGCATTGTGCTTTAAGGCTCACAAGCAGGTGTTGTATTTGAAATAAGCAAGCATTGTTTAACCAAAGGTACCTGTGCTTATAGGGGTTGGATAGAACTACTGTCAATGTGCTTTTGCTTTGTGTGATTGGTCAAAAAACTTATAAAGTGAGTTGTAACATTCAGTTCTTTGTCTGCTGCCTGGGATGTGAGCTGGTGGCATCTTCCCATGGTCATAACCATGTAATGAGACTGATGCTGAAAAATAAAACAGCTCAAGGCACGTTCCACAGCAGTCCTGTCCTGTTCGAGAATTCGTGATTTGTACAGAGACCCCGGCCAGCGTCAGATTTCAGGTTTTTTTTTTTTTGTTTTTTGTTCTCAGATAATTTTTCTCACTGTGGCAAAGTAATTTTTCCATGGGAGGGAATGGAGGGGCTGATGAGCCTGGGGCGCAGCCCATGTTCCTCCCTAGACCACAAGTCCTGGCAGTGTGTTCCTAAAAAGATTCATAAAAGCCTCTGGTGTTGGATCCACGGAGTTGTGAATTGAACTTCATTTTTCTCAGGTAATAGAGGCTGTCATTTGGGGATTATCAGGAAAAGCCAACATTTCACAGGAATCCAGCATTCAGGGGGGCAGATGATGATGGAAGGAGACCCACAGTCAGACACCAGGTACCTCAGACCCATCCAGGGCACAGCCACCCAGGCTTGGAGACACAAGCTGCAAGATTCCTGTCTCCAGCACTGCAACATCATTCCTGCAATTCTCTCAGGTGCAGGGACAAGCCCAGAGAGGCAAAGAAATAAATTCTGCAGACAGCTGATGGGGGTTTAAGCTGTAGCATTAAAAATTTATCTCTCAGATTAATGCTCACCTGCTGTCCGGTCCTGTCCAATCCCTTGGGTATCTCAGTTCTCTTTTTAAAGGTCAATTTTATCCACAGGCCAGTCTGGAACAGGGTGTGTTCAGAGAGCCTAATTAGAGATGTGCTGCAGAAATGGTGAGAAAGAGACCTCTGGATAACTCTGTCCTCGTGTCCCTGGGGCTCCAGCCTCTTTCCAGGCAGCCTCTCTCATCCAGGAGGAGAGAGATGCTGCCTGGATTTGGGGAGAGATTGAATGTCCTGAGCTGGACCCCCAGGATCAGCCAGGGCAGCCCCAGCCCTGCACAGACACCCCAACAGCCCCACCCTGGGCATCCCTGGCAGCTCCTGGAGCTCTGGCAGCCTCGGGGCCGTGCCCATTTCCTGGGGAGCCTGGGCAGTGCCAGCACCCTCTGGGGAAGAGCCTTTCCCTGGTATCCTTTCGTTCCCCTTTGCTCCAGGAACTCCCACCAGCTTTTGGAAGGAACTTCCCAGACCTCCTAAAAGCCTCTCTTTAAGGTACCAGCAGCCCCATGTTGAGGCTGCAGGTTGGAAGTATATATAAATGTGGGATTCACATTCTCTGAACCTGAGAGAAGCAGAGGAAAGAATGATCAAAACAATTCTTCTCATTTGCTGTGCCTGTGTGTGTGCGAAAGCAGAATGCATCATGGAGATTGTTTACCCACAGTGATGGGGTTTTGTTTCCTTGGCCTGTAAGGGCCAAGCATGTGCAGACTGTGGGTCAGCAGGCAGTCATGAGATTTTGTACTGTTGAGTGCTTGTGCAGATTCAGTTTAGATGTAATGTAATATAATATAATATAATATGTCGCAGACATTTCTCCACAGAAATCCTTCCTTTCATATTTCTGTGTCTTCGGGAGCCAGAGGCCCCCGAAGAGAAGGTAAACAATTATTATCAGCTGCTGTGGAATGCAATAGGATTCACCTTGATTGGCTCATTTTCTATGTTTATAATTAAGAGCCAATCACCAGTTCAAGCCAGGGGACTGAGTCCTTGGCCACAACTTTGTTGTGGGTTCTTTTCTATCTCTTCTTAGCTTAGCTAGCTGCTCTGCAAACCTATCTCTATATTCTATTAGTACAGTAATAATGTATTATATCATATATTAATAAATCAAGCCTTCTGATCAAGATACAAGATTCACCGTCTCTCTCTCACCAGCAGCGGCCCACTCAGGTCGCTGTAATATCTGGTGACCCCTCGTGTCAGAGCAAAAATTAATCTGATAAGACCAGAGGAGCAAAATTGCTGCACTGGGTAAAAATCCTGTATGTGTAGCATTTGAGGGTTGCTTTGAAGTGACCTCAGAAAGTGGATTCAAGCCAGGAGCTGAAGAACCGAAGATCCTGATTTGGACAGAGTTCACAGCCAAGGCTGACCACAAAGAGAATCTTTCTTCTGGAAAACCATCAGGAAAGATGATGGAAAAGAGCAGCAGACCTGTGGAGCTGGCCAGAGCAAGCTGGACTCTTTCAGAAGGTACTGTTCACTTTTCTATCCCTGATGAACCAGCCCTTCGTAGCTTGTGGCTGTTTGTATGGCAGACCCATGCCTTGCCGGAAGAGATTCAATTCTCCCCTTCAGAGGAGAAAATAATAGCCCTCTGGAAACATTGGTGCAGGGAAGACGGTTTCTTTTTGTCAAAAACAGATATCTATGAATTCTTTCGATGGGCAAAGCTCTTTGGGTTCTTTGCTGATGTCTTATATGCTTTAGATGCTTTTGTCTGGGAGTGCATGGACTCGATTATCCAGCGCGTCTTCAGTAAGGGACGCGTGTTGCCTTCTATCTACCCAGCATTTATAAAGCTTTTCCCTGTCCTGAAACGCAGAGCAGCTTGTTTTCAGTGGATCTCTAATTGTTATGGCCAAGCTCCGTTTCCACCACCCTTGGCAGAAGACCCGGTGGGTGACGACTTTGGGTTTTTTCCCCCCCCCTGCTTCGCGGCGGGGGGGGCCGAAACTTCGCGGCGCGAAGAAGTTTTTTTTACTCTTGCTCCGGAGCATGCTCAGATGGAGTGTTCTCCTTCCCCCCCTTCTCTCTCTCCGGGGGGATGGGAGCGGCCGCTCAAGCCAGCGCCGGCCTCTCAGACTCCGCCTTCAGAAACGGGGGCGGCACCGGTCTCCGAGGTTTCCTCCACGGCCCTGCTAGAGCCGTCACTCCAGGAGATCCCGTCTCCGCCTCTCCAGGAGGTCCCGCCCGCGGTTTCACCGGCCTCCCTGCCCCCGCAAGAGCCTGTGTCGGAGAAGGCCGAAGAGACAGCACTTCCGTCGATTGACCTGTTGCTAAGCAACGGCGACTCTCCGCTGTCTCTTCCAGCTCCGCTGCTGCCGGTTTGCACTGCGACGGCGACTGCGACTGCGCCTCCGCAGAGGACCCCAGAGTCAGCAGCAGAAAACGGAGTTGAACCTGCGGGACCCTCGAAGCAGCCCGCGGCTGATCCCACGCTCAGCGCGGTTCCCCCCCCGGTTCCGGCTCCCTCCCCGGTTCTGGCTCCGTCCCCGCTGCTTCCACCGGACGTCCCAGCAGCCGCCCTGGAGGCTGGTCTCTCCTTCAGTGGAGCAGGGGCTGCCCGCCAGCTCACTGTTGTGGCAGTCCGGCTGCCGGCTTTCAAGCTCAGCGGTTTGGGGGGTGGTTTTTCGGGGATTGTCCCATGGAGGCCGCCGCCTCTCTTGTGCCCTAGCGGCGAGGGGGAGGGGGCTCCCGCAAGTTTTGCCTTTGGTCCCCAGCCCAGTGGGGGTGGTGCCGTGATGCTGTGGGAAACAAACATTCCCAGACCCGAGATGAAGATTCTCGGGGCAGCTTCTATTTCCCTGCTGCTGGCATGCCTCAGTGGTTTAGGGGAAAGGAAGCGTCTCACTACCCGTGCTGCCATTGTGCTGGCAGAAAAGTTCAGGCCTGCGGGAATGCACAGCCTTCCTTATGGGTTTGGCCTGGGATGCTGGGCTCAGGAGGTTCCTGGGCCAGGGCCATCATTTGGCCTCCTTGTGTTTCTAGGGGTTCTGGTTTGTCCTACCGGTCCGGGTCCCCCTGTGTGAGCCAGTTTTGGGGTTCCTGGTCCAGTATGGGCCAGGGCCCCCAGGGCCTTTCCTTCTCTGGCACTGCCCTGCTCGGTTGCTGCTTCTTTTTGCTTTTCGATAAAAAAAAAAAAAAAAAAAAAAAAAAAAAAAAAAAAAAAAAATTAAAAATTAAATAAAAAAGATTGAAAATACTGGGCAGCAGCAGCTCTGGAGCGTTGAAGCACTGAAAGGCCAGCAGAAAGGACATTTCAAAATTGTTCAAATTGTTTAAAATTGTATTAAGATTGTCAATGGTTTTTGATAACTATTGATGGAACTCTTTTGCAGAAGTCTGTTTCAGGACCAAAAGGACTCTCAGATATTCGAAGGGAAACAACTTCGGCTCTTGGACTGTTCCTGAAACTCAGCTGCATGGACTTGAATTCTCTTTGCATTGTTTCTTGCAATTTTTCTTATATTGTAGGATTGTTTTAGTGAATTGTTAGTATTCTATATTTTATAGGTGAAGGAATTTCCTGTTCATTCCACATCAGCATTTTTCTTTTATTTTTATACAATTTAGAAAGGTGAGATGTCGCAGACATTTCTCCACAGAAATCCTTCCTTTCATATTTCTGTGTCTTCGGGAGCCAGAGGCCCCCGAAGAGAAGGTAAACAATTATTATCAGCTGCTGTGGAATGCAATAGGATTCACCTTGATTGGCTCATTTTCTATGTTTATAATTAAGAGCCAATCACCAGTTCAAGCCAGGGGACTGAGTCCTTGGCCACAACTTTGTTGTGGGTTCTTTTCTATCTCTTCTTAGCTTAGCTAGCTGCTCTGCAAACCTATCTCTATATTCTATTAGTACAGTAATAATGTATTATATAATATATTAATAAATCAAGCCTTCTGATCAAGATACAAGATTCACCGTCTCTCTCTCACCAGCAGCGGCCCACTCAGGTCGCTGTAATAATAATATAGTAATTAATTAGCCTTCTGATACTATGGAGTCCTCCTCATCTTGCTCCCCTTCACGGGGGCTGCTTTGATCCCATATATAAACATTTAAAACACTTAAAAACCTGATTTAAACCACTTAAAGCCCTTGAACAGTGTTGCCTACACATCTCTATCAAGGTCCTGGATCCTCACTTGGAGAGCCAGAGCAGTCCCATCCCACCTGCCTGGCCCCTCCCATGACTGAGCCACAGCTCTCCAGTCCACAAAACAAATTCCATCTACCTCCAGATGTGTGTGACCGTGTTCACAGGGGTTTTTGGATTGGGGAAGAGACAAGGATTTGACTCCATGTTTCAGAAGGCTTGATTTATTATTTTATGATATATATTACATTAAAACTATACTAAAAGAATAGAGGAAAAGGTTTCATCAGAAGGCGACCTAAGAATAGAATAGGAAAGATCGACAATGAAGGTCTGTGGCTCGGACTCTCTGTTCGAGCCAGCTGGGCTGTGATTGGCCATTAATTAGAAATAACCAACACGGGCCAATCACAGATGCACTTGTTGCATTCCACAGCAGCAGATAATCAATGTTTACATTTTGTTTCCTGAGGCCTCTCAGCTTCTCAGGAGGAAAAATCCTAAGGAAAGGATTTTTCATAAAAGATGTCTGTGACACCCTGGGGCCCAAGGCTTCCATGAGCTTTGCATCAAGGTTCTGACTCAGCCTCTCACCTCTGCTATGCCCTGGTTCTGGAATTCAATAATGTGCTTTTCAGGAGCTATAAAACTTCTGTTCCTGCCTGCTTTGCTGCAAGTTTGAGAAATCCACTTGAAATCTAATACAAGGGGGGAAATCTTATTATGGAGCCACAATGTTGTAAATGGAGCAGCAATTCTCTTCCCCTCTCCCTGCTGAGCAGGAGCTCTTTCTTTCAGCCCAGCCTCCCAGCGAGGAGCTGGGAACAAACCCAGGAGAGGTAAATCACAGCAGGTCCCACAGAGCCTTGGAGAACAAGGACCAGGAGAGATTGTGTTGGTGTTTGGTTTGTCTTTGTGCTGCCACCCTGCAGATTTGTGTTCAGCCTGAGCAGGATTCATCCCTGGGGACCTGCCAGCTCAGGATTCTCTGTCCCCACAGCAAGTCCTGAGGGAGGCATCAGCTCCTGGGAGGTTCTGGTTGGACATGGAACCTCTCTGACCTTCTCCATGCCATGTGTTGTCCTCCAGATTCCTCTTTCCCCATTTCTTTGGATAGCAGTGGAAATCACACTGTGGAGAGCAAATCCCCAAGGGCTGGGAGGAGGAAAAGCAGCACCAAACCCAGGGCACCCCAGGTCCCCACAGGGACAATCATTTCTGGAGGCAGATGTGCCCATGTGGTGCTCAAAGTGGGGCAGAAATGACAATATTACTTCATACCTGTGGATATGGAGATATTTGCTCACAGAGATATCACCCAGCTCCTTCATTCAGGGTCCAGGCCTGAGTTTTGTGTTCATATTCCCTGAAAAAGCAGGGAAATGTCAGATTTGGAAGAACATTAGAGGAATTCAAAGCAAATTATCCATTTTGAGATCCAGGCATGGGCATGGAGCAAGACCAGAAAAGGGCCACAAACAATTCCCAGAGCAGGAAAGAACGTTAACAATCACCCAATATTTTTAAGTAACAAACATGTGACACAAACTCCTGGTAAAAACAAATTCATAATCAGAAGAAGTAGCTAAATTCATGAAATAAATCATCTGTTACATTTTATTCCTCCTTCAGCTCTATTAATTGTTCTAGAACAACATCTATGCAGCCACAGATAAGGCTGAATTATAAATATTTGTCCAAAAGAAGTGAAAGAATGTAAGCCTCCTACAAGTATTCAATCAGTGGAAGTAATCTATAAATACAGTGCTGTGTTGTATAATTACATTGATAAACTTAATGCAGCAGGCTAACAGCAAACACTCTCAATTAGCTACTTATTTATAAATGAGCCAAGGATCAATAACCACTCATTGAGCTCAATGGGCAAAATATTCCAATTATTATTGCTGCACTTAATCCCAGAGTTTGTACAAGAACAGCAAATTTGGGTATTTCCTGATTTATTTCCTACCCACCAGAGATCTGCAGCATTGAGACAGAGCTGGTTTTATATTTATCAGCCCTGCATGGATTCTTCTCTGCATCGATTTGTTTGATTTTTGAACCAAGATAAACTTTCTGCATTTGCTGTTTCTGCAGGAAAATTTTCCCAGCTGAAAGTGCCCACGGAGCCAGAGGAGCCTCCTCTGGATCTTGGGTCTGTCACCCACAAAGAGATCCTGGGAGAGATCATTTGTTTTCATATTCTCGGAGATTTGATGTTTATCCATGTTTTTTTGGTTTTTAGTTTGGGAACTGAAGGGCTGTGGCTTCTGGAGGGGATCTTCTTTTCTAGGAGAGCTTGTCACAGAAAGGACAGAGCCTGGAGCCTTTTCTCCACCTCATTCAATCCTCCTCACCTTTGGCAGAAGTCTGGAAATACCCCAGAGATGGCTTAAAGAACAATTTGGACACATAATCCTGGAGAAAAACTGGCCTCAGCCTTCCAGGACCTAAGCACTCCACAGCCACCATGGGAAGGGATTTTATTCTGCCAAGATTAGCTATGAAAGAAAAACCCTAGCCACACCCTGGTCACTGCACAGATGAAATATTTGATGAACACATGAAATATTTGATTTTCAGTGCTGTGTACATCCAGTTATGACTTCTGCCTGTACTCCTAAGCTCAGGAAGGCAAATATCCCAGCAGAGATCATCCAGCAGATATTTCACTGTACTTGGAAGCTGCTGTCTCTGTTAGGAGTCTGCATGGCAGGAATCCCTTGTTTCTGGGGGTGGGAATGCCTCATTTCTGGGGTGCTTCTGTTGAGTGCTGTTCCAGGTGCTCTCTCTGCAGCAAGGTTGGATCCCCTGGTTTTCCTTGGCATGTGCAGATTCCCTGGATCCCTGGCAGTGTCCAAGGCCAGGCTGGACAGGGCTGGGAGCACCCTGGGGTGGTGGAAGGTGTCCCTGCCCATGGCAGGGGTGGAACAAGGGGAGCTCTAAGCCCCTTCCAAGCCAAACCATTCAGTGATTCCATGAAATTGTCCTTGTTCTCCCCCCACCATGCAGGGCAGGGCTTCCTGAGGCTCTGTGGCAGGTTGACCCAGGCTGGGTACCAGGTGCCCACTCAGTCACTCCATCACTCCCTTTCCCACTGGGAGGGGAGAGAATGAGAAGAGAGCACAAGCAGCAGGGTGAGATAAGGCAGGTTTATTTCAGTACAAGACAGAAATCAGCAGAAATCTGCATGTGCAACAGTTAAAGAGGAAAAAAGGTCAGTCTCTGCTTCCAGCAGTGATATTCAGACACCTCACTGGCAGTGGGTGCAATCCCAGGGTCTCCTGGCTGTGGGCAGAAACCCCCTCCCCATCCTTCATCCTGCTCCCTTTCCTTCCCATCCCAGCCAGGAACAAGGGCAGGGACTGGCCAGGGCACCTTGTGGCACCATCCCTCAGCCTCATGGGGTTTTTTCCTTCTGAAAGCGTGGGCACAGCCCTGGCTGGGGGTGGGAAGGCAGCTGGGTCAGGCTCAGCCTCTCAGGCTCCTCAGTGGGATGAATGGAGGCAGCAGCACGAGCCTGGCACAGAATCCACTCCTGTGCTCCTGAGTCGCCTTGGGAGGAATTCACAGGTTGGTAACGCGCCCCAGGTGGGGAACAAGTGTCATTCCAGCTGTAATGGAAGTGCTTTAGTCCCCAAAAAAACCCCAACCTGGCTTTAAAGAGAAGCATGAGATGGATTCATTCCAGGATTACTCAAATACCTTGCTTTGGGGGAATATCCTTCACTTCTCTTTTAACTTTAATATCACATTAGAGACTGCTGGCTGGGGTGGTGGAGGCTGTATCCTGAATACTTTATTGCCAGGCTCTGAGAGCTGGTGGAGTGTTTTGGATAATAGAAATGAATAATGTATCATGCATTCATTGCCTACCAGACTGATTTGTTTACTAATAATTTAGTTTAAAGTACATTATTGTTTTACTACTCACACACTGATTTACTTCCTAACATCGACTAAACAGATATCATTAAACAACACTAATTTTTAACTCTAAAAATATATTGTTTACAATTTGCTCCTTGGAAGGCAATTGGTCTCAGCTGCATAAACTTGTCTCCAGGATTATGTGTCCAAAGTGTTCTTTAAGCCATCTCTGGGATATTTCCAGACTTTGTGTGTGGTACCCAGTGTTCATTCCAGCTGCTCAGCTCTTCAGCAGAGGAACTCAGTAAAAGCAAGAGGAGCCCGTCATTGCACAGCTCCACAAGCCACTGTCACAGGAGCAAGGCTGAGGTTCCTTGGTGAGCTTTTCCTTGGAGTGACTCTGGTTCCTGGCAGGAGCAGCTCCTGCATCATTCCAGATTCCTGCCCACAGCTCTGCAGAGCCACTCACACCTGGGACCTTCAGCAGCCTGAGCAACAAGGGCTGGGCTGGAGAAATGCAGATGCAGAATCTTCTGAGGGGCTGCCCTGTGAGGAAGCCCTGAGGGAGCTGGGGGTGCTCAGCCTGGAGAAAAGGAGACTCAGGGCTGCCCCCATCACTCTCACAGCTCCTGAAAGGTGCCTGTGCTCAGCTGGGGCTGGGCTCTGTCTGCAGCAGCACTGACACAGCCAGAGCACACAGCCTCAGGCTGCACCAAGGGAAATACAGGCTGGAGATTGGGAAAAAGCTTTTACAGAAAGAGTGATAAAGTTCTGGAATGGCTGAATGGAATAAAGTTCAGGGAGGTGGAGTCCCCATCCCTGGGTGTGTTTAACAAAGCCTGGATGTGGCACTGGGTGCCAGGGTTTGGTTGAGGGGTTGGGGATGGGTTGGACTCAATGATCTTGGAGGTCTCTTCCAACCTGGTCATTCTGTGAAGTCTGTGAATTCTTCAGCCTTTGAAGCCTTTCTCTCTCGCTCAGTCTGTGGAATGAATCCAGAGGCTACAGCTGAAGGGATGGAATGAGGTTTAGGACTGTTGCTAACAACTGTTTGCAGCCATTTCACTGAAGCTCAGCTGACTTGGTACTGATGCCATGAAGGAAAAGATCTCTTAGTCACAAGTTTCATTCCCTGCAGGACCCAGGGTGATAAACTCATCCCTTGCAGTTATTCCATATTTTAGCTCCCCAGCCTATGGAGAAAGGTGAAGCGATTGGGGCTTCTCAGCATAAACCAGAGCAGACAGAAGAAGGGGAGGATGCAGAAACACTCTTTAAAGATGCTGCAAAGAAAGAGACTGCGTTTTTTCCACGTGTGTGGATGGCAGGAAACCATTAATTTCAAATTCTGCATGAAATCCTCTTTACTCATCAGGAACTTGAAGAAAATTGTTGCAGGCAGTAGAAGACTGGAGGAGATTGGTGCAAGGCAAGTGAATTTTCATGGGAGGCCGCAAGGAGTGGCTGGAGCAGCACCTATGGGGTGAGATGGGGCTGAAAGCTGGCTCAGCTCCAGACTTGCCCACAGCTTTTTCCCAAGATCTTGCACCCCTGGCTGGGGAGCCCAGTTCTGGATTTCTGGGGTGTGGGAGTGTCAGTGCCTTCAGAAACCTGGCTTCCAAAGGAAACAAATGTACTCTGAATTATTTGTACCTTCCATATTTACATTTGAGTAATTCCAACCATGCTGGAAGAGGGTTCTGGATGGATTCACTGCTGGGGATGCTCGGCCTCCATCTGCTCCTGCCTGAGCTCTGATGGGGGTTTGGAGAAGGGCTGGGGTCTGTGCTGTGTGAGCAACTTTCACTGGAGGTAAAGGGGTCAAAGGATGTTTGCTGAGGTGGGAAATTTCCTCTCTGTTGCTACAGGACACGAAATAAAAATATACGCACGCTGGAACTTCTAAGGTAAAAAGAAGGGAAGTTTAATTTCTGACTCCAACATTTATAAATTTTCAAAAGTGACAGTGGATTGGAGGATGAAAGTGCCACCTCTCCAACGACACTGGACAAACCAACAGTCCATCAAATTTCTCCTCTTTCAGAAAGGAATGTAAAACAATCATTATTTACATAAAAGTGTGTGAGAAGTTTGTTACAAGAATGTAAACATCAGAAGGCTTAGAAGAACTTGGACAAACAGGGCGACACCTCTCAGCTGTTATTTAATTTGTGACAAAGAGGAGCTGAGGTGTTACAAACCCTCAGAATTGGCTCCCCAGACTTTGCAAATCCTCCAGAGAGAAAATCAGCACAAGGTGCTGGGCTACTTTGGTTATTAATTGTTGTGGTGTTGATGTGAGGGTCCCCAGGATGGGGTGAGAGATGAGAATTGACTCCAAGTTCTCAGAAGGCTGATTTATTATATTATGATATTATGTTATATTAAAAGGAAATTATGTATTAAAACTATACTAAAGAAAGAGAAGGAAGACATCAGAAAGCTAGAAAGGAATGAGTAATAAAATCTTGTGACTGACCAGAGTCCTGACACGGCTGGACTGGGATTGGTCATTAAGTAAAAACAATTCACATGGAACCAATCCAAGATGCACCTCTTGGTAAGCTCCAAACCACATTCCAGATGAGCAAAATATGGAGAAGCTGAAGCTTCCCATCTTCCCAGGAGAAGAAAACCTGGTGAAGGGATATTTCATAAAATATGACAGTGACAGGCTACAGAGAGCTCAGAGAACACAACCTTCCTTTGAGATTCCTGTTAGGCTTGGAGGAGTTAACAGTGTCAGAGCAGAGGGGAGCATCCCAACATTGCTCTCAGGGATAAGAGCTGGGGAGAGATTGCAGAGCTTACAGGATGAGAAAGAAATTAAATCACAGCACACAAAACCCCAACATCCCCGCTGCAGGCTCATCCACTTGGTGAAACCAATCTAATTTGTTGGACTCTTTATTCCCAAAGCCTCCTGCGACCTTGGAGTAACAGAATGAAGCTCTCTGGGGAGAAAAGAAAGTTTCCAGCCTGGAGGAGCAACAGGGATGTCACATTTATATAAAAAGAGAGAGGGGACAATGACACAGGAGGGAATCCTGGGTGCCCCCAAGCTCTGCCAGGCAGAACCCAGAGGACAGGAGGTGTCAGAAGTGGGGTTTTACTGAGACAGCTCTGATAACACCAGAGGAGGAGCCTTTGTGGTGGCAGTAGGGAAAGGTGTTGGTGCAGAGGTGAAACAAGAGCTGGAGCAGCCATTCCCAACTTCTCCCTGCAGATCCCCTTTGGAGAGTTCACCTGTTGGAGGAGAAACAGCCCAGGGAGCACAGAGCAAAGGGCTGGGGTGCTTTCTGAGCCATGGGGATAAAGGAGGGATGTGCTGGGAGTGAGGTGGGCAGGAAGGAGCAGCCTGGAGGAGGTGGAGTTCTGGTTTTGCCTCTGTCAAGGTCGGGATTGAAGCACTCAAGATGATATTTCATGTAGAGACTCAGGTGTTTATTATTTCTTGTCTATATCCCAGACATACAAGCCATAGGTTCTGTAGTATTTCACTAACTAGGTACAAAATGGTTGTCTTTCTCTGCAGTTTTTTAAGGCTAAACTATCCAATTAAGAAATGGTACCTAAGTTATTTTTACTTTTAACCCAAAAACCAACCACCCGTGCCTGCAATGTGGACTTTTCTAACCAATTACAAAATACCACCCAAACCCATGGAGAAGAAGATGAAGAAGAAGGACCAGCCTCCCCCTAAAACCTCCATCTTGCTTTATATATATTACTATATTCTAAACCCTTAAACTCTGAGTTTCCCACCCCGTGATATCACACACTTCTATTCAAACTCCACACCCACAATCCCAGTTCCCATTCCATTTTGGAAGCTTCTCCATGGCCTCAGGTCAATGCAGTGTTCTCCTGGGGGTCAGTGCCTGGCAGCACAGAAAGTCTGAAATTCTCAGTGACCAGGGTTGCAGCAGTGCAGGAAGTCCCCCAGGCAGCAGAAGCATCCAGAAGTTTGCTCGTGGGCCAGCTGGTGTGGGAAAGCACTGAGAGAAAAGCACTCCAGGCTATGAAAATTATTTCCTTAACCTGCTGAGAGAGAAAACAGGCCTGCCACGGATCACAGGGAGGGAAGGGGCTGTCTGGGCAGCAGCCATGGCTCATTCCCATGGGCACTCCTGGGAGCTGCCATGGACATTCCCTCAGGGCACAGAAGGGATCACTGCCTGCCCTGCAGACTGTGACTGTACACGGCAGGAGTTACCAGGGGATGGCCAGAGCCCTAAAGTGATTATTCACGGATTTGTGGCTGTCAGAGCTCTGCACCCCCTCAGCTGCACCTGAATCCAACTCCACGTGTGCTGGAGATCCATGATCTCCTGTTCCAAGCCTTGCCCATATGAGTTTCTGATATCTCACAGCCTCTCTTGCACCCCTGGTTCAGTGTCTGATCACCCTCAGCATGATTTTCGTTTCCCCTTCTGTCTAATGAGGATTTCCCCTGATCCCACTTGTGGACTCTGACCTGTCCCCCATGAACCTCTGGGAAGTGCCACATCATCCCCCTCCTGTCAGGCCATTGCAGATTATGATGAGATCTCAGCTTCCCCTTCTCTTCTTCAGGCTGAACAGACCCAGGCCCCTCAGCCTCTCCATCTCTGACCATTTTATTCTCCATGCCTGTTGTCTCAGATTGCAAGGCAAGATGTATTCTCTTTGCCATCTGTATGGCAGCTGTCTTCTGTCAAGTGGGCAGTTTTCCTTATCTCTTCCACACCCAATCCTCCCTCAGGGGAGACACCTGCTGATAACAGCTATTGAATGTCCCTGCATGGCTGATAAGAACTACAGCATCCCACTGGGAGATGTGAGCCCAGAGGGAGGAGCCAAGCATTCCTACCTGGATATAATCTGGAGGCTCTGGAACACCAGCACAGCTTCTCCACTGGATTTCCCAGAGGAACAGCAGCTGCCTCTGCCACTGGATCTTCAGAGGAAGAGACTGCACCTTTCTACAGGATCCCTGCTCCAGCAGAACCAGCCCTGACACTGCAGGAGGGCTGAGCCACAATTCCAATGGGACTGCTGCCAACAGCCTGACCCACAGGGTGTCAGGCTGGGTTCTGACTCTGGCAGTGTTGTTTTAGTGTACTGCATTGTTTATTTGATCTTTTTATTTTCTTCCCTAGTAAAGAACTGTTATTCCTGCTCCCATATTTTTTGCCTGAGAGCCCCTTAATTTAAATTTATAGCAATTCAGAGAGAGGAGTTTACATTTTCCATTTCAGGGGAGGCTCCTGCCTTCCTTAGCAGACACCTGGCTTTCCAAACCAAGACACCTGACCATTTTTTCTCCATCCCTGGCCATTTTGATGGCTGGACCCCCTGGCCTTGCACTGGGATGCAAAAGGGCAGGGATCCCTTTCCTTGCCACGCTCCCACCCTCACTAACAGCTTCTGCAGGACTCTGTGTCCCTTTATCCCTGACTTGTCCACCAGCAGCCCCAGCACCTTTTCCTGCAAATCTTTCCCCAGATCCAGCAGTGTCAGCTCCTGGTGTTCCTCCCATGATTTTCCTTTTGTGTTTATGGACCTTTCTGAGGCTCCCAGCAGCCCATTCCTGCAGCTGGCCAGGTCCCCATGTCAATACCCCTGTCCTCAGGATCCCCACCCATCCTCAAATTGTGGGGAAGCTGCTCCAAGGTCTGTGCTGCCAAGCTGAGCAGTTTTATTCTGAAACAGCTACAAGAACATTGCTATGCTTCCATACAATTTAAAACAGAAACTAATAAGATTATTTTTAATTGAAATGGAGTCGGCATTCTGTGCTCCAAACTCTGCACAAACCAAAATTTCTGAAGCCTGACCTGTTGGAGTATCTAAATCTGCCTTCCCCCATTCAGACAGAGCTGCTCACATTAATACATTATTCAGTGCTTCAGTCCTTCTGTCCACAAGCCAAACCCATTTTTGCAAATGTATTCATTGCTCCCTCTTGTTTGTTGACTTGTTATGTGAAGGACATTCAGCCTGGAGGGAGGATTTAGGAACATTTTGCTTTGTTTGCCAAAGAGAGAGTGCAGAATTTTACTCAGAGCCTGGCTGAAACACTCTGAGCTCAGTCCCACCCTGACATGAACCTGTCCCATGTCCCAGCCAGGGAGGATTGAGCCCTGAGGAATTCCTGAGCTTGGCCTCAGCCCTTGTTGTCCATGTACTGGAGATAATATTGGATTGTGTTCCCATTATATTTGCATCAGATTCCTTCAAGTAGCCATTGAAGTGTTTTCCCCTTCTCTGGTTATCTTATTGTGATATTTTGGAAATGCTACTTTTAAAATTTCAGGTCAGGAAATACCCAGGATTTACCCTCTCACAGAAAGATAAACAATAACGTGCAAAAAGAAAACAATCACATTTCCATTGAATAGAAATGTCCTTTCTGGGTCCTCTGACATCTACAGCTCTGGGGGTATCTGGGCAGGCCCCTCTCCCACGGGCTGGAGCCTCTGTCCCAAAGAACATCTGGATCCCACCTCTGGCAGCAGGGAGGGATGTGCACAGTCCCACACACACCCCAATCACTGTCCCAGCAGAGAGCCACTGACATAGCAGTAATTTGGCCATGAGTTGTTGCTGGAGTTCTGCTCTCCCTCCTGCCTAGGGCTGCAAAAGCTCTGAGGTGAAAGATTTACAGTGTTTTGGAGAGACAGGGTTATCCTTCACGAGACAGGAATGGTGACAAGCTGGGTTGTTTCATCTTAATTCCCCTCCTGAAATCCCTCTTGATTCATTACACTTTGTCCTTCCCGTTGCTGTAATGAAATAAAAATGTTTATGTTGATATATAAAGATAGCAACATTGATTTTCCTTTCTGCAGTAGATTTGATTACTATCAAGCTCCCAAAGCCTTCCCCAGGTCTTTCTTTATTTTATTGCAACACCTTTTCAAACTCACAGCTTTTTCCTAATTGTGTTTTGTGCTGAGAGAAGCATGTGGAAGGGCTGGAGAGGGAAGCAGGTGAGCTCTCAGAGGGGCCCTTTCCATGCATTAAGATGTTGAGATGCTCTGATTTTAGCAAGATGCTGCTCTGAAAATTCCATATTTGCAAAGACTGGAGATGAAATTATAAATATGAGGCTGCGAGCAAATTTATTTCAGATTTATTATTGCTGCTCCTGGATTTTCATTTCATCTCTGATCCCTGGGGGTTTTAGAGGTTTACCAATATTTTGACACTATTTGTATTCCTGTCTCAGTGCAGGATACCTGCGATGTGCTTGTAGGAAGGGATGAGCAGCTGTGGGGAAAATATTCAGGTGCCTTAAATATGATCAAAACCAGAGGCAGATTTAAAGTTTATACAGCATGTTCTGTGTTAAACCAGAAGAGGAAATTCCAGCCTGGAAATCTCTAGGAGGACAGAAGGATTTGATATTTGCAGCTGAATTTTACACCTGTCTCTCGAGATTCCTTCTCCACCCCCTCTCTGCCCTGTGGCACAGGGACAGCAGAGGCTGAGGCTGTGCTGGTGCAATATTTCCAACCCTGGAGATGCAAAAAGCACTGGGAGCTCTTACAGTGCCTGTGCTGTTCCAGAGCAGGACACAGAAATCACCCCAGGCTCTGGGACAATCTCCAGCACAGCTGCTCTGCTGCCAGGGCTAAGCTGGTCCTACAGCAAAGCCTGCCTTGTTAAGCTGCTTAGAGTTATTGATTACTGAGGCAGAATGTTCATTATTCTGGGATCCATGGAAAGGCTGCTTGTTTCCATTTTTTCCTAACGACCAGCATTCCCCAATTAATCTTGGCTTTGTTATGAATGCAGGAAAGATTCCTCGTAACCACAGAAGGAATTGATTTTTTTGGGTTTCAGTGTGTTTCTGTTCAGCACAACTTCACCCTTTCCTTGTTTGCTTCAAAAACAAAAAAAAAAAAGAAGGGATGTACAAGAAGCTGGAGCAGGCTTTTCCCTCCAGGTGTTCATTTGGTGGTTTAAAGATCAGTTTCCCAACAGTGCCTGGAACACATGTTTGAATAAGGATGGATTCAAAATGTTTGTGGAATTCAGCTGCTTCCTCAGTGAGTTTCCTGAGAAGATTCTGGATGAGCCCTCGCAATCCACCAGCACAGAATGTTAAATGTGCATTGATATGGGACTGATGGCCACACATCCTTCTTGGGAATCCTGTAATTCTTCCATGGCCCTACAGAAGCAATTCCACCAGTTTTTCCTAAAGTCCTTTTGTTTATCAAACAATCACTCACTGAAAATCGCTCACATGAAATCTCAGCATGCCAGCAGAAGTTTCAGAACATTTCCAAGAAGAGTTGCTCTCCTGCTTCCCTGTAGCCCCTTCACACCCTGGGGAGGTGCTGGGAGGTCTCCACACAACCTTCTCTTCTCCAGGCTGAGCAGCCCCAGCTCTCTCAGCCTCTTTCCAGAGCGGGGTGCACACCTGAGGGGGGCTTTGAGCAGTCCCACACCTCCTGACAGGCAGATTTTTCAATACTGGGGTGTTGGTGAGATAAATGCTGGTGTCTCTTGGCCATTTCCGCCCCCCAAGACACAGTGGGGGTGGTGGCAATCTCAAATTTCAACTCAAGAATTACACCTTCACCAACCTAGCCCTGAGCTACACACCTCTCCTGGTACTTCTTGTCTCCAGATGCAGCTGAATGCCCAGGAAACTCCCCGAGCATGAAACCCTTTGTTAGCTGGATTAGCCTGGGAGGGGCTGCTAATGGAGCATTGGTAGGGCTGTGTGAAAAATGCCTATTTTATGATTGGCTTTTTGCAAATATTAAAATGAATATTATATGTGTTATGTTGGAAAGGTATGCTGTATTAATTTTCTTAAGTAGTGTGTTAAATATAATTTTAGGTTATAACATAATGTTAAAATAGAAACTATGCTGTGTAAGATTTTTTTTTATAAGAGAGGACTCGCACTAAGATAGCAGCCATAGGACACCTAAATCTTTCAGAGAAAAAGAATTTATTGCTCTCTTATCAAGTTCTTCCCACCTTGCTCAGCCATGAAGATGCTGTTAAGATTAAGACAAAGAAGTTGACATGGACCAGACAGGATCCTGTGTTTGAATGGAATTTATGCATCATGTATGAGGTGTATGAATATGCAACAGACTGTTGCTTTTAAGGGTTAAAACTCTGTTAATGTGGATCCTTTTTCAGGCTTATGCTGCCCAGAAAGACTGTCCATAACTCTTTGTTTTTATTATCTCATATTGTCCTAATCCAAATTGTCCAAATTTTTATTTCTCTAATTATATTGCTATTTTTATAACAATTTTATTACTATTCAACTTTTAAAATTTAAAAACAAGTGATTGGCATTTTTCACAGGCTGCTTTTCATCCCCCACCACTCTGGCAGAGATGCTTTCACTCTCAGAATCCTGTGGTTTTCCTGGCTCTGGGCTGGGCACAAACCCCTCACTAAGCTGAGATGTCTTTTCTGTAAAGACAATTACTGTAGAAAATCCACCAATACAAAGGGCATAATGCAATTATTTGGAATTGATTTCTAATAAGCTTATGAATAGACACGTGGGCAAGTTCAAGTTTGCTGAGGGAGTTTATAATAATAGCTGTCACATTCCCATTAGCTTCCTTCCCAGGGGATTTCACAGCACTCTGCAAATCCTGAACTCACATCCCTAAAGAGGAAGTGGTGCCCAACACCCACTTGCCTTTTGCTTGGGAAATCAGCATTTAATTCCCCTTTTCACCACCACCACAATCCTTCATGAGTCTTCCAACAAAGCAGAGAAGAAAAACCATGCATTCCTTCTGCAGGAGACTGGGAGGAGAGACCCCACAAGGACCAGCAGGGGCAGGAAGGTGGAAAACAAGGTGACAGCCTGGGCTAGGGGAAGGTATCCCTGCCCATGGCAGGGGCTGGAATGAGATTTAAGGTCCCTTCCAACCCAAACCATTCAGGGATTCTCGAAATCTGAAAGAAGCTCATTTGGAGCAAAATCAGCTCCAAGAGGGGAGGATCAGTATTGTATTTGCTGGGAATGCTGCGATGAAGGCAGGACTGATGAGGAGGACTCCCTGTTCTCAAAAGGCTGATTTATTATTTTATGATACTATATTATTTTAAAGAGTACTACACTATACTAAAGAATACAGAAAGGATACTTACAGAATGCTAAAAAGATAATAATGAAAACTGGTGACTCTCTCCAGAGTCCTGACACAGCTTGGCCCTGATTGGCCAAAGAGTGAAAACAACTCCCAGCAGAATGCAATGGAACAATCACCTGTGGGTAAACAATCTCCAAACACATTCCACATGTGAGCACAACACAGGAGAAGCAAATGAGATAATTGTTTTCCTTTTCTCTCAGGCTTCACAGCTTCCCAGGAGAAAAAGCCTGGATAAAGGAATTTTTCCAGAGAATATGAACGCCACAGATCAGTCCTATCTCCAGGGAGACGTGTCCCACTGCCAGCTGCTCTCTGTGGGCTTTAGAGGAACCTAAGAGGGAAGAACATGGATATACACTCACAGCTTTTGACAGCCTAAAGCTCCTCCCTGCTCAGCCCTGAAGTCCCAGCATGGCTCCAAGCTGAGGGCATTTGGATTTCAGCAGTACAGCCAGGTGAGGATGGGCACAGCAGCCCCAGGGATGAGATAGAGCTGGGAGCAGCTCCAGGACAATGCAGCACCTGCCAGCCAGGGAGGAAGGAAGGAGCAGGGGGATGGAGATGGCTGAAAACACAGGGGCTCCTGCTGCCTTTATGAGTAAGTTAAGTTAAAAGTTGTTAGTGGGGAAGGTGTGCATTCTATCCCCACCTGTCAGAGGTGGGCAGTTCTCTGCTGTTCCTGGGGCAGTTTTCTTTCTCTCTGCCACAGCCAACCCTCCCTCCAGGAGATCTCTGCTGTCCATGGCCACTGAGTGTCCCTGCAGGGCTGATCCAATCCCAGCATCCCATGGGGAGATGCTCCGCCCAGGGGAGGAGCCAAGCATTCCTACCTGGATCCAATCTGAGCCTGGCACAGCACAGCAGCCTTTGCCCCCTGCATTGCCAGAGGAGCAGCTTTCTGCTGCCCTGCACGGCCAGAGGGAGCCCAGGCCCATCTGCAGCAGCCCTGGAGCTGCAGAGGAAAACTCCCCCTTGTGCAGGATCCCTGCTGCAGCAGAGCCACAGCTGGCACTGCAGGAGGGCTGAGCCCCCATGGCATGGGGCTGGGACACCCCCCTGACACACAGGGGCCAGGGCCTGTGATCACTCTAGCAGCGTTGTTTTGTATTACTGCATTGTTTCTTTTATTTTTATTTTCTTCCCTAGTAAAGAACTGTTATTCCTGTTCCCACATCTTTTCCTGAGAGCCTTTTAATTTCAAAATTATAATGATTCGGAGGGAGGGGGTTTGCATTTTCTATTTCAGAGGATGCTCTTGCCTTCCTTAGCAGACACCTGTCTGTTCAAATCAAGACAATGGGAAACTTTATATGCTCACTCTACAAAGCTCCAGAGCCATCCAAAGGCAGGAACTGCCCAGGGAAAGAGGAAGGACAGCAGCAGGAGCTTTCATGAGGCTGTCTGGGTTGGTGTTGGCCTTTCCTGCTCAGGGCAACCTGGCCCTTGGAGAGATTTCATGGCAAGTCTACATAAAGCTGAGGCATCCAAGTGAAACTGAAGCATTAATGCCCCCTACAATAAATATCTCCTCCTCTGTAAGGAACATGGGATCAGGGCTTTATTTATTTTTCCTTCTCAGATCAGTTTCACATAAGTTTGCAGACCAGGAAAAGCAGCATCAGCATAGAGAGGATTGTGTTGGAATAAATCCATTTCTTCATCTGGCATCCCCCACATTTATTTGGCCTCCTGGTCTAGCCTTTTTTAGTTGGTTTTTTTTATGAGTTGCAATGGACATGAAATAAACCTGACCCTTCTTAATTTACATTCATCTCAGTTGATGCCATTTACAGAAGAGTTTTCACTTTCTAAGCACACCAGATAATAATTAATAGACTAGATAATTGCACCATCAGGCCTGCCATTTTGCATGAATGGGGATGTGTTACTTTAATATTTTAAAACTTCCCAGATTGTTTCAGACATATGGGGATTTCAGAATATTTACTGTGCCAGGTTACTGAAGGACCAGGCTTAACTGAAGTTATTGTAATCATGCCATTGTTTTCGAAAAACCCTGAAAAAAATAGACATTGTAAAGAAATATTGACAGCTGAAACAGATTCCAGGATGAGAACTAGGAAATTGCTCCATTAGAGCACGTGTTTATTACAACATTAGGCAATTATTGAATTAACAGATGGCAGAGGCTGCTCAGAGCCCTGCAAATGGAGCCCAGCAGCAAGTGAGGAAGGGAAAGTCAGATGCTAATGCAGGCAGGAGCCTGAATAGCCCTTCAATCACTGGCCCCTGGGAATTGCAGGGATTAAAGGCAAGCCTTGGTCTCACAGCAGCAATTAAGTGATGAATCACTCACTAATAGAAATCTGTGCCTTCCCCCACTCCCGCTGTTTATAGCAAAGTGGTCCCCAAAAGATTTTCCTGGTGCCCCCAGAAGTAGAGGGAAAACAGTGAGCAAAGAGAGGGGAAGCCAAGAAGGCAAAGTCACAAAATGGAATAACGTGGGATTTGGCCAGGTGTGAGTCTTGGAATGCTCACCTGGGACACAGCAAGGCCCAGGTCACTCCAACCCCTCTCCTGGAGGGATCCCAACCCCAGCCTGCAGTGACACCTGGCATCGCTATTCCTTGGAATATTCCCCTTTTGAAGGGATGAAATTTCACTGGAGCAAAGGCTGTAAGGCTGGGGAGCCACCACAAATTCCTGGGGGCAGGAGGGGCTTAAAACCACATGGGAAAGCCCTGTGGACACAATTAGCGTCTCTGTTTTAAATACATATTATATTGTTGGCTTTTCACAAATATTGAGATAAATGCTATATGCATAATGTTTAAATAACTTTGCTTTTATTTCTGCTGTTAAAAAACTTAGACATAGTAGTGGTAGCTGATATAGTTATGAGTGAATTGTTTGGTCAAGATAACATCCAGTGAACATATAATGAAGACCCTAATATTAAAATACCAACTATCAGCAACTGCCATTTAAAAGAAGTATAGACCAAAGCCCAAACTAGGAGAAAGAATAAAAGAAATAGTAACTTAATAAAGAAAACAGACCAAAACCACAACCAAGAAACATGCATACACTAAAAAGGCACACCCAAGGAATGGCCATGCAAAATAGTTCCTAGAATATGTAAACTAGGTTAAGAAAAAATATAAATATGCATAAGACTCTATAAATATACAACAAGCTAATGTAATAGAAAAAATATTTAAGGAATACCTCCAAAGATAACAGTGTGCTCTTAGTTGAATGCCAAGCGCCGGGTATTTTCAACCCTTTGCTTTATTTCTGTCTCCTAATGAATGTCTTTTTATTAAACTTTTGTCTTGGTTTGGAAAGCCAGGTGTCTGCTAAGGAAGGCAGGAGCCTCCCCTGAAATAGAAAATGCAAACCCCCTCCAAATTGCTATAAATTTTAAATTAAGGGGCTCTCAGGCAAAAAATATGGGAGCAGGAATAACAGTTCTTTACTAGGGAAGAAAATAAAAAGATCAAATAAACAATGCAGTACACTAAAACAACACTGCCAGAGTCAGAACCCAACCTGACACCCTGTGGGTCAGGCTGTTGGCAGCAATCCCATTGGAATTGTGGCTCAGCCCTCCTGCAGTGTCAAGGGTGGCTCTGCTGGAGCAGGGATCCTGTAGAAAGGTGCAGTCTCTTCCTCTGAAGATCCAGTGGCAGAGGCTGCTGCTGTTCCTCTGGGGAATCCAGTGCAGAAGCTGTGCTGGTGTTCCAGAACCTCCAGATTATATCCAGGTAGGAATGCTTGGCTCCTCCCTCTGGGCTCACATCTCCCAATGGGATGCTGTAGTTCTTATCAGCCATGCAGGGACATTCAATAGCTGTTATCAGCAGGTGTCTCCCCTGAGGGAGGATTGGGTGTGGAAGAGATAAGGAAAACTGCCCACTTGACAGAAGACAGCTGCCATACAGATGGCAAAGAGAATATATCTTGCCTTGTAATCTGGGACAACTTTTAAAATTTTACCAGAAAAGTAAACCTCGTTTTTCACAGCCCTGCTCTGGGCATGGAGGAGGTGGAGGAGGATTTTGAGCCTGGGCCCAGCCTTGTCCTCTCCAGGAGAGGAACTCTGCTCTTGCCTCTGCAGTTCCTTGTGGGAAATGATTAAGTTTATATGCATTGATTGCTATAGTGACAGTGATAGTGCCTTGTGCACTTCACTATACAGAGCAATCAATGAACAAGGCCATCAAAGAAGTTTTTTCTGTCCGAGAGGGAGGAGGAAATGTGGGAAATGAATTTGTAGAAAATTCTCATAGCCTGACAGAAGGCCCACACAGTGTGCATCTGTATGCAAACCTTGAGATACAAAATACTGATTTAGAAATGCCATGGAGTAGGACAGATACTGTTGACAGAGAACTGGAGGTAGAAAAAAGTTTCAAAAGATGGCCTTACAAGAAAGACTAGATACTTTGGAGAAATAGAGCTATGAAAGATGCATTGTAAGCACAAGGGGTGGTTTTAGATTATTTGCTTTAAGGCGTTTGCCGCGTGGTGTAGAAAAAGCTGGTAGGCCAAGAAACACTTAATAGTGTATTGTGATCAGGAAATAGTTGGCTTCTGATTGTGTGAATTATAACATCTGTATTGTCTCACCTTTCTCATGAGTGTGAAAAAGGTTTTAAATCACCTCTCAGTTCCCCCATCTCTGAGTCAGCAAAGGCCTGAATCTGACAGTTCCTCAGCTGGGAAGAGGTTTAGTCCTTGTGAATTCCAAGAGCAAAAGCTTAAGAAAGGTTCATTAGCCTGGAGGAAGGAGCAGGAGCTTGGGAAGTGGCTTTGCCCAGGGAACAGGGAATTTTTTGTACAAAGCTTCAAGCTGGAAAAGTGGGATTTACCATGGAGGCACCCAGGGCCTCTCCTTGGACTGCTTGCAGCCACAGCACTGCCTTGGGCATATGGCTCATCCCCTAAATCCCCTCAGGCAGCAAGAAAATTCAGGTGACACCAGCTTCTTGAGCAGTTTATAACCCCAGGCCTCTATTTTCAGCATGAGAAGTTTTGCATTAAGTGGAAAAATGTGCATTGAGCCACATGAAGTATTTAAGAGCTGGATTTTTGGGGGATGGACAGTGAGTGTTTTTTCAGCTCTCCAAAGCTCAACAGTTCCTTGAAAAAGTTTGGCTGTCACATGGAAAAAGAAATCAATCATTCACACCATTTTAGCAATTATCCCCCTTTTTAGATTTAATTTGTCAGAATTGGAACCCTGGAGTTCAATTCAAACCTAAAATAGCTGTTACATTGTTCTGGACTTTTTAATATTTACTAATTTCAAATTCTATGAAATACAAGTAAAAGTCCTCTTTTTTTGCAATTTTTTTTCCCACTGCTGACAGGGTCTGGTCTGCACACAGAGCTCCCCTGGATGGCAGCAGGGATTAAACACAACCTTTGCCTGCAGGAGCCTTTGGGTGTTAAGAATTAAATAGGGAATGAGTGGTTGGAGGGGTTGTAGCCACAGTCCAGCCTGATCCTCCCCTGACACAGCCCCATGTTGTTAATATCTTATATCTATAATTAACTTTTATCTTCTGATTTAAAGATGAGCCACAGCTTGGCTTACAACTCAAAACTCTTTCACTGTCCTAGACAGGGCCTGGGGATGAATTATCTGTGAGGAACATGGAAAACAAAGACACTTTGGGGATTTGGGAGTCCTGTTTCAGTGGTGCCATGGAAACTCAGGCATGCTGAGGGCCAGGTTCCCAAAGGCATGGGAGGGTTCAGGGATGCAGAGGGATGGGGGCAGAGGCACAGAAGGCAGGGAAAGGGTGGTTTAACATGCAGATGCAACAGGAAGAGCTCAGCTCTAGGTCAGGGATCTCAGGCTGTGACCTCAGAGCTGTGGACAGGGGACAGGGGGCAGAGGGCCCTGAGCCAGAGCAGAGCAGTCCACAAGGGACTTTAAAAATGAGTTTCACCCATACAGCTGCACAATCCACAGTGCCCAAGTGTTTGCTTCTCCACCCAAAGCTGAAGCAGAATCCTCAGGCTGGAGATGGTTGAATGTCACTGACATTTTCTGAAAAATACCTTTGCCAGGATTTTTTCTCTTGAGAAGCTGAGAGGCATCAGAAAAGAAATGTCAACAATAATTATCTGCTGCTGTGGAATGTGGCAGGTGCATCTTTGATTGGTCTCATGTGGATTGTTTTTACTTGATGACCAATCGTGGTCCAGCTGTGTCGAGGCTTTGAGCAGTCACAAGTTTTTATTATTCATTCCTTTCTAGCTTTCTGATGAAATCCTTTCTTCTATTCTTTTAGTATAGTTTTAGTATAGAATTTTTAATATAATATAATTTCAATATAGAATTTGTAATACAATAAAATAATAAATCAGCCTTCTGAAACATGGAGTCAAGATTCTCATCTCTTCCCTCATCCTGGGAAACACCACCACAGTTGAAAATTCCTGGTCTGGCCCATTTGGAAGACTCAGACTCCAACAAGAAGGGCAAAACAACCCTAATGATCCTTCTCCCCAAAGAAATAATTTATGCTTACAGAGAAAGTAGAAATTGAATTGGGCATTATGAAAAATTCTCTGTGTAGCTGCAGCTACAACCCAGATAATTAATTTAGGCTAAATATACAGCTGTAATTGAAAAATCCAAATAAGGGATGCATATGCATTGATCCATATGATTTAAATCAAGCTATAAAACATCAACATTATCCAGCAAAAGCTGCTGAGGAAACAGCAGCCAAGCAGAATATGAAATTCCAGGGAGACCATTTCACTGGTTGGGAGGAGGACTTAATTGATTTTGACAAAGAAACCTATTTGCTGTTTAATTGATTCGTACTCTAAATTCCTAGCACTTTCAGAGCTAGCAGAGAGAAGCAGCAGAATAGTGATTACCCAGAGCAAATTACAGCTGGCCAGGGCTGGAGTACTTCAGGTCTGGTAATTCTCTATTTACCAAATTACTGCTGTGGATTTTCAGAGAAACACTGAAATGAGCTCACAGAAGCACACAAATCAGCCTGAGTTATGGGAGGGTTGGAAGAGCTGCCCAGGCCCCAGAAGAACTGCCCAGAGACAGGACAAGAGGACACAGCCTGAAATTGCATCAGGGGAGGTTCAGATTGGATATTGGGAAAAATGCCTTCACTGAAAGGGCTGTAAGCATGGGAACAGGTTGTGCAGGGAAGCAGTGGAGTCACTAGAATATTTTAGAACATTCTAAAAACGTGTGGATGTGGCATTTGAAGACATGGGTTAGTGGTGAGTGTGGCTGATGATTAGACTTGATCATCTCAAAGGTCTTTTCCAAACTTAACAATTCTGTGGTTATTATAATCAATATTTTAGCACAGATCTCATTCCTTCAGGACTTAGGACACCTCTTCCGCCTCTCCTGCTGAAAGTGACAGAGCACAACCTCCTGAAGACCTCACCCCAAACCTCTCTCCAGAGCTGGCATTTGTCCACAAGCCACTGAAGTTTTCTGTAACCTCCAGGAAATGCTTGAAGGGAAACTCCAGCTCTGTGCAAAGCTGGGTAAATGCCATGAGCAGGGCTCAGGAACTGAGAGGGGAAACCATTCCCTGCCCTGGCACAGGGACACAGCCCTGAGAGACAGCAGCAGGGAGCTGGGGAACCCAGACACCCCAAAGTGTCACCTCTTGGAGCTGCCCTCTCTTCCAAAGCCCATTTATTCATGAATTTGTGTTCCAGCTCCTTTGTCCCATAGAAGTGAGTGGAAATTCAGGATAAAGGCATGGCCAGTACCAGCTTGAGAAGGGGACAGGAGGTGACAAGAGGCAGGGAGCACTCCTGCACCTTTTTTAGGGGGTTTCTATCTCTAGACCTGTCCCAAGGGGACAGGGACAGGGGTAGGAACACGATAACTGGGGTGATAACTGGGGTACAGAACTTGTAATATTCTTAGAAACCCCTCCCAAACCCTCAATAACTTCACAGATGGAACGAAACAGTGGATAGAACTTCCCAACCCCAAAATCCCCTTCTGTTTGCAGACAATAGAGCTTTTTCCCAACCTTATCCCAAAAGCCAACAGACCAAACTAACTCACATGTAACACCCAGAAAATATTTGAAAATCCAATGTAAAAAACCTTTAAATCCCCCTTAGAGAACCTTACAATATTTCTAACAAAGGTATTAGAAACTTGGGAATAAACTTCTTTCTTCTCAGTGGTTAATCTGTGTTTGACCCCTCTGGGAAAGCAAAGGTTGTTCCACATCCTTCCAATCCTTCCAAGCCTCCCAATCCCACAGGAAAGCAGCACTCCAGGGCCTGCCCTGCTGTGTTCAAACACTGCACTGTGGATTAGCCAGCAGCAGGTTTGCTCTAGGACTGTTTCAGTATGAACAGGAAAGAAAAAGAAATGTTAAAAAGTAAAATTAAAAGTCAAAAGCCAAGCAGAGCCTTCACCTGAGGGTGGCCCTGGAGCTGCTGCAGGGGTGTCCATCAAAATCCAGCGTCGGCACAAAGGGAGCTGGGAATAATTTAGCTCTCTGTGCTTTTAGGAAAGCACAATAGGATCATCCACCTATCCCTGGAGTGTGTCCAGGGATGGGAACGGAGCTGGGAAAGGGGCTGGAGCTCCAGGAGGGGCTGAGGGAGCTGGAAAGGGGCTCAGTCTGGAGAAAAGGAGGCTCAGGGGGGACCTTGTGACTCTGCACAGCTCCTGACAGGAGGGGACAGCCAGGGGGGTCAGGCTGTGCTCCAGGGAACAGGGACAGGAGCAGAGGGAACTGTTGGGACCCAGGACATTCCTCTGGCTGCCCTGGGTGATTCAAGACCCTGGCAGGGGGCTCAGAGATCTTGGCATGGAGTCAAAGACACCTGTGCCTTCAATTTTAGCCCATGGAAACAATTACCAACTTTGTGTGAAGAGTTACAAGCCACAAGAGTTTGAGTAGAATGATAGTGAATTTGTCACAGGGTGAAAATGTAGAATTTTGGGGTTTCAGAATGGGGGTTCAAGAAGCAAGATGGAGGGATCTGGATGTGCCTTGTCCTTCTTCTTCTTCTTCTTGGCCTCCATCTTCTGCTGTGATGGTGGCACTTCTGGATTGGTTTAGAGACAGACTGTCTAACATAGGTGATAGGTATTGGAAAATTATTGTCAATAAAGTACACCTAGTTTTTAGTATAAAAAGTTAAAACCACCCCAAGAGCAGGGACTGTGTCACAACCTGACCTGCTGGACAGATCTCAGCAGGTCAGAGAAAGAATGGAATAAATAAGAAAAGATAAACAACCTTGAAAAGCAGAGCTAAGGAATCCTGACTCCTTCTTCAGTCACAGGGCTGGGGAAAAAAAAGACTTTCTGACACCTCAGGGATCATCTCAACCACAGAAACTCTGAGAGCGAACGGCCTCAGACTGGGCCAGGGGAGCCTCAGGTTGGACACCAGAAGGAATTTCTTCATGCAGAGGCTGGTTTAGCACTGGGGAGGGCTAGAAAAGACCTCCAAGACCATCAAGACCAATCCTTCCCCAGCACCATCAAGCTGGCAGAGAATAGAAGTGGGTCCAAAAGCAGGAATTTAAATACAGAACAAAATTGCAACAATGGTTGTCTCCAGTAGGATGTCTGGGCTTCCAGCCAGTCCTGTGTGCTCCACAGTCAGCACCAAGCCTCCTCCAGCCTGGCCTTGGACACTTCCAGAGATCCAGGGCCCTTCCCACCCTCCCAGGGAAGAATTCCTACAGCTCCACCCTGTGAGCCCAAAGCCATCCCCCTGTCCTGTCACAGTGCAGGTGCTCAGGACCACCTCAGGTCTGACCCTCCCCTGCTCCAACCAGTTCTCCAGTGCCCAAACCATCAGTTTAGCACAAACCTCTTCCTGCTCTCTGCACCTGGGGCTCGCCTGCCCTGCTTGGGGTGTGGTTCAGCCTCCCCAGGGGGATGAGAGGCCCCAAAACAGCCACAACACCACACAAACTGTGTCACACCCTGATCTGCTGGGGATCAGTGGGACAGGCACAGCCAACAGGAGACATCACAAGCAAAAATATTTCCAACTCCTAAAACTGCTTTTTTTTCTGTTCCACAAAGTGGCACAGGTGTTCCCAATCCATCTCTCACAAGGCAAACACTGCATTTGAGCTGTAATTTGTTTAGCAAATGTATTTCCAGCTGTAATTACCCCATGGAGGCAGCTAAATGAGGATGGCATTTCAGGTGACCTTCAGCTCCCAGCTGCTGTCACCCTCCCATGGGAGGGATGGAGCAGGGAGGGGAGGCAGCACAGGGCTCCCCAGGTGAGAGGGGCCAGGTGTTCCTCCAACATCAGCCAGCTACAGGCACTGTGGGGTTTTAGGGAGAACAGCAGGCATAAACCCAAAATGATGGATTTCTCTGCCTGGAAAAAGGCCACTGCAGTTGGTGTTTCCTCAGCTGGGAGTGTGGAATTTGCAGGCAACCCCTATCAAGGGAAGAGAGATGAGAATCTCTCCTGCACCAAACTCCTGCCACTGTGAAGCAAGCTTAACAAAACCATGAATTAAAAAGTGAAATGCATGCAGATAATGGCACAACCCCAGCCATGTCAGCATCCAGCAGGTCACTCACCCCCTGGATCACCTCCCATACACTTCCCCTGCTAGAGCAGCCAAAACCATTGGTGGATCTGAGTAAATGCAGGAATCAGAGAGACTCTAGGAAGTCAATGCTGCAAATGAACTGCTCCTACAAATGGATTTTCCTTCCCACATGGGCAGCTGCAGTGGCCAGAGCAGCAGAGCAGGGCTGTGTTCTGTGCCCACAGCAGCAGCTGGGCCCTGTTCCTACAGCTAGGGGCAGCCCAGCATCGATCAGGGCAGCAGACTGTCAGTGCTGCAGGCACCAGGCACTTCAACAAGCCCTGCCAAGATCATTTGGAGCTGTCACAAGTTCACACTCACTTTGTAAGGCAGTCTGAAGCAGATTTATTGATCCCCACACTGCAGGGGACAGAGGAAAGGGAAAGGGAAAGGGAAAGGGAAAGGGAAAGGGAAAGGGAAAGGGAAAGGGAAAGGGAAAGGGAAAGGGAAAGGGAAAGGGATGCCCAAGGTCCAGCTCCAAGTCCTGCCAGGACCTGCCACAAACATCTGAACAGGGGAAGAGCTGAATGCTGCCAGCAGCAAAGAATCTGACTGGAAAGGCAATGGAATGCTTCACCAGGTGCCCTAGGGTGACGTTATGATGCTTGTATCCCGAGTCATTGTTCTGTTTATGCTGGATATTAGGTTCTGTGCCTTCAAGATTGGCTCTGAAGAGTGAAAGTTTTGTTTGGGTTTTGTTATCAGCTGCTTTCCCACAGCTGGTGGGACACAGAGACAGGGCAGTACATGGTGCTGCTTTTGCTTTTTGCTTTGCTCTTGCTCCTGCTTTACTCTTGCTTCTGCTTTTTGCTTCTGCTCATTAGTTAGTTCAGCAGTCCAAATTTTCCCTGGACTGTTTTTCCTTTCCTTTTTTGGAACCCCTCGAGCCTGCTCTGGACTGGGCCCCTTTGTGGCCTACTGGGGCCTACTCTGGGCAGCAGCCAGAGAGACTGAGAACAGAGTGAGCACCCCCAGAGAGACTTTCTGAATTTGTCATCTTTTTCAGAGCAGTGACAGAGTGGTGTCATCCAGTATTGTCCATTTTGTGTGTTGGGGGTGCTGTGCCTGTTAATAAACAGGTTCTTTCCATTTCTCTCTGAGGAATCCTTCCCAAACTGGTTGAGGGGAGAGGCTGTGTGGGTTTGCTTTCTGGAGGGGCCCCTTTGGAGGTTTTCTCCAAAATTTGCCCTAAACTGGGACAAAATTTGGGGTCCCAGTCCACAGAGCACTGCAAAGGGATGGCCCTGCAAGCACCTGTGGCCTCTTACACAAACCTGTGTTCTCTGGGGTTCCCAAACCCCCTCTGATCTCACCTGGCCACTACAGGCTTCCCCAATCCAGCTCAGAGAGCAGGGAAATCCCTCCAGGGTTCCCCTGAACACTTGGCTTCCTCTAAAACAAGAGAAGATGCAGTAGGAGAGGGAGGGGACAGTGGAGGAAAGCACAGAACCAAGTGAGACCCAGCAGAACAGAGCCCTGCCTGCCCACATCAGCCACCAGAGCAGGGCCCACAATCTGATTTTGCTCCCACACTGACCAGCCACAGCAACTTCAACCCATCCCATTCCAAATTAATTCTGTGAGCTCTGAACATCTTGAATTTTATGGGAATAAATCACACACAACCCCATTTTTCTTCTTGGTGGAAAAAGCCCCTTCTTTATGTACATAACTCATTTTTATGCAGTTTTACAGACCTTATGTGTGACTCCCATTGGTCAGGAGCTTTCTTGCCAATTATTAGTTGGTAACAAGTTGTTATTCTGTATTAATTGGTCACTCAAACTCCAGCGTTTACATGCAGGGAAAGTTGTTTGTGAGAGATGTTTTTACACCATTAGATAGAAAAATGAAAACTAGTTTATACAGGTGCTGGTTGTTTTTCACCCAGGAGTAGATTGTTTTGTTAATGAACTGCTCACACCAGCATTGCTTTCACATGGGAACTTGCAAAGGGCTACTTTGACAAGGCCAGCCACTGATTCAAGGAGAGCAGGCTTGATTTGATGATTTCTTTATGATTTTTCTACCTTACTGCAACAATTTTTTCCAATCACAAGACCTCAAGGTGACCCAGAAAATGGAACCCAACAGCTCCTGGCTGGGCAGGGCCTCAGCTCCCTGAGCAGCCCTTCAGGGAGGCCTCAAACCTGTTTTATACCCAGTGTATTTGCAGCAAGTAATAACACAGCTCTGGAGAAGGGAGGACAATATCCAAGAGTGACAGAAAACATGGAAGGGAGAAGGGGAAATTAAGCTCCTTGAGGCAGCTACAGAGCTTTTGCCTTCCAGCACTTCCTGAGAGCTTCCCTTTGCCTTAACAAAGCTGCTTGGGAAACTCTCCTTAATCCATTCCCTCTGCCATGTAGGAAAACATGGATATAAGTTGGTTAATGGCTCCTAATTTCACCCATAAGAGGTGTCAGCCCAAGGAGGCCCCCACCCAAGAGCAGCACATTCAGTCCCTGACCCACAGCCCAGGTATTTGAGAACAGCAGGGAGGGAAGGAAGAACAGCAGCAGGACATGAATGCGACAATGAAATAAAAATGTTACAAAAACTGGCAGAGGGATGTGGTGGCACCCACCAAAAGTGGAACAAGAAGCCCCTGTGAGTGCATTTAAACTTTAAATCAGCCCAGAAGTGAGCTGGCACAGGGAAGGGTGAGACAATCAGCAGGACAATAATTAGCAGCATTAAGAAACACTGCAGCATTCCCCAGGCCTGCTGGGAGCAGAGGAGCTGCCTCAAGGCACAGCTTCCCTGCCAAGGTGTTTGCTTGGGGTTGTCACATCACCAGCACATTCCTCGTTTCTGTCCAAAACTCCTCAAAATAAGCATGGAGAATCACCCAAGCTTGGAGACAATGAAGAACAACCTGGATCCTTTCCCAGAGCTCAGAGGAGCTTCAGCCTTAAACACTGCAGGAAGCCAGTCCATTCATCATGCCCAGCTTCTTCCCACCTTCATCCCCTGCTCTTTCTGCAGCATGGATGACAGCAGATTAAATTTAAAAGTCAAACTTGTCCCATGTGCAGCTGCTCAGAGTTCTGTCTTCTAGCTTGGTATAAGAAGTCTCCATAGCTCCCCGAATCTTTGGATTTTAAACAGTAAAATGGGGTGAGGCTTCTACTCCTCAAGCTCTGCTTGCCTGAGCAGTTACATGCTCGGCTACCTGTGTGATCATGGCTCTAGGAACTGGCAGTGTTGTGCTCAGGATTGATAGGACAGATGTCACAGGAATTAGAAGGGCATCATCTCTTTTGCTGATAAACACACTTACTAAAAAAACTACTGAACAGTGTTCTCAGGCCAGTGGCAAAAAACATAGTAAATTCCAAAGCTGTAATGCACTGATATTTGTCTTTTCTTGGATCATTTCAAGAAATTGAAGTGCTTTTCAGAAGGAAAGAAGCTTTGGCTTTAGTACTACTGCACACTAGTAAGACAGAAAATATGCAGTGATTTTTGAAGTCTGAAAGTGGAAAAGTCATATCAAATCAGGTATCTTTTTAGAGACGTGTTAATTTCATCTCTGTTACACAGTAAATCTCATTACTGTGGTCTGACAGCCTGTCTACGATTAGGCAGATTTTTATGGAGTCTAGTCCTCTAGTCCTGGGGCAAGCCCAGCTGGAGGTGACACACTACTGTATTTCCAGGTTACAAAACATTTATTTATCAATCAGTCAGTTGTTGGTGCTCCTATGTTAACATTTTTATTTTCGACAATCTGTTTGTACCTACAAGGAAAAAACCTTTGTGTCAGAAAGTGAGGTATGAAATCCAGTTCCTCCTTGCTTCCCTCCTTGTTTGATTTAAAGCAGGTGAAAATATCCAAGTGATTTTAATCTTCTAGCACAAACTTTAATTCTGCTTTTCAAGCAGAGCTTTAGAAGCTGCCACAGGAACAGCCTTCCAGCCTGTGGCAGCTCTTCTGCTACAGTCTCTGTAGCTTTTTTGGAGGCTTTTTCAGATTTACAGCTGCTGGGCTGTTCATCACCAGGTCCAGCACAGGGAGGTGCTGGCCACACACCGAGTTTCCCTGAGGGTCCCATGAGCTGTGAGCAGCCAGTAATGTTCTCAGTAAATAGATTTAATGCCCAGGCAAGAGCACATCCCACTGATCCATGGGCAGGAGCAGCAGGATTTGCTGGGCTAAGCACTATGTTAGCATAACTCAGACGTGCTGCACTGACAGATCAATATCAAGTGTGGGAATGCCCAGCTAGTCCTTAAAATTCCCTTTTATAATCAGGCAAATTTAAATTTCAGTCATTCCTAGGTGGTAAGGGACAACTTTGCTATTGAGAGAAATGACAGACTTGTCTTTAAAACAAGCTCTGGGTCTGCTGGTAGATAAACCCAGCACTGGGAGATAAATGGGAAGGATTCCACTGACTGATGAATGAAAAAGATATTTGCCTTTACATATAAACTTTAGGTTTGCTGATAAATGAAATTAAACATTGAAAGATGAAAGAAAAAATGGGGGAAAACCCCTAAATACCATAAGAATTAAAAATTAAAAGGAGGGTTATACATGAGAAGGAAATCTTTGGTATGAGGAACCTCTCAAGTACCTCAGCCAATGGGGAAAGAGAGAAGGGAAATGTGGCTGAAAATTGGGATAAAAAGGAGGCTGAGTCCTCCAAAAATTAGAGAGATCCCAGACCCATGGCCTCTCCCTTTATTGGAATAAAGTAAAAGGACTCCTATGTCTCCTTTTTGGACATAAACCTCTGGTGTTTGTGGATTAAATTCCCTATCATTTTGAAGAAGACAGCACCCAGATTATTCCCCACCAAGCAGCAGGACTGGCTCCAATATCCTCAATTCCCAGGAGTTACAGGAGACAGAACTGCTGAGTTTTTTTTCCAGAGAGAATTCCCTGTGCAGCTCACAGTGCAGGGATGACTCCTGCAATTCCTCTCTCACATCTCAGCATCACCTTGGCCTGGCAACTTAAACTGCCTGATTATTTTGCCTTCAGCACAAACTGGTTGCTACAGGAGGAAGACCCTTGTCTGGTATCTGCCGAGCTCAGGGAATCAGGATCCAAACCGGTCTTCCATGAGGGGGTTGTGCTGCATGAAGGAATAATTGCTGCCCAAACCCAGAGCCCACAGCAGCACAAAGCCTTTACACACAGGGCGGAGGATGAGAAGTGCTGCTGGAAAAGTGATCACTTCTATGTGAGAGAGGAGCAACCTCCACCTCTTCTGTCACCTTTATTTTCTGAAAAATCCCTTCACCAGGATTTCTCCTGGGAAGATGAGAAGCCTCAGCTTCTCCATGTTTTGCTGCTCTGAAATATGGTCTGGAGATTGTTTATCCAAACATATGAATTGTTTTTGATTAATGACCAGTCACAGTCCAGCTGTGTCAGACTCTGAGAGATCAGTCACAAGTTATCATTAATTTTTGTTAAGCCTTCTGATGTATCCTCTTTTTAGCATAGTTTTAGTATAGGAAAATAGAATAAATATGCTATAATAAATATAATAAAAATATAACAAAAATAATTAATAACATTAATAAAAATAAAATATATCAGCCTTCTGAGAACTTGGAGTCAGATCCTCATCTCTCACCTTGTCCTGGAGACCCTCACAAACACCATACTCTTCAAGCCTGCATTCACCACCCACAAAGAAAGCCCCATCTCCAGTCCTTGTCTCTGATCCTTCATATAAAAAAATAACTCTGGAAGAAGCAGTACTCACAAGTGCAGATTCCACTTCTGGTCTCAAAGATAGAAGGATGAGAAGCCAGGAGCAGAGTTTTCCTCTCAAAGTCCCACAAGCAACTGGTCCATCAGCCCAACCCACAGCATCTCCTGGCCAGTCTGAAGGCATTGGGCTCTTCCAAAAGGAGCTGGACATGGCACTGGCAGTCTGAGCTCCCCAGAAACCCTGTGCTGGCAGCAGGTGTCTGTCACCCACTGCCTGGTGCCCCTCATCAGTGAGGCCACAGCCCCCCAAACCAACCTGGTCCAGGCAGCAGCAGGGAAATGCAGGAGGAGAACTTGGCCTTGGAGGAGCAATGCCAAGGGATGCCAGGGTTCTGACAGCTCTCCCAAGCACAGGGCAGTGCCAGCAGGGCATATATTTGCATCCAAGCTTGGGAAAGAGAAGGAATTACAACTTCTCAGGACAGCATCAGTGCTCACCAGCACTCACCAGTGCTCACCCAGGACAGGATCAGTGCTGTGATCCTTCATGTACAGCTTGCTGCTCTTCCTCCATCCCTGGGTGGAATTCCATCAAGGAAGAGGTGGAAGAGCACAGCTCACACCCACTGACCAATTCTCCCAGTCTGTGTCCCAGAGAGACCAGAGAGGGTTTTTGTATGCAGCAGTTTTATTTTAAGCAGTTATCACCCAGTACAAGCAGCTTTTAGGAAGACAATTCTTTACACTTTCCACTTACTGAGGGTTTCATGCCAACAGCCATTATTGCTTTACATGGGGGTGCTGGAGGTTTCCAGGTGCCCAGCTCCTGCTGCCCCTGCCTCCTCCTCTGAGGAGGAGGATTGATCCTCCTCCTCCCTGGGGGAGGAGGGTCCCACCAGCCAGGACAGAGGAGTGTTGTTCTTCAGGTAATCCAGCAGCTCCTCCATGTACTCCTGGATCACAGCCAGCTCCCTCTGGCTCTGGCTCAGGACACTGCTGGACAAGTCCTGGAAGGAGCCTGCCCCTGAGAAAGCAGCATGCAGCTCCCTGATGGCATGCAGAGCCTGCTGCAGCTCATCCGGTAGGCTGCAGGGCAAGCCCTGCACGGCAGCCACCAGCCCAGAGCAGGAGAGCTGCAGCTGCTGGCTGATCCTGCAGGCCATCAGCAGTGTCCCACGCTCCATCTCCTGGGGGGAAAGGCAGGACACCATCAGGAATGGGTCACTCAGAAATCCAGGGGGTGCCCAGAGCCCTTGGCCTCCCTCCCCAGGAGGTACCTCAGGCTCTGCAGGGCTATCATCTCCACTCTCTTTGAGATACTTCTTAGTCCAGTCCAGACACATCTGGTGGAGTTTCACCTGCTCCTCCTGAAGCTTTTGATTAAATTGTTTGAATGCCTCAACCTGTGGCACAGGAAGAGCAGAGAGCCAGGACAGACAGCTCAGCTAGGGAACTGCAAAGCTCCCCAGCACAGCAATGAGCTGAGACAACACCAGGGCTTTGGAGCACTCCTCCCAGGGGCTGGGCTCTACCTACCAGCTTGAGGATGCAGTGGAGCCGTACCAGGGCCCCCTGCATGCCCTGCAAGAGCTGCTGGATCCTGCCTGTGGAGTGCAGCTGTGCCAAGAGGTGCAGATCCTCAGAGACAGAGTCCAGGTGCACAAAGTACCGCCTGTGCTGCTGCTGCTCCAGGGGCAGAGCTGCCGTGCCCTCCTCAGACACTGCCAGCTGGGCTGGGGACACAGACAGTGCCAGGGTCACAGGGCCACAGCAACAGGCTCAGCACACCCCAAACTGGCAGCTGTGGCTGCCCCTGGATCCCTGGCAGTGCCCAAGGCCAGGGTGGAAAGGGCTTGGAGCACCCTGGGACAGTGGACAGCGTCCCTGCCATGGTGAAATGTCACAGACATTTTCTGAAAAATAATTTTGCTAGGATTTTTTTCTCCTGAGAAGCTGGGAGGCCTCAGGAACAAAATGTAAACAATGATTATCTGCTGCTGTGGAATGCAACAGGTGCATCTGTGATTGGTCTCATGTGGTTGTTTTTAATTAATGGCAAATCACAGTCCAACTGTGTGATGATGTTCACAGGGGTCTGAGGATGAGGGAAGAGACGAGGATCTGACTCCACGTCTCAGAAGGCTTGATTTATTATTTTATGATATATATTATACTAAAACTATACTAAAAGAATTGAAGAAAGGATTTCATCAGAGGGCTAGCAAAGAATAGAATAGCAAAGAATGGTAACAAAGACTTGTGTCTTGGACAGTCTGAGCCAGCTGACTGTGATTGGCCATTAATTACAAACAAGCACATGAGACCAATCACAGATGCACCTGTTGCATTCCACAGCAGCAGATAATCAATGTTTACATTTTGTTCCTGAGGCCTCACAGCTTCTCAGGAGAAAAAATCCTAAGGAAAGGATTTTTCATAAAACATGTCTGTGACACAGCTGTCTCAGACTCTCTGGTCAGTCACAAGATTTTATTATCATTTCATTCCTTTCAAGCCTTCTGATGAAATCCCTTCTTCTATTCTTCTGTATAGTCTTAGTATATCATTTTCTTTTAATATAATATATATCATAAAATAATAAATCAGCCTTCTAAACATGGAGTCAAGATTCTCATCTCTTCCCTCATCCTGGGACCCCTGTGAACACCACCACATTTGGTGACCCCAAGTGAGAAACACTGCCACAGTGAGAAGCCCAAAATGAGTTTTGAGGTGCCTTCCAATCCAAACCATTCTGGTGATAGTATAGGGATAAAGTGTTTCTAAAAGCATGGGATATTCAGGGGAGTTAGAAAGAAAGGTTGGGCCTTGTAGGCCCTGGGAAAATGTTAAGGTAGGCTTAGGGAAAATGCTGGGCTTTACTGGATCATGCAGAACTGCACCTGTATAATAATTTAATGACTATGATAAACAATATGATTGCTATATGATAAATTATATGATTGTTAAATGCAATGATTGTTTGGTAATTGGATATAATTATTGTTTAATCGTAACAAGAATCATGAGAAATGATGTTTGGGGGTTTGATGGAAATTACAAAAATCCATGCTTGGATGAAATCAATGTATACAATTGAACAATATAAGTTTAATAATTAATATGTAGTTATATAATGATAAGGGTATAAAAATATGTTCATCTGAAACCCATCTGGGAGTCAGATTTGGGTCTGTACCCCTGACACTCAGAGCTCTTCAGTAAAAGCATCTGCATAGAATCACTGTGATTATGTGTTCCTGAACATTAACACTGGGATTCTCCTCTTCCCATTATCCCCATAGCATAGCAGTAGGGTGAGGAATGGGGCTGACCACCCCCATTCCAACATCTCCCCCTTCCATAGCCCCATCCACCCTTTCCTTACCTAGCTCCTCATTTCCAATGGGGAGAGAGTCACCTTCTGCTGTCCCCAGCACAGCCTCTGCTCCAAGGACACCCCTCTGTGGCACTACAGGCTCCAGACTGGTCACTGCAGGTGTGGCTGTCCCCTCGCTGCCCTGCAGGGTGTCCCTGGTGACATCCAGCACCTCCAGCTCTCTGCTGCTCACAGCCTCCTTCACCTCAGCCACGCTGGATGACAGCAGCTCCTTTGTGTCAGACAGAATCTGGGGAACAGGGGGAATGGCAGGTGATGGAGTGGGTTGTGCATCACACTGAAATTCTGAACTGCACCAAGAGGGCACGTAGCACGGTGTCAGTTCAGTGTTTACTCAGGTTTGTGACCCTACAGCTTCTTTCCACTTACTGAGGGTTTCATGCCATTATTGTTTTATCCTTTACATGGAGGTGCTGGAGGATTCCAGGTGCCCAGCTCCTGTTGCCCCTGCCTCCTCCTGGGAGGATTGATCCCGATTCTCCTCCTCCCCAGGGGAGAAGAGTCCTAGCTTAGAAATCCCACAAGAACCAAGCCCCTCTGCCTGCCAGGGACAGCACAGCCTTTAACTCTTACCTGTTCCACTGGCTTTGGAGGGAGTGGCAGCTTCTCCCCCAGTTTATCCAAACCCTTGGCAGCATATTCACTCGCTGCAGCCACTGAAGAAAGAACCAAAAAAGTGTCAAAACATGATTTTCTGCAGTTTCACCTCAAGTTCCACTTTGCAAAAATCAGTTTTAGGAAAATCAGCATCACAGTCAATCCCTGACTCTCCCTCACACTGCTGGGATTAGGGCCCACCTTTAGCCTGATTTACAAGCCATGGGCTGTCCTTGCACTAGGGCAACAGAGAGGAGCATTTCCCCAGCCCAGGACTTCTCCCAGGTGTGGAAGGAGCCCAGAACGCCCCTCCCAGGCAGGGCCTGCCCTTCCCCAGGGATTTACCATGGGGCTCCAGGGTGGCCAGCACGGGCTGCACACAGCTGGCCGTGGCCTGGGCCACACTCTGCACTCCCTTCTCTGCAGCATCACACACAGAGCTCAGGCAGGGCTGGCTCTCCTTGCTGGAGGCACAAGGTGCAGAAACCACCTCACAGGCAGAGCCCACCAGGCTCAGACTGGCCACCTCCTTCACTGCAGCCTGGAAGAGCAAAGAAAAGTGCAGCCATGAAGCTCCAAAAGTGGCCCTGAGCAGTTCTGTCCTGGAATTCCCTCTTGGGGAGGAATTGTCACCAAATCACCTGGCCTGCCTGAGGGAGACACTCTTGCCTTGCTCACACACCTAATTAAATCCATAACTCAGTTGTGACATGAGCTGGGGAGCTTTGGCATGAATGATTGTCCACCCCAGGAAAGTATTCTTCTAGCACAAAGAGCAACCAATTTTGAGGGCAACCTCAGTCCTTCTGCCATGTACCCCTCTCCAGTTCACCTGGAATGGTTATCTGACAAGCCAATATCCCAAGAAAAGCTCCACCAGGCAGGACTGAGTTGGTTTTAAGCTGGCAGATTTGGTCACAGGAGCAGAGCAAGAGCAGCAGGTCTCAGGGAGGCTGAAACATCGCAGCCTTTCCATGGGAGCCCTGCTTGCCAGGAGCCAGGAGCCTGGGTTAGAAAAACATCTTTTCTAGCCAAGAACCAGCTAACTTTACTGAGCCTAAGAGTTTACAGGGACTTCAGGCCCACATCTTTGTCTGTGGTTTCTCCCAGAAGCTGCAGGGCAGCCTGAGCAAACTCCCATTTTGGGGGGCTCAGCTGCCCTCAGCCACAGCAGGGCCACCTCCTCACCCTGCACCCCAGAGCTGCCTCTCCACATCCCACAGGGAGCACTAACCTCCTGCTCCTCCTCCTTCTCCAGGGAGCTCTGGGCAGCCTCTTCCTCGTGGGGCACAGCAGAGGCCATGGCAGCTGCAATGCAAGGAACACCAAGGCTTTAGGGACAGATCCCCCTCCAAGGGGACACATCCCTCTAGGGTGATAAAAGAGAGAAATTCCTTTCAGCAATTCAGGGGAAACCCCAAAACAGCCTCATAGGAGGGGGTCTGTGCCACTTGCAAATCCACCTGGTTTCAAGTTTAAGTTCCAGGTGGTTTGTGATAATTAAAGGAACAAGGAGAGTATTCTTTCACAGAATCACTGGGTGGGAAGAGACCTTCAAGACCATCCAGTCCAACCCAGCCCTAACACCTCAACTGAACGCTGGCACCCAGTACCACATCCAGGCTTTGTTAAACACACCCAGGGATGGGGACTCCACCACCTCCCTTTCCTCACCCTAGAGACCAAACATTATTAATGTACTTATATTAGAGAAAGGTATAAGGTGCTTCCTTCCTCTAATGCCTCAGGATTTTAGATTTTCTATCTTTTATATTTCTGTAACCCTGCAGTTCTTTAGTGTGTAACTCCAAACCCCACACTCAGTGTGAGCTGCTGCTTTCCCAGCTTGGGCAGACACAACAATTCCTCTCCAGGCCTGGCAATCAAGGACACCTCACTGCCTCAGGACCCAGAGATGGAAACAAAAGTGAGTTGAGGGCAGCAAACTCAGGGTAAATTACTTCATTTCCCAAAGCTGTAATTACAAGATGAACCCCCCATATACAAATAGACCAAATTTATAAAAGTGTGAAAACCCAAGACTTGTGATCCATTTTTGGGTGGACTTGGGGGGCTTTGTCTGCCCTGGATGTACCTGAAGACCCCTCATTAAATATAACTCTTTTTTTACCCTCTTAATTTCACCCAGCCTCTGTTTTTAGGCACCCTCAGAAAGGGCACGACCTCCCCACCAAAGCTTCAAGAAACTCTTGACTAAAAGAAACAACAGAAGCAGAACTGAGGGAAAACAGAGTTCAAGGGTCTGCCCTGCTGCTTCCACACCCCAACACCTAAACATTCCCCCTGGAAGGTCCAGAACAGCCCCTGTGTTACCTGCTGGAGATGAGCAAAGCAGCAGCAAGGAAGAAGCAAACACCAACCACACTCGATCAGCTCTCCTGCCTTTTTATGGTGCCTGGGATGGGGCAAGGCGGGACCTCAGGGACTGACAGCTCTGGGAAGCAGCAGGAAGGAGCCAGGCCCTGCCGTGGCCAATCAGAGAAGGACAGGGCTGATGGGGCTCGTTAATTGCTGTTAATTACTCTGGAGTTAGGCAGGTACACCTTGCCCTGTGTGAAGCAGCTTCACTCGGAGGCCTCCATTTCATCAACAATGACTTTGGGAATGTGTCTACTAAGTTTTGTGCTTTGTAATGTTGCACACTTTTATTTAAACTTTACACTGGTAATCTCAGTGTTATTAATTGATTTTGGAATATTTCTTTACAGCTTTAGGTTAAATACAGTATTTTCTTGTGGGTTTGTGCTTTTCAGCACAGAAAGTTTAAAATTCTCAGCATCTAGGGTTCCAACAGGAATGTGTGAAAGCAATTTCCTATTCCTGCATGAATGATATTTAATGATTAATCATGTCCCTAGATGAGGGATGAGCAATAAGATTTCAGGTTATTTAAGGGGTAAGTTCCCCTTAAATATTTATTTATTTAAGGGGTAGGTTCCCCTTAATCCCTAAGTTTGTCTGAGGTGCCACAAGCCTTTGCCAACCATGTTTAGTGCTCTCTGAGCAGTTGTCTACAGTTCTCCTTTTGGATTCTGAATCTCCCTGGATTCTGAACATTGCAAGTAATTGCAATTTATTTATTTATTTATTTAAATGTTTTTTCTGGTGGCAGACACTAAGTACCAAAGATCATCATTTTAACACTAAATATATGGCATTATCTGTGCTTTCTCAGACACACCTAATGGTAAACTCAGAATGCTAGAAAAAGGAAAAAAAACCACTTTGGGATGGCCCTGGCTGCACAGAGAACACAGTTTTGTGCAGTTCTCTGTGTGATGAGCCTGGCTGATTGTGAGGCTCTAAATAAACCTGCATGAATGGCCCTGGAGCTGCTGCTGGAGACTCACCCAAGAAATCTGGGGGCTCTGACACACTGCCTGGAATCAGAGCTCACTATCTCCACAACAGAGGTCAGGAGAACAGTGAAATGCCTGTGTGTTCCCTGGGCTCTGTGCTGCAAGAGAGGGAAAAGACCCTCCTGTTACTAAAAGACACGAACATGCTGCTATTCTCAAGGTAAAAAAGGGAAGTTTATTTTTTGACTCTAACATTTATAGTTTTCCAAAAGTGACAGTGGATTGGAGGGTGAAAGTGCCACCTCTACAATGCCACCTCACTGAAAAAACCAAGTCAATCAAATTTCTCCTCCTCCATAAAGAAATGCAAACCAATAAGTTATTTACAAAAATTGTGTAAAAAAGTTTGTTACAAAAATGTTAACATCAAAAAGCTTAGAAAATCTTAAAAAAACAAAACAACACCCTCCAAGCAGCCCCTGCCCTCCAGACCAGCCCTGGAGCAGTGCTGGAGTCCTGCAAGAGGATCCCTCAGCCCAGAAGGCCTGGAGGGAGGAGCAGGAGTTGTGCTTTGCCTTGAGGTTTGTCCTTCTGCTGTGACAGCAGCAGCCCTGGAGTGCGTCACCCTCCCAGTGCTCCTGTTAGGCTGTGGATGACCATGCTTGTGGTGCATGTCACCTCCTGCAGGGACAAAAAGGTCCTTGGTGGCCTGAGATGTGCAGGCAGTCCCTCTGCCTGCAGCAGCAACAGCCTTGAGTTTTACTAGGGGAGGTTTAGGTTGGATGTTGGGAGGAATTTCCTCACCCAAAGGCTGGCCAGGCATTAGAACAGCTGCCCAGGGCACTGGTGGCATCACCATCCCTGGAAATTCTCCAAAAACCTGTGGGTGAGTGTTGGATTCAGCCCTTTCCTGACCCAGAGATGGGGCAACTGAGAAGCGTTGTAAAAACTTTTATTCTATTTTCAGTCTCTTGAGAAGGGTGAGACAATACAGATGGGAGGTGACTCCACAGGTCCTGGCAGCTGCTGGTGCTGGGACATTGGTGACTCCCACTGTACAGGCATCTTTTATGAAAAATCCTTTCTTTAGAATTTTTCCTCCTGAGAAGCTGGGAGGCCTCAGGAACAAAATGTAAACATTGATTATCTGCTGTGGAATGCAACAGGTGCATCTGTGATTGGTCTCATGTTGGTTGTTTGTAATTAATGGCCAATCACTGTCAGCTGGCTCGGACTCTTTGTCCAAGACACAAGCCTTGTTATCATTCTTTACTATTCTATTCTTAGCTAGTCTTCTGATGAAATCCTTTCTTCTATTCTTTTACTATAGTTTTAATGTATTATATATCATAAAATAATAAATCAAGCCTTCTGAAACATGGAGTCAGATCCTTGTCTCTTCCCTCATCCTGGGACCCCTGTGAACACGGTCACACCTACAGCTGGGTCAGTCCCAGAGGTGCCAGCTCAGTCTGTGCTGAGGGTGAATCCCTCACCCTCCCTGTGCTGATGGCTGCACTGGTGTCTGAAGCCCCCAGAGCTCCTGTGGAAGAGCAGCAGCACAGCCTGTGGATGCTGTATCCGTGACAACAGCTCCTTCCAGCCCCCCTCAGCCAGCTGACAGCAATGAGCAGTGGCCATCCAGTGCTGATGGTGGGAATGGGGCTGGAGCACTGGGCTGGACTTGGGGAATTTGGGACTGAGGCCCCAGCCCTGCCAGCTGCCTGTGGGGTGGCTTTGTCTGAGACTGTTGGGGTTTGTGTCTCAGCTTTTAAATGGTGTCCGTGATTTTGACCTTTTTCCACAACAGCCTCTGGGATCAGCTGGTGCAAAGTGTCGGGTGAGGGCTGTGGTTACTGAGCACGTCCTGCTCAACTCACAGCACCCTCAGCCAGGGAAATAGGGGTTCCCCAGAGCAGATCTGTCACAGACATCTTTTATGAAAAATCCTTTCCTTAGGATTTTTTCTCCTGAGAAGCTGGGAGGCCTCAGGAACAAAATGTAAACATTGATTATCTGCTGCTGTGGAATGCAACAGGTGCATCTGTGATTGGTCTCATGTGGTTTTTTTTAATAATAGCCACTCAGTCAGCTGGCTTGGACTCTCTGTCAGAAACAGAAAAAGAAAAGCCTTTGTTATTCATTCCTTCTTTTTCTATTCTTAGCTATCCTTCTGATGAAATCCTTTCTTCTATTCTTTTAGTGTAGTTTTAATAAAATATATCATAAAATTATAAATCAGCCTTCTGAAACATGGAGTCAGATCCTCATCTCTTCCCTCTACCTCAGACCCCTGTGAACAGCATTACACAGATGTGGCCAGCAGAAGTTGCCAAATCCTTGGATTTGCTCCCTCTGGGAGGAGAAGGCACAGCCAGTCTCTGATATGGCAGAGTTCTTGTGCAGGAGCTGCACTCAAGGTGAGAGCAGGGCTGCCAGGTCAGGATAGGCTCTGCTCTCCAGCCCGTCCAGCCCCTCCTGCAGAAACCTGGAAGAAACACATCCAAGGGCATGGAAGCTTCTGGAGTGGCTCTAGAGCAGGCACTGAGGTGATCAGAGGGATGGAGCAGCTCTGATGGAAAGGCTGAGAGAGTTGGAGTTGTTCAGCAAGGAAAAGGGAAGGCTCTGGGGAGATTTAATTCCAGCCTTGCAGTGCCTGAAGGAGCCAACAGGAAAAATGGAGAGAAACTCTTGACAAGGGCCTGGAGTGACAGGACAAGGGGAAATGGCTTCAGACTGAGAGGGAGTGGGTTTGGGTTTGATATTGGGAATAAATTCTCCCATGTGAGGGTGGGCAGGCCCTGGCACAGGGTGCCCAGAGCAGCTGTGGCTGCCCCTGGATCCCTGGCAGTGCCCAAGGCCAGGCTGGACAGGGCTGGGAGCAGCCTGGGATGGTGGAAGCTGTCCCTGCCATGGCAGGGGTGGCACTGGATGGGCTTTAAGGTCCCTCCAGCCCATTCTGTGATGAAATAGGTCCTGTCCCTCAGAAGGGGCCTTCCACAGCAACCCTTGTATCTGGACCACCAGAACTTCCAAACCAGGCTGGACCTCTGGACAGGTTCTGGCCGCAGCAGGTGAAGTGAGTCACCCACAGGAGACCACCCACACCCCTCCAAGAGCATCCATAGGGACTGATACCAGGCTCAGTGACTGGATTTGGAGGGTTGGCATGGTGCATGTGCACAGAGGGAGTCACAAAGCAGAAGAGGAGCTCTGGGTGCCCCCCTGCCCCACAACACACTTGCTTAGAGTGTCCTGGCCTCTTTCAGTCATCCCCATATCATGCCATCAGCAGGTGGCATGTATTTGAAGAGGGTGACCAGCAAACTGTCGTAAACACCCCTCAGAAATATTATTTGAAGTCCTTTCCATAAAAAGAAACTGGAATTTGATATATGTGCAGAGCACAAAGAATGGGCTCCAGCAGCACATTTTGAAAATCACTGCTTTAGGCAATCTCCTTAGCAGCTTGTTAGATGTTTTATAAGTGTCCTTCCCAGCTCCAAAAGAAATAATACCACTAATGATTGTGTCAGATACAAAATAATTTCACAGCCTTTTTTGTCTGCCAGCTTTCCAATTGCAATAAATCACATGCCCTTCTGTGCAGCTGAAGAAATCCAAATCCCAAGGAGCAGGCAGCTTGGCTGGGAAAGAAAATAAAAATAGGAAGGACAGCGGGGCCATTTTTTTTCCTGTATTAATTCCAGCAACACTTTGCCTTAGCAAGCCAGGCCTTGCTGAGCTGAGATTCCTGCTCAGCCTGGGATGAGCCCTCCTGGGATGCCTTGGGAAGGGCTGGGATTAAACATGGAGAGGGATAATAAGGGAATCTGCACAGCCCTGCATGTGTCACCAGCCTGCAGAGTAGATTGGTGTCCCTGAGAACATCCCAGCCCCAGGGAGGTGTGGAGCTGTGCTGGGCCAGATCTCCTGTCACATCCCAGGGAAGGAATCTGCAAGAGCTGGGCAGGCCTCTGAGCAGGGAAATGTGAGGACCTGAAAGCTCCCTGCAAATCCCCCAGTGACCAGGAGATTGTTGTCTTGGTTTGAACAAACAGGTTTCTGCTAAGGAAGGCAGGAGCCTCCCTTGAAATGGAAAATGTAAACCCCCTCCCTCCAAATTATTATAATTTTGAAATTAAAAGGCTCTCAGGCAAAGATATGGGAATAGGAATAACAGTTCTTTATTAGGAAAAAAATAAAAAAAAAATAAAACAATGTAGTGATACAAACCAATGCTGCCAGAGTGATCACAGGCCCTGTCCCCTGTGTGTCAGGGGGGTGTCCCAGCCCCATCCCATGGGGGCTCAGCCCTCCTGCAGTGCCAGCTGTGGCTCTGCTGCAGCAGGGATCCTGCACAAGGGGGGAGTTTTCCTCTGCAGCTCCAGGGCTGCTGCAGATGGGCCTGGGCTCCCTCTGGCCATGCAGGGCAGCAGAAAGCTGCTCCTCTGGCAATGCAGGGGGCAAAGGCTGCTGTGCTGTGCCAGGCTCAGATTGGATCCAGGTAGGAATGCTTGGCTCCTCCCCTGGGCGGAGCATCTCCCCATGGGATGCTGGGATTGGATCAGCCCTGCAGGGACACTCAGTGGCCATGGACAGCAGAGATCTCCTGGAGGGAGGGTTGGTGTGGGAGAGATAAAGAAAACTGCCCAATGGACAGAGGATAGCTGCCCCAGCTCTGACACATGGGGATAGAACACACACAGATCTTATAATCCAGTATATGGGGTAGGGCCAGAAGTTCTCTGACCTGGTGCTCCAGAGGCCTGTGAAGCACTTGAGAAGTTCTGTGTGTCCTTGGCCTCACACTCTCCCCACATGCTGGAGCAGATTTAGTCTCATGACTTATTCCAGATCCTGGTTGAGCTTCCCCTGGGATTTGCATTCTCTCCCCCTGCAGTGGCTGCTGCTCTCCCAGCTCACACAGTGCTGTCTCCAGCACTTAGGATGCTTCCCCTGCCTGTCTCCTGGCCAGCTGCCCATTTCTTTAACATTGTGTAAGAATTTAATTACCTTTGAAACCTTTTCCGTGCTCTGTAAGACCGGATTGAAATTTAGTAATAGATTTAGAAAGCACAACTTAAACACCCAAAGGAGACAGCTACTCTGCAATGTGAAATAACATCTGATCTAGCTCAGTTTCATTCATCCACAGAAATTACAATTTTTCCTTATTTGCTGACTGATGGAATTTTGAGAAATTTATTCCAGTCCTGCATGGCCTCTCATTTTCCATTGAAATTCCTGGAGTACCTGGCACCACCAGGGAGATGATCCCACTCAAGACCTGCCAGGGACCCCTCTGGGCAGAGCAGCAGTCTCAGCTCATCACCTACAAAATAAAAAATATAACTCGAATGAGAAGGAAAAACTCAGAAAGCACATGATTAACTGATTTTTTTAATGTATGCATAGATATTTATGTTTTTAATTGTAGAAGCTGTCCCTGAGCTCCTGTGCTTTGCCCCAGAGGTGAGAGGGTAACTCAGGTGTGATGATCTCCATCTCCCACCCATGGTGTTTCCACTGCCCTGCTCTGGTTTGGAGTCTTCTCTTGAATATTCCCTGGCTCAAGTGGTGCTAAACCCCCACAAAATCCCTGTTCCCTTCATCCATGGTAACTGTCTGGGGTCCCTCACACTGATCCCTCATGGGCCATGGATAGTTTGGGATGGTTCTTCCAGGCAGGAGAAACCCCCAGTAACTGCAGGAGATGGATAAGAATGGTTGCGGCATTTGGGTGTTTTGAATCTTCCCATTTATTGTCCTTTTTTTGAAAATCACCTGCCCATTACTACACTTTGAATTGTACTGATCCCAAAAAGAAGCCTCTCTTACCCATGCCTTGAGGCTTTCATGGGACAATGATGATGAAATGTGGAGCCCTGGAGGTCTGGAAACATCATTTCAGTGGGGACAGTCTGTGCTGTGCTCTTGGCAGGGAGACACAGGGTGGGAGTCATTAATTGTGTGGCTCTAAATGAAGGTTGTCTGTCACGTTTTATCTTCTTTTTCTGCCTGGGTCAGAGTCAGGATTGAAAGTGTTCAAGATTATATTTCATGTTTTGACTCAGATGTTCATTAATTCTTATTTTTATCACAGTCTTACAAGTAGTGAGTTCTACAGCATTTCACTAACAAGGTACAAAATGGCCCCATATCTATCTCTGTAAGGCCTTTTAAGGATAAGCTGTCCAATTAAGAAATGGCGCCTAAATTATTTTTACTTTTAACCCAATAACCAATAACCCATGTCCCACAGTGTGGACTTTTCTGTCCAATTACAAAATACCACTCAAACCCATGGAGAAGAAGATGAAGAAGAAGGAGAAGAAGAAGATGAAGAAGGACCAGCCACTGCCCCAAAACCTCCATCTTGCTTTGTATACATTACTATATTCTAAACCCTTAAACTCTAAGTTTTCCACCCTGTGATATCACACACTTCTATTCAAACTCCACAGCCACAATCCCAGTTCTGTCATTCCATTTTGGAAGCTTCTCCATGGCCTCAGGGTAAATGCAGTGTTCTCTTGGGAGTCTGTGTCTAAAACCACAGAAAGTCTGAAATTCTCTGCACCCAGGGTTCCAACAGTTGAATTCCAGCTGCCCAACCCAAACTCTGAGGCTCTGCACTTCCACAGAACACCTGGAATGTGCTGCCACCAGTTTGAGTGCAGTTGGGAGATTCATTTCCCTGTGGTTCAATTTGCACTTTAATGACATCGGGGGCAGGATGGATCACAGCCATCCCCTCTGCCCTGGGGCTGAAACCCCAGTGCCAGGCTGAATTCCAGGAAGGTTTTGGGAATATCACCTTGCTGAATTCCAGGAAGGTTTTGGGAATGTCACAAATTCCAGGAATGTTTTGGGAATATCTGGGCTGTGGAAGCAGCAGCAGCCTGTGCACCAGCATAACTATTTTGCATTTGAATTTCAGACCTGGAGGCCTGAGGGCTAAAACAGTTTTAATGCTTGGTTCTGCAAATAAACATCCAATCTTACATGGCTACACGATGCCAGGCAGCCAAGATAATTTATAAATGTAGGAATATTATGGGATAACCTCAATGCAATCAAAGGTGACTTCCCTTTAACACTCACATATTGCTTTCTCACATCCCAGCAGCTTTTTCATTGCTTTTTTTAGTGGTTTGCATTTTTGAAGGCAGAAGTTAAAGATGTTACAGCTGACTTTGGAGCGATGCCTTCAGCTCCAAAGAAGGATTTTCCAGCAGCCCCATTTCCAAGCCAGTGCTGCTGTGGCTTCATGGCCATGCTGCCCCAGCATCCTGCAGGATGCTCTGGGAGGTAAAGGTGCGTTTTCCTTGCTGTAAATCTCCTTTCTGAGTGCCTGGAGGCTCAGGGCTCCTGGCAGTGAGCTCTGAGCTCACATTCCCTGAACATGACTGCTTCACCCAGGGTTTTTCTCCTGGGAAGCTGAGAAGCCTCAGAGAAAAGGAAAACAACTCTTAGCTCATTTGCTTCTCCTGTGTTGAGCTCACATGTGGAATGTGTTTGGAGATTGTTTATCCACAGGTGATTGTTCCATTGCATTCTTTGGCCAATCAGGGCCAAGCTGTGTCAGGACTCTGGAGAGAGTCACGGGTTTTCATTATTATCTTTTTAGCATTCAGTGAGTATCCTTTCTGTATTCTTTAGTATAGTTTAGTATTCTTTAATATAATATAGTATAATAAAGTAATAAATTAGCCTTCTGATAAGATGGAGTCCTCCTCATCATTCCTTTTCTCGTTGGTGGACCTGCATTTACAAGCGTGAGCCATGGCCAGGAGCTCCTCTCCGGCTCAGTGGGATGGCAGACTTTTCCAGAAACCCCTGTGTTCCAGGGAGGTGCTGGGGTTTTATCCCAGTGGTGCTCTGAAGGAGCCTTTGTTTGCATTATTATCCTGAGCAGTGGGATAGGACTGCCCTACTTTGCCTCCCATAAAAATAGCCCTGAAATAAGGTTTGATCTCTTTCCAGCCACAGAAATAATTGTGAGCTGTTTGCTTCCATGCTCTTCCCAGTCAGTTGTTGGAGCTATTCTAAAATTATTCTTTCAATGCCTTTTTTTTCTGATGGGGTCACTGAGATTGCTGGTAAATCTTGATGCACCTGTCAAAATACCTTTTTTTCCTCAATAAAAGAACATTTTGTATTCAATGTTGCAGCATTAGTGTATTTTAATATGTATCCCTTTCTTTTGCCATTCTCTAAAGTAGTTGGAAGATGCAATTTTCAAATCTTTTTTTCTACAGCCTTTTATCAAACTGTCTCTATAGCTGCTGCTTTTTTTTTTTTTTTTAAATCAGATTTCTCTCTGATAGGATCAGATCTGAAATCATTTGTTACATTCCTTGCATTTCTCATTTCTAAAGCCAGGCATTGCTTTTTTTACAGGGTTTCTGTGGGGCTTTTTGAGCCTTTTGTACTTCTTTTTTCTCCTTTTAATATCGATTCAAATGTTTGTCAGACCATTTTATTCCTGCCTTCTTTGTTCTCTGCTTTTTTAATCTTTCCTGTTGGTGCTTTCCTATGAGTTTTATAACTAAATTTCTTTAATTTCCACTTGATCTCTTTTCTTAAAGTACTGTTGATATGGAAGAAAAGCAGAAGAAACGTGATAGATTTTCTGCTGGTTTGACATCTAATAAGAGGTGGAACAAACCCCACACTCCAGCTCCTCAGAAATCCTACAGGTTTCTTGTAATGGGAAGAGAATGTGCCTGAAAAATACGAGTGACATCCAGGGAACATGATCAAGGTGTGGATCCAGTCAAGCCAGATTGGGAACATAAATAAATTGCTTTACAAAGTACATCTCTGTTTCAGGAATCAGAGAATCATGGAATGCCCTGAGCTGAAAGGAACCCACAGAAAACCTCCAGTCCAGCCCCTGGCCCTGCACAAACACCCCAACAATCCATGCCTGAGAGTGTGGTCCAAAAGGAGGAGAATTGGAGTGACTTCCAGCAGACTTTGATATATGCTGTATTTAGGTCTGGGTAAGGATGGGTCTCTTCACTCCCTTCCCAGAAGAATTAAGCAAGAGGGATTTGTCACACAGCAGGCTGAAATTCCAACTCCAATAATAGACTCGCTGAAGAGTGATGTGAAAAATTAATGAGCAGTTTGGAAAAACTCAGCATCCAGCTGCTGAGGAAGGCTGGGCTGGCTCGTGCCCAGCTGCTGCTGTTTCCATTCCTCATGCTCTGCTTGTTCCTTCCCTTCCTTGCCACCCTCTTTGTTTTGGATCTTTTCTGCATGTCCTCATGCAGCCCAGGATCATGGAGGGGCACTCCCAAACCGTTCCTCCTTCACTGTTTAATGCATGAAATGTGTGTGTGCAGCACTGGTGTGGAACTGAGAGTCTGGGCTGTGCTGTGCTCACACACACACACACACACAGAGGTATCCTCTGCCTCTAGGGGCACCATTTGTGTTCAGAGGTTTTTCCACAATTGCTGGGATTTGTTCCTTGAGCTTTTATTGTAGTATCAGCCTCATGACATGCTTAAGACAATAGGAAGATGGTAAAAGCTCACATAAAACCAGCAGCAGCCAAAGATTTCTTTGTTACAGAGCATTTTAAAAACCTTCTAGCCAATAGAATATTGCTAAAGCTCACAGACAATTGTTTAAGTCAATTACTAAAAGCACATGTGCACCTGCTGCTCACAATGCTTGCTTGTATGTCTTCTATTAACAATACAATATACCATTATTATACCATTACCATTATTATATTATTATTACCATTACCAATACCATTACTATATAATTACTATACACAATACTTCATTATTAAGCTTAAAAATTTCTACTATCTTGCTAAGGATATTTTCCTGCAGTCTTAAGGTCTATCTTAGCCAAGCCTAAAACTTAAAATATTGTTTCATGTCCTTGCTTGCTGTATTATTGTAACTTTTCTACTTTCTGACTTTGCAGCTGCAGCCAGCTCTACATTTTCTGTTCTTTCTGTTTCTAAGCTTTTACAGCTTTCTGAAAACCTTCTTACCTTTACTATTTCCCCACAGGGTGATGGACAAACCTTCCAAGCAAGGCAGGGCAGGCAGCAAACAGAGAAATGTCAGAATACCATGAGCTGTTGGTAATCAGTCAGGAGTGGCAGGGCAGGGAGCTGGGACAGTCCCAGACACACCAAGGGATCAGCCAGGGACATGTCCTAGGGTGATGTTATGATGCTTGTATCCATTTGTGTGTTCTGTTTATGCTGGATATTATGTTCTGTGCCTTCAAGACTGGCTTTGGAGAGCGAAGTTTTGTTTTGTTATCAGCTGCTCCCCCATGGCTGGTGGGACAGAGATGGGGCAGTACATGGTGCTGCTTTTGCTTTTTGCTCTTGCTTTCACTTTTGCTCTTGCTCCTGCTTTGCTGTTGCTTTTGCTCCTGCTCATTAGTTAGTTTAGCTAAGCAGTTCAAATTTTCCCTGGACTGTTTTTCTTTTCCCTTTCTTGGAACCCCTCGAGCCTGCTCCAGACTGGGCCCTGGGAACACCGAGAGTTTGCACCTTGTGGCTGCAGCAGCTGCCCCAGCACAGGAGGGACTGAGAACAGAGTGACTGTAGCCCCACGTTTCTCTTCACAGAGAAAAGCAAGGCACAATTCCTCCCAAGAATATTTCTGGGTTTCGCATTCTCTGAACCTCAGAGAAAGAAAACACAATTCTTATCATTTGCTGTGCCTGTGTTTGTGCCAAAGTAGAATGCAACAGGGAGATTGTTTACCCACAGTGATGGGGTTTTGTTTCCTTGGCCTGTCAGGGCCAGGTGTGTGTGTGTCAGGACTGTTGGGGGACAGTCATGAGATTCTGGGCAGTGTGTGCAGGGTTGAGTGCTTGGCAGGTTCAGTTTTAGATGTGTAGAATAATATAGTATAATAAAGTAATTAATTAGCCTTCTGATATCCTTGGAGTCAGATGCAGCATTCATTCCTCCTTCACCGGGGCCCTCACAGCGCATTGCAATAAGTGACCACCCCCAGAGAGACTTTCTGAATTTGTCATCTTTGTCAGAGCGGTGACAGAGTGGCGTTACCCGGTATTGTTCATTCTGTGTGCTGGGGGTGCTGTGCCTGTTAAATAAACAGGTTCTTTCCACTTCTCTCCAAGGAATCCTTCCTGAACCAGCTGGTGGGAGAGGCTGTGTGGGTTTGCTCTCTGGAGGGGCCCCTTTGGAGGTTTTCTCCCAAATTTGCCCTAAACCAGGACAACATCAGCAGGTGAGAGGTGTGGGAGAGCTGCCAGAGGAGGTGACTGCCTGGAGGGACAGAGATGCCATGAGATCACTCTGGAGTAGCAAAGCAAAAAGAGCTGCTCTCCTTGCAGTAATTGCAGACAGGAAAGGCATGGAATAGTATGGGAATAAATCACACAGACCCCATTTTCTTCATGATGGAAAAAATCCCTTTCTTTATTCACATAACTCATTTTTATCCAGTTTTACAGACCTTGTGTGTGACTCCAACTGGTCAGGAGCTTTCTTGCCAATTACTTTACTGGTTAGTAACAAGTTGTTTTTCTGTATTAATTGGTCACTCCATCCCCCAGTGTGTACATGCAGGGAAAGTTGTTTGTCAGAGATAGTTTTCAATTTCCTATCTAACAGTGTAAAAACAGTTTATACAGGTGCTGGTTGTTTTTCACCCAGGAATAGATTGTTCTGTTAATGAACTGCTCACACCAGCATTGCTTTCACATGGGAACTTGCAAAGGGCTAGCTTGACAAGGCCAGGGACTGATTTTAGGAGAGCAGGCTTGATTTTATGAAGCCTTTCTTTATAATTTTTCTACCTTACTGCAACAGAATAGTTTTTTTTTTTCCAAAATGCTGAACTTCCCCATCCCTCAGCAGCATCTCCCCAGAGCCCCCTTGGCTCGAGAGCTGCTCATTTTAAACCATCCTCTCCTCCCTGTTAAGGGGAAAGTGCCAGGGCTCCCAAAGGAAAACTGAGCAGCAATACAACCTTTTAACAGGGCTATTTTCTGTGTGAGGAAACCAAGCCAGCCACAGAGAAATTGCTCCCTGAGGATCAGAAATATCCTGAGTCCTTCTCTCCATGATTCCAAGAATCACCCCCTGCTACTGATCAGGCACAGCCTCCATCCATTCCAGTTTTCTCATTCAAGAGCCTGCTTTAAGAAAGTTATAACTCAGCTGTTGGGGTTGGAACAAAGGAGGAGGTGACAGGAATGTGTCACACTTGGGAATTCTGCTGGAAGATGCCACTTGCAGACAGTCTCTTCTCCCAGCCCTTGGCAAGCCTGGCCTGGCCCTCCCTGAGGACTCATCTAAACTAAGAACAAACACTGCACTCAACAATCCCAGGGGAGGAGAGGTTTCTACCACCTTCTCCTGCAGCCTTCCCATTCTCTTTAGATAGACGAAAAAGAATAAAAGGAGAAAAAAAGGATTTTATAAAATCATAAGATTATGTAGCTTTTTTGCTTGGGTTCTTTTGCACATCTGCTGCCTTTGTTTAATTGCAAATAACAAACTGGGGTTTCCTTTAGGAAGCCTAGAGGTGACACATGTCCCAGCTGTGCCAAACATCCATAAAATTTGGGTTTTACCAGAGGTTCCAGTGCCCAAACTGATGGGCAGTGAGACACACCCAGAGTCCTGCTAAGTCCTCACCCCCACTTGAGCCTTTTCATCACCCAGGAGTCCAGGATTTCAGTTTAAATCATTCTCGTGGTTTGGGATCAGCTGAGAGGCTGATGAACAGCCCAAAGCCAAACCTGTCCACGTTCCCCTTGCCCCAGCCCTGCTCCATCCTGCTCAGAGCAATGATTTACTGAGGCACAGCTGGTTTGGGGCCCCAGCAGGGCCCAGGGAAACAAATCCTGGCAGAAAATTTATTTCCTTGCAGGCAGAAAAAGCTGGCCCAGAAGATTCGATTCCAAGCAGGAGCTGCTCTGCAAGTCAGGAGCCACGGAGATATCCAGCCTGAGGAAATTAATGCAGGAGGGGTGCAGCTGTTCAGAGGAGGTTTGGTGAAGGTAAAACTAAGATAAAACAGAGATTTGCTGCTTCTTTCTACCAAACCTAGAGTGGCTAGTGTGTTTGCAAAGCCCTTGCTTTGGTTGAGTGGCACATGAGAATTTTCCCTCTCTCAAGAGAAGGAGCACAGGTGAGAGAGCTGCCTGTATGGCAAATCTTGACATTTCCTGCAAAGCAGTGGATTGCCTGGGTGTCATAATGAAAGTTAAAAAAATATTCTAATAATAACAATATTTTTTATATTATTGATATAATTATTAGTTATTTTTAAATATTATGTGATAATAATAATAATTATGATAATGATAATTATTATAATGATTATTAATAATACTGAATGATGATGGCTCCCTGCTTCTGCAGCAATGGAAGCACAGGTGCACAAAACCTGGCTGGCCACAAGCTTCCCTGAACTTGGAGAACTGGTGAGGACTCTGAAAAGCCCCTCCACTCCAGACCCCTGCAGCCAAAACCATCTTTGAGAAAGCAAGACAACAAAATTCCCTTTGAAAAGATCAAAGGGCAAAATGTCACTTAAAAATGCTCGAAGTATTTTAAGGCATTTTTCTTTTAAATCTTTTTTCTCACTCAAAACCATTCACTGAGCCTCACCCTGGGCTGTTTCACGCCCTCAGAAAGATGGTTTTAGGGCAAATGCCCTGTTCATGGCAATGTTTCACCCAGCTCTTGTTTGATAGCCAACCAAGCATCAAATTTACAGATGCAGGAGGCACAAATGTGCCAGGAGCTTGGAGCAGGAGCCCTGGGCTCTGTAGTCACTGCTGTGACTGGAATTAGTGCAGGTTTGCAGGAACAGGTTGGCAGATGCCAGCCCCCCAAATGGCAGCTCTGTGTCTGTCCATGCACAATCCCATTTCTGAATCTCCAGCCCCCAATCTCACAGCTCTGGGAGGTTTTGTTATCACATCTTGTCTTGACACTGAAGATCTCCAGGAGATAAGGGCTCAGATGCTGCTGATATTGGACACCAGCACCATCTGCTCCCCGTCCTTATTCACTCTACATTAAAGACTAGAGAGCTCTCATGAAGGCAGAAGAAAGAAAAAATCATGGATGTGTCATCTGGGATTCCTGCTGTTTGCTGGTAATTAAGTTTGTCACAATCTTGACAGAGCTGGGAACAATGGAGGGAATCAGAAAGAAAAGGCAGAGGGAGGGAAAATATAAAAGAGTCACTCTGGAGCTTTTTCCTTCTGATTCTGATGCCAAAGAAAATGATTAAAGGAAATAATGATATCTCATGGTGTTTGCTCTCCAGTTCCACCAGAGATAGGAATTCAGCCTAACAATTTGTCAATTTTTTCTCAAGCTCAGGTAATATCATTCCAATATTTACTGGGCTGCACACTGGTTCCTGGGGTTTCTATCAACTCAGATCTAGGCCTTCCCTCTTTGTCACTCCCTCTGTTGTTTTGTCCTAGTTTTAGCCTATCTTTTACTTTGGGACAGCAAATAAAGCTGAGCCCAGCTCAGCAGCTGTGTCCCAGTGCTGGCTTGAAGGGCACCTCAGCAGAAGGATCTGCCCATCCTCATCTTCCTGCAGGAAAAAGGATCACTGGAGTTAATTTTCATTTCCCTTGCTGTGCTCACTGCAGTTCATTGAGGCTGGGAAAAGCTCTTAGATCATCAGACAGTGTGCAAGGATGCAGGAGAGCAGGAGGTGTTGGCAGAGCTTCTTTTGGGTGGTGAGAGCTGCAGGAACCCAAACCAAGGCACCACAGGCTTTGCCGTGCAGCACCCACAGAGTGCAAGAAGGGCACTGCTCCTGGGCTTCTCCACTGGAGAGGAGTTTCCAGGCTGGAAAGAAACATTTCCAGGGAAAACAGCAGCCTTGGTACCAGGAGTAGAGGGTACAGGAATGTGGAGGTGTCTTGGTTTGGAAAGCCAGGTGTCTGCTAAGGAAGGCAGGAGCCTCCCTTGAAATGGAAAATGCAACACCCCCAAATTGCTATTAATTTTTAATTAAGGGGCTCTCTGGCAAAAATATGGGAGCAGGAAATAACAGTTCTTTAATAGGGAAGAAAATAAAAAGATCAAATAAACAATGCAGTACACTAGAACAACACTGCCAGAGTCAGAACCCAGCCTGACACCCTGTGGGTCAGGCTGTTGGCAGCAATCCCATTGGAATTGTGGCTCAGCCCTCCTGCAGTGTCAGGGGTGGCTCTGCTGGAGCAGAGATCCTGGAGAAAGGTGCAGTCTCTTCCTCTGAAGATCCAGTGGCAGAGGCAGCTGCTGTTCCTCTGGGGAATCCAGTGGAGAAGCTGTGCTGGTGTTCCAGAACCTCCAGATTATATCCAGGTAGCAATGCTTGGCTCCTCCCTCTGGGTTCACATCTCCCAATGGGACGCTGTAGCTCTTATCAGCCATGCAGGGACATTCAATAGCTGTTATCAGCAGGTGTCTCCCCTGAGGGAGGAGTGGGTGTGGAAGAGATAAGGAAAACTGCCCATTTGACAGAAGACAGCTGCCATACAGATGGCAAACAGAATACAATTTGCTTGGCAATCCAGAACAGGAGGGGTCATTGCAAATGATCTCCCCAAAGCAATTCTGGATTTGGCTCCATTCCTGCTCTGTCACAGCTCTGGGGCTGGTGCTGGCACCTTCCTGTCCATGGAATCACTGGTGGGCCTGGAAAGGCTGAGTTCATGCTTGGATCAGACCTTAGACATCTTTTCCAACCTAAAAATTTCTGTGATTCCTGCTAATTTTCCTTTAGTTTCCTGGACCGAATAATAATAATTTGCTCTTTAGTTCAAAATACAGACACTACCAAAATAGCTGCAGGAAGTAGAAGTAGAAGTGTTCTCAAGGAAACTGGAGAAGAAATTCAGTCCATCTCACCTCTGTCCTCAGAGCAAAACTTTGGAGGTATTTCCTGTGCATTCCCAACTTCGTGACCAGAGTTGAGGCTGGGTTTGAAAAATGTGGACAGCACAGGGCTGCTGCTGTGATGTGCATCTGGTGCTGCCCCACCTCCTCCCAAACTGCTACAGCTGCAGAGGGCTCTCAGAGTGGACTTTGAAGAGGGCCATGAAAACAGATTTATTTTGGAATATTTTCACTTGCCATTACAATTAATCACCAGAAGCCAGGGAAAAGAAGTGCAGTTTATGAAAACATCAAGCAGGGAATGTGCCTGCAGGAACCTGACAAATGGGACAGCCACACAGAGAGATGGTTTAGAATAATCCATTTTCATGCCAGCTCCAGTAAAGAGAACAGGGAAAGACTGAGCAGCATCCTCCCCTCTGACAACCTCCAGAGCATAATCGTGGCCCTCATCTGAAATCTTGCAGTGGCTCCTCAGAGCATTTTTGAAAGACAAGGCAGTGTATTTTTCAAACTCTTGTCTCAAGCAGGAAACTCAAAAGAGTTCCCTCTGCTGTGAAAAAAATAAATGTTCCTCAATAAAAGAAGTAAATCCACATTTTTCAAACCCAGCCTCAACTCTTGCCATGAAGTTGGGAACACACAGATAATGCCATCTGAAGTTTTGCTGTGAAGCACTGGTGAGATGGACTCAGTTTCTCCCCCTTTTCTTTGGGAATGCTTCCACTTCCTTCCATCACCTTCCAGGAAGCAGCAGGCTCCTCTGGGATGCAACTCTGTAGGGTCACCATCATTAGGATGTAAGACAAGTGAGGAGTGGCCATTTCTAACTCAGCCTCGGTGAAGTGTCCCAACCTCCAGGTTCCCTGAAAGGATGAGGAAGAGAAAAAGGAGGAAGAGAAGATCCTCATCCAGTGTCTTGGTTTGAACAGACAGGTGTCTGCTAAGGAAGGCAGGAGCCTCCCCTGAAATGGAAAATGCAAACCCCCTCCCTCTGAATTATGATAATTTTGAAATTAAGGGGCTCTCAGGCAAATATATGGGAACAGGAATAACAGTTCTTTATTAGGAGAATTAAAAGCATAAATGCAATAGTACAAAACTAAAAAACCCAGCCAGAGTCAGACCATGCCCTGGCCCCTGTGTGTCAGGGGGGTGTCCCAGCCCAATGCCATGGGGGCTCAGCCCTCCTGCAGTGCCAGCTGTGGCTCTGCTGCAGCAGGGATCCTGCACAAGGGGGGAGTTTTCCTCTGCAGCTCCAGGGCTGCTGCAGATGGGCCTGGGCTCCCTCTGGCCATGCAGGGCAGCAGAAAGCTGCTCCTCTGGCAATGCAGGGGGCAAAGGCTGCTGTGCTGTGCCAGGCTCAGATTGGATCCAGGTAGGAATGCTTGGCTCCTCCCCTGGGCGGAGCATCTCCCCATGGGATGCTGGGATTGGATCAGCCCTGCAGGGACACTCAGTGGCCATGGACAGCAGAGATCTCCTGGAGGGAGGATTGGCTGTGGCAGAGATAAAGAAAACTGCCCCAGGAACAGCAGAGAGCTGCCCACCTCTGACAGATGGGGACAGAACACACACATTACCTTGTAATCTGGGACATCCAGTGATCCTCACCTTTGGCTCTGTGCAGTGCCAGGCACTCACAGCAGAGCAGATGGTTCAGTCCAACAGGAATTCCTTCAGACTTTGACTGCACACACAATAAATGTTTTTTGTGTCCATCCAAACCAATTTCTTTTTTGCCTCCTGGCAGCTTAGCTGTAAAGGCAAAACAAACAAATGCCCAAAGTGCAGCCCTGCCTTGGGAATCAGCTCCTCAGTGCCCTGAAGGCAGGTGTTTGGGGAAGGCAGGGGGGTTCTGGGGTTTGCCTCCCTGTGGGACAGAGGGATGGAGCTCCCATGTCCACGCAGTTCAGGGAGGGTGATCCAGAGCCTCGTGGCTCTTGTCCAGCCTCTGTGAGAGGCAGGGGAAGATCAGGCAGGTTTCCTCCAAGATCTCATTCCAGCCTTCCAGGAAACAAAGAGTTTTGCTTTCTCCCACTCTGCTTCCCCAAAACTGTGTGTCTCTTCATCTGCTCCACCCTCTGAGAGGACTCACATCCAGGCCCAAATAATTAGAGGTGTTTTGTGGCTGGTAATTCAAAAGCTATGAAAGCTCACAGACATATTCTGTGGGGTTGGGGTTGGTTGGAAAGACAGAGAGTTCTGGAGGGTCTTTGCTCTCTTTGCTCTTCATCTGCCTCTGGTGACCAACCTGGACTGGTCTTCACACAGCAACACCCCCATGTGCCATTACAAGCCCCAGCCAGAGCTCCTGCCGGGGGAAGGAGAAGCTCCATAACCATGAAGTGGAGCATTCCTTTCATTCCTTTCATTGACCAGGAACTCCGCTGGTCACCATAAGGAAGTTCATGGCCAAATTTCACCAGGAGTAGTTCATAACCAGGAAAAGGCACCCCTGGGACCCCCAAAATGAGTTGTGCCTCCTGAATAGTTCATTATCCGAGGCATGATGGCTTCTGAACATGCTCTCAGCAGGGAGGCTCCCATGGGACACGCATTTTAAGTGGATACACCAAAATCCTCTCCAGCATTCTCCAACAAGGAATCCCTCAGCTGGAACCTGCAGAGGGAGGGAGGTCGTTGCTCCAATAGCTGAAATTTAATTTGACCTTAATAATTAAGCTTCCAAATAACAGCTTTCACATGCCAGCTGAACCATTAAATTCCAGGAGTGGAAACAAGCCTTTTAGCACTGAGTGGAGTTTAGTCATGTGGAAATTTCCTGGTGCTCTGCTGGACTTGTTATTGATGTGAATTTCATGGCACTGATTAAAAATGTTTCTCTTCCCTTTCAGACTACGATAGAATCTGTGAGTTGTTTGGTTGGGTTGGGTATTTTCAATCCACTTGGCGCAAAGAAATTCCTCATCGTTTGAGCTGTGCCTCAGTGATGATGAACAGGGCCTTTTCCAGAGGTGCAGTTGGAACTGGAGTCACTTCACAACAGCCTCAGCTGGAGTCTGTGGGGCTGGTAAAAGTCAACAGTGGTGCCTCCAGAACCCCTGTGAGAGTCTGTAAAATTGAACAGTGGTGCCTCCAGAACCCCTGTGAGGTTCTGGGGTCAGTTGTGACCTCCAGGGCCTTCTCCTGAGCCTCCTCCTCCAGGATGCACCAGCCAAGGAATTCAGCAGGACCACCCTGGCACCATCACAGCCTGATAGACTCAGTCACAGGAAATTAAACCAGAGGGTCTGAAATATTAAATTTTTTCTTGTTCCTGGCTCTACTCAAATGGCAGTGGTTGTACAACACAACCAAATACAGGTCCCTGAGTTTGGCTCAGTTTGGCAGCTTTGGAAAAAAACACTTTGCCATCACATGTGTAAAGCCAGCAGAAAAGCTTCCCTCAAGCAGCTCCTCCTGGATTCAAACCACAGACCTCTTTTTAAATCTAAGCAATTTCAAAGGCACAAGCAAGACCTCTCCAGCTGCTCAAACACCCAAATCTGGGTATCTTTACTCACCAAAAATGTGCACTAATGAAATTGTAATGTACACCTTAATTAATGTACATATTTTCTCAGTAAATTTTGCACAGCTCTAAGTGGCCAAATAAATAATGAATGTCCTGGAATAATTTATGGGAGCTCTGTTTCTTACTGTACATGTTTTAATTACCAGTATGGATGCATCTCAATGAATTATTGAAAGTCAAAGAATAAATAATATTAAAATTAAAAAGTACATGGGAAGCAAAGTTCAAACAGATATTTAATTCTACTAACACGCTGCAGTGTAATCCTTGCCCAATAATTGGCAGCAGGAGAGGAAATGTTCCTCCTGGCCAGCTTGAGTCCATTTCTTCTGGGGTTTTTTGTGCCTTTCAGTGTTGAAATTCATCAGCTAAAGCTACAGAGATGCTTTTCATCATTGGACCTTCAGAAGGAATGATGTTAATTGCATTAATTACGTCAGTTCTGCCCTGTGAGGAGGCTGAGGCCCTGGCACAGATTTCCTGTGGCTGCCCCATCCCCTGGAAGTGTCCAAGGCCAGCCTGGATGGGGCTTGCAGCACCCTGGGGTAGGGCAAGGTGTCCATGCTCCTTTGCGATGCTCCAACACTAACTTAGAGCATTATCAGGAGCTTTTCACACTCACACAATCCTTCAGCACAGAATTCACACCACTCAGGGGTTAATTAGTGAAGCTTTAAAATTCCCCTGTGGAGTTACAAATTGCCACCTGATTTTTACACAGTCAGCCAAAGGCCAGGGATGTTCTGGCCCTCTAAATGCAGTTGTTGCACAATGTGAGCTGGTTTTGCAGCTGGGACCAGAGGTTGGGAACAACTGGGAGAAATGGTCAGTAATTAATGCTGTTAGTCATTAGCACACTTGATTGCTTGCTGCTTATGCTCTGCAGAGTAATCCTGTGCAATTTGCTACAAACTGTGGGTTCCTCAAAGGTGCTGCTGTGGCCTGTGGAAGAACTGCCCTGGATGCTTTGCCCAGGGGATGTTTGCAAAATTTCAGCAGAAGCTGTGCCTGAAGGCCTCCCTCAGGTAAAAGTCAACAGTGGTGCCTCCAGAACCCCTCTGAGATGTTTGACACACCCCTCAGGGGATGTTTGACACACACTGAGTGTTCCCTGGGTGGATGGGTGCAGCCACTGCCCTCAGCCCAGCAGGAATCCTCCAGCCAAAACTGCTGCTGGCATGGCCTTCATCCCCTCCCTCAGTGCACCTTGATGGAACTCTTCATTCCAACCCACTGCCTTTCCCTCCCCAGCAACCCCATGGACTGGGTGGGTGGTGCAGCATTCACATTCTCTGGAAAAATCCCTTCACCCAGGATTTTTCCCCTGGGAAGCTAAGAAGCCTCAGAGAAAAGGAAAACAATTCTTATCTCATTTGCTTCTCCTGTGCTGTGCTCACATGTGCAATGTGTTTGGAGATTGTTTACCCACAGGTGATTGTTCCATTGCATTCTGCTGGGAGTTGTTTTCACTCTTTGGCCAATCAGGGCCAATCTGTGTCAGGACTCTGGAGAGAGTCACCAGTTTTCATTGTTATCTTTTTAGCATTCAGTGAGTATCCTTTCTGTATTCTTTAGTATAGAATAGTATTCTTTAATATAATATAGTATCATAGAGTAATAAATGAGCCTTCTGAGAACATGGAGTCAGATTCATCATTCCTGCCTTCATTGGGGCATTCCCAGCAAATACAATAGGTTGGTTCACCCCAGCCCCTCTGGCTGCTCAGCCACTCCCCCAGCAGGACCAGGGAGAGAACTGGGAGGGGGAAAGCTGGAAAACTCATGGGCTGGGATAAAGACTGTGTGATAGGAGAAGCAAAAGCCACACAGTCAAGGAAAGCAAAAGAGGGAGTTAATTCACTGCTTCCCATGGTTGAGCACGAGTTCAGCACCTCCAGAACAGCAGGTCCCATCTCACAGTGACTTGGGAAGCCAAAAACCATCACTCCAAATGTCCTTCACTTGCACTTTCTTTCCCCCACTTTATATCCTGAGCCCTAAGGTCTGGAACATCCCTGGGGTCAGTTGTGGTCACCTGTCCTGGCTGTGTCACCTCCAGCCCCTCCCCAGCATGGCCATAGGAGGGGCAGGAAAGGCCTTTGTTCTGTGTAAGCTCTGCTCAGCAATAACAAAAATTCTGAATATATACAGAATTTATATATATATTTATATATATATAATTCTGTAAATATTTGTATTATCAATCCTGTGATCAGCAAAATCCAAACCCAGCCCCAAACCAGCCTCTGGGAAGGGAATTAACCCCAGCCCAGCCCAAAACAGCACCCTGTGGTACCCTGAATGACAGATTAACCCCCAAGATCCACCCTAGCTGGGATGCCCATGATGACATTGCCTTCCCCACAGTCCAGCCAGCAAACGTCCCACTGGACAGTGCAGCCAAGGCTCATTTCCCTGTGAGGAGCTCCAGTACCACATCCCACATCTCCTGTTCCACTAGGAGCTGCAGTGCCACATCCCACACCTCCCCTGCTCCACCAGGAGCTCCAGTGCCACATCCTACACATCTCCTGCTCCATCAGGAGCTCCAGGGCCCTTCCCACACCTCCTCTGCGCCATAAGGAGCTCCAGTGCCCCATTCCACACCTTCCCCTGCTCCAAGCCAAGCAGCCAGGCTGAGCTTGGGCTGCCCCAGGTGCCCAGCTGGCTCAGCTCAGCTCTGCAGAGCAGCTTTCCCTATCAGGAGCTGATGAGTGACTGAACCATTTATTAAATTATTAGCACGTGTGGAAAACAAATCCATGAGCAGATCTTGGCTTGGAAATGCCAAGTCCAGGTCCCTGCTCTGCACCTGGGGCTGTCTCCATGGCCATCAGGAGCCGCTTGCCCAGGAGGAGCTGGGGCACCAAGCCCAGTCTCCAGTGAGGGGCAGAATTCCCTGCTGGGAAGGATGAAAGTTTGACAAGAAAGTCTCACAGATGTTTAGGTTTAGCATAAAGATTTTCAAATGTAGAATCTGAAGAAGTAATAGAGATGGAAGCAAGTTTTGATATAGAAGAAAAGAATTGCTGAGCCAGGATAACCACAAAGGCAAAGGGTGTGTTAGTTAGAAGGGGTTTTTATGGCTTAGAGCAAAGGATAAACCCACCCCAAACAAGATGTTTTTACCAAACAGAAAGATAGCACAGGCAAACAAGGCAGCAAATGTTGCAAGTAGAAAAATGGTCTCAGAATTTTCCACTGCAAGAAAACTGAAAAACAACTTCTAGCTGAAACTGTAATGTACTGACTTTTAGTGATTGGAGAACAGTAACATGAATATGGTAATTACAGTAGTTATGATAGGCTATAGATAAAAGTTAAGGTATAGATTGGTTCTGCTGTATGAAGATGCTCAGCAAAGAAAAGTCTATAATGAATTTGTAAACCAAAACCAAAGGGTCTCCAGGCCTGCCTGCAGCTGGAGCTGACAGCTGTGGACACAGCTCTGTCACCCACAACCCTGGGCTGCTGGAGCATCTTGGATACAATAAACTGCATTTTGGAGAGCCCCTGGAGTCCCACATCCCTCATTTCAGCTCTTACAATTCCTTCTGCCTGCTCACAGAGCCCAGGATGGGAGGCCCAGCAGACAAACACCAGAGGATGAGACACTGGAAGTGACATTCTTAAATGGTGTCACTTCCAATTAGTCTTTGTGCCTGCAGAATGAGAACTATTTTTAAGTTATGTTGGAGATTTGTTTTCAAGCTTTTTCAAGGTATATCAAGCATTTTCCTTTCTGAGATGTCACAGCTTGTGCTTTTGATCCTTTTTATGACTGGCTTTTGCTTTTTTTCCTTTTTCTTTCATCTGTCATATCCCAAACATTCACCAATTTTCCCCACAAAGACAGTATCCACTTGTGATTTTTTTATAAAAGGGTTTTCTGTGGAAATTCTCAGAAAACAATTAATTCTTTGGCCAGCTCTACAAATGGAAAATACTTGATCGAAGAGCAGCAATACGTGGACATCTCCAACACAGACACACAAAATATCCTTAAGACAAATTTGTTTTCAAAGATAAAATAAAATTGCAATTTGCAAACATACTGAAGGTAAAATGGGTTGGATTGGGAGGGACCTTAAAGCTCATTCAGTCCCACCCTTGCCATGGCAGGGACACCTTCCACCATCCCAGGCTGCTCCAAGCCCTGTCCAACCTGGCCTTGGGCACTGCCAGGGATCCAGGGGCAGCCACAGCTGCTCTGGGCACCCTGTGCCAGGGCCTGCCCACCCTCACAGGGAACAACTTCTTGTGTATTTCTAACCTAAATTTCCCCTCTTTCAGTTTGATCCCACTCCCCTTGTCCTGTCACTGCAGTTCCTGAGGAAGAGTCACTCTCCTGATTCCCTGTAGCCCCTTCACTCATTGGGAAGGTGCTCTGAGGTCTCCTCACAACCTTCCCTTCCCTTCCCTTCCCTTCCCTTCCCTTCCCTTCCCTTCCCTTCCCTTCCCTTCCCTTCCCTTCCCTTCCCTTCCCTTCCCTTCCCTTCCCTTCCCTTCCCTTCCCTTCCCTTCCCTTCCCTTCCCTTCCCTTCCCTTCCCTTCATTGAACTTTCCCAGCCTGTCCCCATAGGGAAAGTGCTCCAGTCTCTTTGCCAGCATCTCCACCTGGTTCCTCACAGACACAGCCCATGGCATTGCTCAAGCTCAGCTCATGGACAACATCCCAGGAGCCCTGACCAGGACAATCCCAGACACTGCAATTTAGATCCAAAATGCTCAGGATGGTGAGGCTGAACATGAGCCAGCCCAGCTCACATCTCAATCAATATTCATCATTTCATCCTGGGATGGATTCTCCGCTGCTGACATGTGTCACAGTCACATTGTCTGAAAAAATCCCCTTGCCCAGGATTTTCTCCTGGGAAGCTGAGAAGCCACAGAGAAAAGGAAAACAATTCTTCTCTCATTTGCTTCTCCTGTGTTGTGCTCACATGTGGAATGTGTTTGGAGATTGTTTACCCACAGGTGATTGTTCCATTGCATTCTGCTGGGAGTTGTTTTCACTCTTTGGCCAATCAGGGCCAAGCTGTGTCAGGGCTCTGGAGAGAGTCACCAGTTTTCATTATTATCTTTTTAGCATTCAGTAAGTATCCTTTCTATATTCTTTAGTATAGTTTAGTATAGTATTCTTTAATATAATATAGTATTATAAAGTAGTAAATGAGCCTTCTGAGAACATGGAGTCAGATTCATCATTCCTGCCTTTGTTGGGGCATCCCTGCAAATACAATAGCTGACGTCCCATTTTTCACGTGTCCACCTGCACGACTGAGTGAATCTTCCCTCCTTTGAGGTTTCCTTTGCTTTCCTAAAGGGGGAGATGGAAAAGCAAAGCCCTGGAGAACAGAGAGGTGGGAAATCATCCCCTTTTCACCCCCTGGAAGCAACACAAAATTCTGCTGCTCCAAACAACATCTGGGGCTCTTTGCTAAAAAGGAGGAGCAATCAGAGTTCTTGCCAGGCTGTCCCCTGCCCCTGGCCAGCCAGGTGAGTGTCTCTGAATACTGAACTAGAGCATCTCACAGGAACTTTGCCTCAGAAATGATAAATCAAGCAGGTTTTTCAAGTTCCACCTTATCACAGTCTCTCCTCCAGCACTTCCATGGGAAGGAATAATTATTTTGTGCTCACTGCATGTATAATGAATTTTCAGGCATACTTGTTTGATCTATAGCCTTGAAAATAAAAATCCCATTAGTCTAACAAGCTCACCAATTATTTCTTGGGATCACTGAGCCTATTCCAGCAGAGAAAGTTGCATAAAATTGAAAGCGAACAGGGAACAGTGCAATATGTTGTTTTACAGGGTAAAACATTCTAAAACAGTGTTTCACATCATGTTTGGGGGCAGAGGAAAGGGAATTGGAAAGAACAGCAAGCTTTGGTCTGCCTTAGCTGGGTGGATATACCTGGGCAGGGAAGAAACACATTTAAATTTGCCTGAATTTAGATATTAACTACTCATGTGTCTCTGTCCAAGCTTTATGTTTTTTAAAAAGGCTTTTCCAGGACACACATTCTCACTCATTTTAGATATTGAAACCCAGGGTGGTGAATGGCACTCCAGAAAAGTTCATTTCTCTCTCTGAGCTCCAAAAAAAGCCTCAATCAGACACTGCCTGCACTAGAGATGCACAAAGTTGGGTGATGCAGATTCCCCCTCCCCACCCAATCTCCCTCAGTCCCCACGAGTTTCTGGGGGTACCCAGAGCCACCCAGAGCCACCCAGCCCAGGTCTCTCCAGACCCCAACCTCCAAATTAGTCCTGCTGCCCTCTGGGGTGACTACCCCTCTCTACAGCCTTACCAAAATAAAAATAATTCCAATTGCTCTTAGGAGCTCCTGAGCTTCAGCTGGATGCTGGTGGCAAGCTGAACCCAGCACACAAAGGGGATCATTCACTGCAGGCAGCAAGGGGCCAAATGCAAGGCAAAGATTCCCAAGGAAATCTGCACCCCCCATGGGGGTGGGAATGGACAGGGCACAGTTTCTGTGTCAAAGCATCAGTAAAAAATGTGTGTAGGAGCAAGATTTGGATGTAATCCTGATTTTAACCCCCAACAAGTGATTTATTGCTGGGGGTGTAAATCAGGATTACATCCAGATCTTGCTGCTACACACATTTGGTAACTCCTGGATCTACACCTTGAGGAAGGCACCAGGAAAGAGGCTGGATGTTGTTGTTCCTCTGTTGAGGTGACTCCAGGGCTTTCATCAGCCCTTTCCCTGCCACTCTGAGTGTTGGAAGGAGGAGAACACACCAGAATTCAAAGCACAGCTTCATTCTTGTTTGCCCTTCAGGGATGTTGGGAGATGTTTTTTCTGTGGCTCTGGAGGGGCAGAGGAGTCTTGCAGCAGCAGCAACAGCAGGCAGTGATTAGAGAAATGCCTAAAATAGACACGTGTAACTCTGGCATTCCTGACTTCCAGCACTCCCCTCTGCGCCCAGAAAGGTGGAAATGACTGCGCAAAACCCATGAAAATTGCAAATTAGACAGACCATGAAAACAGAACTGTTTTGTCCTGAGGGATGGGTCAGCAGCAAAAATGGACCTTCATGGACAGAAAGGAAGATGTGACTTAATCCAACAAGATAATTGCAGTCCTGAAGAGTGTGGGGATTGAGCACAAAGAGTTTTGAGGGTTCCATGGCACCAAATTGAGACCAAGGTTGTTCCCCAGATGCCAGCCCAGCCCTGGGAAGAGCCAGGGCAAGAGGCTTCAGGATCTTGTCTGGGCTCACCCAAAGTGCTGCCTTCTGCTGTTACCCCCAGCACAACCCCTTTTCCTGTGCCTTGGGGTAGCCACCCATGCTCCTGCCTGTCCTGGGTTGCCAAGCAAATTGTATTCTGTTTGCCATCTGTATGGCAGCTGTCTTCTGTCAAGTGGGCAGTTTTCCTTATCTCTTCCACACCCACTCCTCCCTCAGGGAAGACACCTGCTGATAACAGCTATTGAATGTCCCTGCATGGCTGATAAGAACTACAGCATCCCACTGGGAGATGTGAGCCCAGAGGGAGGAGCCAAGCATTCCTACCCGGATATAATCTGGAGGTTCTGGAACACCAGCACAGCTTCTCCACTGAATTCCCCAGAGGAACAGCAGCTGCCTCTCCCACTGGATCTTCAGAGGAAGAGACTGCACCTTTCTACAGGATCCCTGCTCCAGCAGAACCAGCCCTGACACTGCAGGAGGGCTGAGCCACAATTCTAATGGGACTGACAATGGGTGTCAGGCTGGGTTCTGACTCTGGCAGTGTTGTTCTAGTGTACTGCATTGTTTATTTTATCCTTTTATTTTCTTCCCTAGTAAAGAACTGTTATTTCCTGCTCCCATATTTTTTTTGCCGGAGAGCCCCTTAATTTAAAAGTTATAGCAATTCAGAGTGTTGGGAAGGGTTTGCATTTTCCATTTCAGGGGAGGCTCCTGCCTTCCTTAGCAGACACCTGGCTTTCCAAACCAAGACACTGCCCCTCACCCTGTGCCTCCCCACAGCTCACAGCTGCTTGTAGAACCCCATGAAGCACCTCCAATGGACTTCTGCAGCTGTTCTTCTGTTCTTTGCAGCCTCAGGGGATCCAGGGGCAGCCACAGCTTCTATGAGCAGTCTGTGTCAGGGCCTCACCTCCCTCACAGGCAGGAATTCCTTCCCAATATCCCATCCATCCCTGCTCTCTGGCAGTGGGAGCCATTCCCTGTGTCCTGTCTCTCCAGCCCTTGTCCCCAGTCCCTCTCCAGCTCTCCTGGAGTCCCTTCAGGCCCTAGAAGGGCTCTGAGCTCTCCCTGGAGCTTTCTCTTAATTTCTGCTGGCCCAAGCAGTTAGTCCGCTTACAGAAACTCCCAGAGCTCCTGCTTGGTCTCCAAGAAATGTAGCTTTTCATCTTTCTTTCCCCCTTTAAAAGGCTGTTTATCATTGGCTCTCTATTAGGCTGTCTTCCATCATCCAGCTTCATTCCTGCCTGTGAGTCCAGCTGGGAATCTCCACATTTCCTCTTGCCCACCCAAGACCAGAACCCCACCAAAACCAGAGAGCTCAGCCCAAACCCCCTGAGCTCTGCAGCAGACTTGGTTCGACTGCCAAGGTGAGGCTGCTGAATTCTGCCTCAGTTACAGATATATTATCCCAAACTCAAAAGGTTTTTTGAATAAAACATGAAAATCCAGAATGCCATCTGTGTAATATCATTGGGCTAATTAAGTTGATATTAAATACAATTTGTTTTACCCAACTCTTACATTTTTAATTTTAAGTGAATATTCTGGGTGAAACAAGTGTTACCAAAGCTGTTACTGGAAGCTCCAGCAGCTGAGCTGGAAACACCTGGGCTGCACATGAGGGGGGGGTCTCAGCAGAAACCTCCTGGAGCGCCTGTTAGCAAAAAAAAAAAAAGATTAAACACCCCTGGTAAAAGTAACCCTGCCCCCATGGGGCTCTGTCTGGGAAGAGCCCTTTGCAGCCAAAAGAAAATTAAATTTTTCCAGGAGCAGCCCCAGGGTCTGCCTGAGGGAAAGCTGCCTCTCAGCATCCCCATGAGCCTGTCCAGCCTCTGCAAAAAAAAAAAGGCCAAAAATCTTGTAATGCACTCCAGAGACAGAGCAAGCAGCCCCTGAGCAGGTGACCCCAGCAGCTCTGCCCTGTGCCTTGTGAGGCTCCACGAGAAACACCTGCATGGGCTGCCCAGCCAGAAACACCTGCAAGGGCTGCCCAGCCACCCTCAGATCCATGGGGAAATGTGCCATGCCTCCCCATGCCCCCAGATCCATGCTGACCAGGGGGAATTCCCTGCCAGGAAGGCATCAAGGGATGGGTGGGAGTTGCTGTGCTGCCCTGCAGTGTGCCCAACCTCTGCACGATTGTCTTAGGTTGGAAATGGGGCTGTTGTGTTCTATTTCTGTATCTGTCAGAGCTGGGGCAGCTCTCTGCTGTTCCTGGGGCAGTTTTCTTTATCTCTCCCACACCAACCCTCCCTCCAGGAGATCTCTGCTGTCCATGGCCACTGAGTGTCCCTGCAGGGCTGATCCAATCCCAGCATCCCATGGGGAGATGCTCCGCCCAGGGGAGGAGCCAAGCATTCCTACCTGGATCCAATCTGAGCCTGGCACAGCACAGCAGCCTTTGCCCCCTGCATTGCCAGAGGAGCAGCTTTCTGCTGCCCTGCATGGCCAGAGGGAGCCCAGGCCCATCTGCAGCAGCCCTGGAGCTGCAGAGGAAAACTCCCCCCTTGTGCAGGATCCCTGCTGCAGCAGAGCCACAGCTGGCACTGCAGGAGGGCTGAGCCCCCATGGCATGGGGCTGGGACACCCCCCTGACACACAGGGGACAGGGCCTGTGATCACTCTGGCAGGGTTGGGGGTTTTTTGGTACTATTACATTTGTATTTTTTAGTTTTCCCTACTAAAGAACTGTTATTCCTATTCCTATTCCTATATCTCTGCCTGAGAGCCCCTTAATTTCAAAATTATAACAATTCAGATGGAGGGGGTTTTCATTTTCCGTTTCAGGGAGGCTCCTGCCTTCCTTAGCACACACCTGGCTTTTCAAACCAAGACAACCAGCTGGACACGAGCCCAGGTGGGCAAGGAGAACAATCCTGGCTTGTACCCAAAACAGAGTGGTCAGGAGCACTAGGACAGTGACTGTCCCCTGTGCTAGCACTGCTGGGGCACCTCGAGTGCTGTGCCCCATTCTGGGCCCTTCATGAGAAAGGCATTGAGGGGCTGGAGTGTCCAGAGAAGGGAACAGAGCTGGGGAAGTGGCTGGAGCACCAGGAGAGGCTGAGGGAGCTGGGAAGGGGCTCAGCCTGGAGAAAAGGAGGCTCAGGGGGGACCTTGTGACTCTGCACAGCTCCTGACAGGAGGGGACAGCCGGGGGAGTTGGGCTCTGCTCCAGAGAACAGGGACAGTACGAGAGGGAATGGCCTCAGGCTGGGCCAGGGCAGGCTCAGGTTGGACATCAGGAGGAATTTCTTCATGCAAAGGCTGGTCTAGCACTGGGAAGGCGTAGAAAAGACCTCCAAGACCATCAAGTCCAATCCTTCCTCAGCCCCATCAAGCTGGCAGAGAATAAAAGTGGGTCCAAAAGCAGGAATTTAAATACAGAACAAAACTGCAACAGTGGTTGTCTCCAGTGGGATGTCTGGGATTCCAGGATGGGCTTTCAGGTTGGATATCTGGGAGGATTTCTTCCTGGAAAGGGTGCTCAGGCCTTGGCAGGGGATGCCCAGGAAGATTCGGAGTCCCCATCCCTGCAGGTGTCCGAGGAAGGCCTGGATGTGGCACTCAGTGCTCTGGGCTGGGGACATGGTGGGCATCAGGCACAGCTTGGGTTCTGTGACCTCGGAGTTCTTTTCTAACCCAAATGATCCTGGGATCCTGTGAAGGGCTGCTCACATCAGGTACCCCAAACATAACCAGAGCTGCCTTCACCTGTGCTTTCCCCCCTCCCAACACACCTCTGCTCCCTGTGGCCTCTGGGAAGAGCAAGGATATGCCTAAACCAGCAAATCCCAGCTGTTTAAATGGATCTGGGGCACCAGAGAGGCAGCACAAAGAGAATCCCTAGTGCAGCCACTCACAGCCAGGTCTGCCATGACTGCAGCTGGTGACATGGGCACTGCTGAACACAAAGCAGCCAGTGAGACACTCCTCACCCCCTCCATCCTGCACAGAACTCCAAGTTCTTGGTGTAAAAGAGCTTTATTTGCCATGGATGGAGGGGGAAAAAGCAGGAGAAAAAAATAAAAGCCAACCTGAGGAAATCCAAGCAAGAGTTTAGCTCCCTGACTGAGGCTCAGGACACTCTTGTCCTCCATGATTCCTCCCAAAACCTGCTGAGCTTTAAAAAGGACACTGAAATAGGCTTAATTTTGTGCAAAAGTCTCTCACAGCCTTGCCAGCACCGAGTTTTAATAAAAAAAAAAATGGATCAGACATCAGGATGCCCACTAGGCTGAGTGAGAGCTCCTGCATTCCCTGAATTCCAAGGCCAAAGCCAAAGAAAGCAAGCAGATCAAACCCTGCTCCTTCCCCTTCCCACTCCCACCAGCTGGGCAAGGCAAACCATTCCTGCTGAAATCCAATTCTGAATTGGAAAGGGCTCAAAGACTGATGTGTCCCCTGGATGAGAAAGCTGGCAAGAGGGGAAAGTATTATTAAGAATAAAATACATCAGTCATTCCACAAATTATACTCCAATGCATCCTTCAGGCAGGAAGGTCCCCTGCTTGGTGCCATATTCTCTTTCTTTGGGATTATGTTTTTTAGGAAACACGTGGATTGGAGCTGAGTGGATCATTTAAGTGGATCCTGCACATAAAAGACACAAAAACTATGTGGGGTCTGTGTCAGAACCCAGGACATTGCTCTGGCTGCCGTGGAGGACTCAAGACCCTGGCAGGAGGCTCAGAGACCCTGGCTGGAGTCAAAGATACCACCTGTGCCTTCAATTTTAACCCATGGAAACAATTACCAACTTTGTGTGAAGAGTTACAAGCCACAAGAGTTTGTGTAGAATGATAGTGAATTTATCACAGGGTGAAAATGTAGAATTTTGGGGATTTAGAATGGAGGTTCAAGAGGCAAGATGGAGGAATTTGGGTTGTCCTGTCCTTCTTCTTCTTCTTGTCCTCCATCTTCTGCTGTGATGGTGGCACTTCTGGATTGGTTGAGAGCAGAGACAGACTGTCTAACATAGGTGATAGGTATTGGAAAATTATTGTAAATAAAGTACACCCAGTTTTTAGTATAAAAAGCCAACACCACCCCAAGGGCAGGGACTGTGCCACAAGCTGACCTGCTGGACAGATCTCAGCAGGTCAGAGAAAGAATGGAATAGATAAGAGAAAATAAACAACCTTGAAAGGCAGAGCTGAGGAATCTCGACTTTTTCTTCAGTCATGGGGCTGGAAAAAAAGACTCTTTAATACCCCAGGAGCAATTCCAGCAACACAAACCCGAGAGCATGGCTGTGTGCTGTTCTGGGAGGGATGGGAGCTATGGGATCATCCCAGAGCATCTCTGGGCTCCTCTCTGCAGCACAACACACTGAGAAGAGCATCATGGGCTGTAAGCACTGGGAGGAACCCCTGAGCCATCTCCCTCCTCCTCCCTCCATGCAGAGGATGTGCTTCCCTTCACCCCCTCAGTCCCAGGGCTTTTCCCCCTTTGGCATTCCTGCTCTTCAGCTGCATCCCAGTGCTTGTGTTTGTTTTTGATGTTGGGAATAAAAACCCAAAGCTTTCCTGGTGTTTCAGGGCTGGCTGCAAACCCCTCACAGGGATCAGCCAAGTCTGGCACAGCACCCTCTAGTTAAGATACAAACAAGAGCTGTTATCACCTTGCTTTTCACATCCAGGTAACTTTTCAGCTCTTCATTCTTTATTTAAAGGTGAAAGTGTTTCATAAGGAAAATGGTTTGAAGAACATATTGTCTTTTTTGTGGTTTTTTGGGAATTGAAAGATGCTTTCCCCAGTGGTTTAAAAATAAAATAACCATAGATGCATGTCACAGTCATATTTTCCGAAAAATCCCTTCACCCAGGATTTTTCTCCTGGGAAGCTGAGAAGACTCAGAGAAAAAGGGAAACAATTCTTATCTCATTTGCTTCACCTGTGTTGTGCTCACATGGGGAATGTGTTTGGAGATTTTTTACCCACAGGTGATTGTTTCATTTGTTTCATGTGAATTGTTTTGACTTATTGGCCAATCAGGGTCAAACTGTGTTGAGGCTCTTGAAGAGTCATGAGTTTTCATTATTATCTTTTTAGCCTTCTGTAAGTATCCTTTCTGTGTTCTTTAGTATAGCATAATATGATATGATATGATATATATGATATGATATGATATGATATGATATGATATGATATGATATGATTGATATAATATAAGCCTTCTGAGAACATGGAGTCAGATTCATCATTTCCTGCCTTCATCTGGGAACCTCACAGATACAATAGATGCACTTTTCAGAACTGGAATAACACACACACAAAAAATGGCAAAGAAAAAAAGCTTGAAATTGGTTAAGTTTCAAGCAAAACACTTGAAAATCGGATGAATAAATCAGGTCACTTAGGAGCAGGATCAGCTGACCTCTGTCCCTTCAGTCAGCTTCTTTGTGATGGTTTTCTTTGCTTCTTTGTGTAGAGGAGCCAAACTAATTCCTTTCCCCTTCATTCCTCCTCTGGCACTGATGGAAAATCTTCCCCCACCCCTTGTCCTGGAGTTTTCTGCAGGAGGCTGCTGTGGGTTTGTCAGGGGCACAAACAGCCTGAGGAAGCTGAAAAGTGGGAGCCTGGGAAAGGAATGAAGGAAGGTCTGCAGCCTCAGGCTGTGTGCTGTGTAAAATACTGCAAAAACTGCTATAAAGGCTGGTAATTCCCCTCCTCCCCACCATTAAACACAGCAGATTTCTTTCAGGAATGAGGGCTCTGCCCTCAGCTCAGCCCCTGAGGATTCTCATCACCCATGGAGCCACTGGGAGCATGCAGGGACCACTGGGACTCCATGGGATGAGATTTGTGTGGATACAGACCCCAATATCAACCAGAGCTCCCTTCTTGGGCTCCGTAAAGCAGATTTAGCTCCTAACCCATCTCTAAAATGTCTGCTCCTCGTAGCCAGATGAATAATGAACAAATATAAATCACAAGGAATTTATCTGATGATGGCAAGGAGAGAAAGGGATGAATAATTTATTTGATGGATATTATTCAGCCATCCATGGAGCCAGCCAAGTAATGAAAACATTTATTCACAAATCACTCTGTTGACAATCGAAAACTTTGTACAAGAAGTAATTCATATGTATGATTTGACTCCCTAAAACCCAAAATAGGGAGCTGACCTTGCAGAGGAGCAAGAAGTGCCAGAGCTGTGCTTATCTTAGACCCAATCTCATGCTTTCCATCTCTGGGACTATGGAAAACAGATTTACAGCTCTGAACTATGGAAAACCTGACTTTCACCCACAGCCACAACCAAAAATTATTAAAACATGGCATGTGACTCCCATGAAGGCAGAGATGCTCTTCCCACTAACCCAGCCCCATTCCAGAGTGCAGGAGCTCTCTCCATAAATAAACCACTAGAAAGGCCTAAAAATAACTTTTTTTTTCCTTCTAGAGGACATTCAGCTGCTTTCCAAGCCTTGTGCAGTTTATTCCATTATCAGAACTCCTTCCTCCATCCCATCTTGGAGCTTCCTGAGTGTTTAAATAACCCAAATATGTCCATGTTCCCTCTAAATAACACCAACAGCAGTCAAGCAAAGTTAGAGCTGCCACAGATGAAAACATGCTATTTATGGCCCCCTGAATCCCAGTCACTATTTTATGGCCTCAGCTACTCTAAAAAGGATCACAAATCTACACAAAGTCCCCAAGTGCAGCTCTGTGCATTTGGGTCCTCCAAGATATTTAAAATCACATGAAGATGGACTGCTCCCTATTGAGCATCCAACCAGAGAGGCACAGAAACACACATTATTCCAGCATGACTATGGAATAAATTGCCATCTGCTTCCAAGAAGGAGAAGAGGAAGCATTCCTACAGTTCTGGAGCTGGTGAGCCAGAAAACTTGTCATGGTTCAATTAATCTCACAGAAAGAATCAAAATCACTGCTGCCTCTCTGAAATAGATGCAAATCTCCATTCCCCTCTGGTGAGGGAAGCAGGGCTGGCGCTCGTGTCTGAGCAGGTTGCTGATGAGATTTTAGTGCTTGTGGGAAAGCACAGTGGCACAGCCCTGGGCATATGGCATTTGTAAGACACTGTCTCCTCCCAGGGAGATCCTCAGTGCAGGAGATGTGGGAAGGAGAGGGAACAGAGAAGTTCAGGCAGGCTGAGCACATGGCTGGAGGCTCTTTGCAACAAAAACCCTGGAGAAGACCTAAGTTTGGAGGGAGAAAGGTGGGAGGGATTACAGGAGCTTGAGATGATTGAGGACACAGGGCTGGGCTTCACATCCAATTCCCAGCAAAAGCTCAACAAAGGCATATGTGTTCCCAGGTAAGAAACTGCTCTTGAAACCCCAGACTGGGTTGGGCTGGAAGGACCTTAAAAGTCACCCCCTGCCATGGCAAGGACATCTTCCACTATCCCAGGGTGCTCCAAGCACCATCCAACCTGGCCTTGGACACTTCCAGGGATCCAGAGGCAGCCACAGCTTCTCTGTGCCAGGGCCTGCCCACCCAGAGTAAAAAATTTATTCCCAATATCCAATCTAAGCTTGTCCTCTCTTTCAGTTTAAAACCATTCCCTTGTCCTGTCACGGTATGCCCCTATGAAAAGCCCCTCTTCTTCTTTTTTATAACCCATTTCAGGCAAGAGGGTCTGATGACAGACCTGAACCTCCCCAGCTCTCCAGGTCTATATCTACAGATCAGAGGTGCTCCCGCCCTCCCCATCCCCATCTCCACCTGCAGCAGGACAGGATCTGAGCAGCAGGACCCAGCCAAACTCCAGCCCAGGCACAAGCACTCAGCTTTTGGTCCAGATTAAAGAACTCCTGTGGCTCCTCCTTCCCAGCACCCAAAGGGAGATCACCCAGAGGAACCGTCCCCAGCCCTGCCCATAGCCAGCCCCAGGAGTGACCAGCCCTCATCCCAAGGAGCTGCTCCCTCTCCCCCATCCTCAGCCAGGCAATAGTTCCCATGTTTCCATGAAAGTTTTAAGCGGCACATAAAAACAGCCACAAAATTAGCAATTTTCATCTAAAAAATAACCCAGGCCTGGGCTTGGAGCCTTCCCTGGAAGCAGAGCTTTGGCTGAGACACAATTCCCTGCTCCCCACAAGAAAAGCTGATCTCTTAGAGAGCAAAACCTGCTTTATCCTGTCCTGCTCTCCCACTGAGGGGCCACAGTGAATATCAGACACTCCTTAAACCAGAGAGATGCCCCATTCCAACCACAGCCTCTGTACAGCCCAACACCTTCACTTAGTATACAATGCTTCCATTTCTAACCCCCTCAGTGGCACTGAACTCAGAAGAGCTACAAAAATGATCACAGTCAATGTTTTGGAGTTTTAACAGAGGCTTTAGTACCATTTATAAGTGGAATTTTTAGTAAAACCACTCCTGCCTGGAGAGCAGGATCTCACTGAGAGCCCAAGAACTTCAGAAAGATTGAAAAGTTCCACCCCAACCATTCACCTGCTGCACTTCTATTCATTTCCCCTTAATTACCAAACCCAGCACTTCCCATTAGCTCCAATCAAACCTCCAGAGGTGTCCACTAAGCCAGATTGAAAGGAAATTTGCACCACAAGAACCTGCCAGCAAATTTTATTTAAAGAAGCAGAGAAATCTCCCTCAAGTAAATTCCTCCAGATTCAGCCAGCAGCAGGTGAGCTGAGGGCAAGATCTACCAGCCCTTCTCTGTCCTGATTCCCAGGGGGATGGGATACTCTGCCTCTGGGCTGTCCAAAGGGATGGAAGAGGGAAGGAGGAGCATCCAGAGGGGGCAACAAGGCTGGAGAGGGGCTGGGAACACAAACCCTGTGAGGAAGCCCTGAGGGAGCTGGGGGTGCTCAGCCTGGAGAAAAGGAGACTCAGGGCTGCCCCCATCACTCTCACAGCTCCTGAAAGGTGCCTGTGCTCAGCTGGGGCTGGGCTCTGTCTGCAGCAGCACTGACACAGCCAGAGCACACAGCCTCAGGCTGCACCAAGGGAAATACAGGCTGGAGATTGGGAAAAAGCTTTTACAGAAAGAGTGATAAAGTTCTGGAATGGCTGCCCAGGGAGGTGGTGGAGTCCCCATCCCTGGGTGTGTTTAACAAAGCCTGGATGTGGCACTGGGTGCTGTGGCATTCACATTCTCTGAAAAAAATCCCTTCACCCAGGATTCTTCTCCTGAGAAGCCTCAGAGAAAAGGAAAACAATTCTTATCTCATTTGCTTCTCCTGTGCTGTGCTCACATGTGGAATGTGTTTGGAGATTGTTTACCCACAGATGATTGTTCCATTGCATTCTGCTGGGAGTTGTTTTCACTCTTTGGCCAATCAGGGCCAAGCTGTGTCAGGGCTCTGGAGAGAGTCACCAGTTTTCATTATTATCTTTTTAGCATTCAGTGAGTATCCTTTCTGTATTCTTTAGTATAATATTCTATAATATAATATAGTATAATAAAGTAATAAATGAGCCTTCTGAGAACATGGAGTCAGATGCATCATCTCTTTCCTCATCAGGGTTGCCTGCATTTACAATAGGGTGCCAAGGTTTAGTTGAGGTGTTGGGTTGGGGCTGGGTTAGATTCAGTCTTGAAGGTCTCTTCCAACCTGGTCATTCTGTGAATTTTTGAAACTTTTTTGTTTTTGCAGGCAACCAAACCAGCCTGGAGGCACCAAACAACATCAGCTAAAGGCATCCTCGGGGCTTTGCTGGATGGGCAGGGTGGTCACTGATGTCCTGGTGCAGGTCACCTCCAGCAGCTCCCTGTGTCCAGGCACCTTGCAGTGCTGGGCAGGAGCAGGAGCTCTCACCAAGGACAGCCAGCTGTCCTGGAGCTCCATCTAGTGCAAGGCACCCTGGCTTTATTCCTATCTCCACATTTGGGGAAGCTCTGGCTCCTGGAGTCAGGATTTCCAGAGACCTGTGCTTCAGAGTTCCCCTGTCAGGAAGTGAATCCTTTTTCAGCTGTTGCAGGTGACACCATAAAAGCACAGTTCAGGTCCATTTACAGCCAGGAGGTAATAAGCAGACAGGGATTCTCTGTTTGTTTTTGTTTTTTTTTTTTAATTCTCTGGATTTAGTTTAGTTTTGACTTTGAAGTACTTGGGGCTGCAAAAGGTGTTGCTCACAAGCTCTGCAACCTCTGAAAGAGCAGAGCAGCACCAGGGCTGGGTGGCTGAAACACAGCTCTGGTTTTTGAAGGATTCACACTTTCTACATCTTACACCTGCTTCATTGTCTCTGAAAGCCTCCATCACAGCAGAAGTGCTCAGAGCTCCAGAAAAAGGTGATTTCCCCTGAAATTCTTGCTGGCAGCTGTCAGGGAACTGCACCTTGAGTGTGAGAGGGTGAGCTCCTGGTTTTGCTTTAAACACCAGTATCAAAAATGGGGGGAAAAGAAAAATAAGGAAGCCTCTTTGAAAAAGGACAATGTTAATTTTCAAAGGAATGAAGGAAAAAGTGGGATGAGATCCTTCTCACTGCTTTTTCCCCAAATGCACTCAGCTGGACACAGAGATCAAGATCTCTCTCCCCCCAATGCTCCATGCCAATCCTTTTCCTAAAGCCCCTCTGCCATCCATGCCCACCACAACAGCCCCAAATCCCAGAGTTTTCCACAAATGCTCCTCAGGGAAGCCAAGACTTTGTGCACATCATTATATTTTTAACCACCCCCATATTCACAGAGTTTCAACTCCTGAGAGGGAGGGGAGATTTAAACAAAGGGAGATGTGTAAATACCTGAATAAAGACATGAATTATTAACAGAAATAACTGTTAATAACTGTTAATTGTTTCCATGCCAATTGCCAGGATGCATTAGAGGCTACAAGGGATTTCCAGCTATTAAGCTATTATTTCCACATCTCCAGGTGGGGAGGCAGTGGTGTTAAATGAAGGTCACAGAGTGATCTATACAAAATGCTACAACATTTTTGCTCATTTTTTTATGAAATATCTCTGCAGTGCTATTCCCTGGGAACTCCTGCTTTACACACCTCACAACTGCTCAGCTTTCCATGGAATCACAGGATCATTACGGTTGGAAAAGATCAAATTCAACTTTGAACCAAACACCACCATTCCCACTAAACTGTATTGCCAAGTGCCACAAATACTTGGTTTTTGAACACTTCCAGGAAAGGTGACAACAAAATCTATGGCGAAAATGTGGGGGTTTGCAGCAAACAGTGGGATATCCCCCAAAGCAACAGCTTCTGCTGGAGAAATATGAGGGAAACTCCAAGCTGTCAGGCTTGGGAGTTTGAAAACTCTCAAAAAGAAGAAAGAAATCAAAGCATAAATGTGTTAATTCCTTGGAATAAAACACCCATGGTTTCCCATGCTGGCTCCAGGGCTGGGGAGTGCCCTGCAGGGTGGGCTCCAGCCAGACACAGCCCCCATCCCAGGGGGATGCTCCATTTTCTGTGAGCCCATCAGCTGCTGGTTTGAGCTCCATATGTCTCACAAAACCCTCTTAAAACAACATCCAGAAATGCTTTTATTCCCAGGATGTTCTGACTTGAATGCATCTGATTCATCCCCCCTCTAAATGACCCTTTTACAGCACAGCCTGAGCAGCCAAAGGGTAGCAGGGTTGTTTTCTCCCTGCTATCACAATCAAGTTGTTTGGTATAAAATGTGGCTGAGAAGTGAATCCATAATGTTCCTGGCCATGTAAGGAAACTGCTATTACCAGGAGGAAAATGCAGGTAGTAACTCTGTGGGTTTTTCTCCACTGGAACTGTAATTAATGTGGATGCTGTGCACTAAGTGCAGGGAGAAATACAGACTTCACAGCAGTGAAAATGCATCTCATTAGCACAGAAACTACTGTATCGTCCAAATGCATTATGTTCAGCAAGGAAAAGCTGTGTAATTGAATTCCCACCAAAGCACACTTCATCTGCATCAAACAGCACCGTGCTCATCCTGCAGCTCCTTCAGGCTGCTGCTGGAAATGAGGATTAATTAGGATACCTGCTCCTTACTCAAGGAGCAGGCACACACGCTGTGGTCAGGCTTGGGGCTGCAGTGAGAGACTCTGCCAGCCAGGCAGAGCAGGGTGACTCCAAAGATTTGGATCTTCTTCAGCATTTTCTGCACAGACAAAAAAATCAACATTCATTTGTCTGTGCAGAAAATGCTGGTAAAAAACCCAACAATTCACAGGAAGGCACCTCTGCTGCATAAATACTTCAGTAATAATTTATAAGTGATTTATGGAATTGGTTTTGAATTATTCTAGGCTGGATTGGCTCGAGTGGCAGGGATGTGTATAAATCATTCTGTGCACAGCACCTCCCAATCCCAACATGCAGCTAATGAACCCTCTGGAGCTGAAAACACTCCTCCTTCAGGAAGAACCCACTGATCTGCAGCATTTTAACGAGTAAATTATTATTAATTTAAATAAATACATTAATAACTCCCAAATAGAGCAGAGGAGAGAGTTTGGGAAGGGGTAGAAGGCATCCAGACAGAAATAGCAGAGGGTTTAGAGATTTGGAGTGGGAAATCTGTGCTTTTCTCTCTCTTTCAGTGAGATCCAAGTGGGACTAATTCATCTCTTTGCTACAGAACCTCCCATCCATGAGCCCTGGCACTGGGGTGTGGAAGGACAGCAGGAGCTTGTTAAATGCATTTTAGCTCATCATCATCATGTATTGTCCCTTTTCCTCCCTGTCCCATGCTCACCAGAGCCCCAGCACGCAGCTCTCCAGCATCCCAGCAGCACAACTTCCAGGCTGAGAAAGCCCTGCAGAGCCAAACCCCAGAGTTGCTCTGGGGAGAGGCATCTTGGGGCAAAGCAGCACACAGGGAGGAGGTCACCCCGTGTCACGTTGGGGTCCTGCTATGATTTTCCTCCATGCTCACCCCAAACTCTGACTCCCAGTCCCCCACAATGAGAAGGGCTCAGCCCCCTCAGCAGCCCCTCTGGGTGTCATTTTGGCCTGGAGGGGAGGCAGGGGGAGCAATCCATCACCCTCAACCTTTGGAAAACCAGCTGGGATATCATCTCAAGTTGCCACTTGGGTGAATTTTAATCACTGGAGATGCCACATGTGAAAAACACCAATCATTTGCTTTAAAATTTTAAACGTTTAATAGTAATAAAATGGTTATAAAAATAGTAATGCAAATTGGAGCAATAAGAATTTGGACAGTCAGAGTTCAGAAAATAAAGGGCAATAAAAGCAAAGAATTACGAACGTTCAGATGCTTTCCTCTTGAAAGCAAACCTACTAACAAAGGATTAACCCTTAAAAGCAATAGCCTGTTGCATATTCATATCTCTCATACATGATTCAAAAACTCTTTTCAAACAAAGGGTGTTCTCTGGTTATTGTCAACTTCTCCCCCTTAATTCCTGTTGGCATCTCAAAGATGAGAAGGAGGTGGATGAAAGTTTGTCTTTTCCAATAAGGAGGCAAGAATGCTTCTCTGTTGGGATCTTAGTGTCTTGTTCCTGTTATCTCTGTGCGAAGAATTTCTTGATTATCCCATCTCTTTCTGGAGCTAGTTAAAAAGTATCTTACCTAGCATAGTTTCTATTTTAACTCTTTTTATAACCTAAAACTATATTTAACACACTATTTAAAAGAATTAATACAGCATAACTTTCTAACATATATAATACTCATTTTAATATCTGCAAAAAGCCAATCATATGATACACATTTTTCACACCAGGGATGCTGAGCTCTGCCTCATTCTGGCTCCCTAAATATGTGGGACATGATGCCATCTCCGCCAGGACCTCACTGTGCTCACCAGTGCCTCAGCTCCCATGCAGCCTGGCACACCCCATTACTTCCCATGCTTCAAATCCCATTATTCAGCTCTAACGAGGAAATAATTTTAATTAAGGAAATTAAAAATATATTTGCATTGGAATTTTAAGTAGGTGCTAATTTGAAGGCATGAAAAGGAGCCCTGGGGCCTGTTTGTGCCAGGCAGCAGGGGATGGGGATGGAGGAGGGGAAGGGCCCTCTGCATCCCCTGGGGACAGCAGAGGGTCCCTGGGGAGCAGGGACAGGGCACAAAGGCAGCTGTGAGAAACAACTGCTCACTTTGAAAACTTACAGAGGTTTATTAAACCTTAACAAAAACACAACAAAGGACTATATAAGGAAAATTTGCAGCACTGGGGACTGCCCTCATGAACATCACACGGCAGGTTCATCTTCAAGATGGATGCTCAGTCTTTTATACCCCTGGGGGTTGCATCAGCCAGCCCTGGCCCCTCCCAAGGTCTGTCAGTCAGCTCTTCTTTGCCATTTATCAGTGGAGACTGCTTTCTTGTAACTGGATTGGAGATTAGGTGTTGCCATGCCTCACCCCCTAAGCACCAAGCTTTTTCATTCCCAACTGCCCCATGCAAGGGGTACATGTGCAGCCTTCTTTGTACCTGTCCTAGACAACCCCGGCTGTCTGATGGTAACACTACAGGAGGGGGAAAAGGGAACTATGGGGAGAACAGAGGACATCTAAACTACAATAACATAACTATACATCATTAAAGCTTTTCTTAATATTTACACAGTAGTTATCCCTGAATTGCCAGAGCCAATCATCTCACTATCCATCTATAACACAGCAAAAGGCAGAGCCACCCCCCAGCTAAGGAGGACTCCAGCTGACTCCATTTTGTTGTCATTATATTGCAAGGGTTCTATATTGCTTGAGTTTTGTACCTCCTTGATGTTTCTTGTAGGCATCTCCTTCAGGCACTGACTTGTCCTCACAGCACCATTCTTGAGGGAGGGTGGAGCCAGGAGCCAGTCGGGCTCAGCACAAAAGGAGTAGGCCTCGAGCTGCACCAGGGCAGCTTTAGGTTGGATGTTAGGGAAAATTTCATCATGAAATGGGCTGTCAAACATTGGAACAGCTGCCCAGGACAGAGGTGGATTCTCCATCCCTGGAGGAATTTCAAATCCTAGTGAATGCGACACTTGGGAACATGATTTAGTGGTGGGCCTGGCAGTGCTGGCTGAACAGTTTTTCACTGATCAGAGAGGGGTTTACCAACCTTAATGATTCTACAGATCTATGAAAAGCAGAAAAGAAGGTGTTGGAAAGTCCTTCAGAGAAGCTCTGAAGCCATGAGGCCACAAGGAGGGATGAGAATATTCCCAAGGTGGCCCAGATCCCCATGGGCTGTAGAGGCCTCTCATGTCCCTTGCACGGGCCACCCCAAAGGCTCAGGTTCATCTGGAGGTTCCAGCTCCTGCTTCCATTCCCTCCTTCACTTGACATTGGAACAACTGCCCAGGGCAAAGGTAGAGTCTCCATCCCTGCAGGAATTTCAAACCCCTCTGCATGTGGCACTTGGGAACATGGTCTGCTGGTGGGCCTGGCAGTGCCGGGAGAACAGCTGGTAGTCGGTGATCAGAGAGGGCTTTTCCAGCCTTAATGATTCTGCAGATCTATGAAAAGCAGAAAAAAATGTGTTGGAAAGTCCTTCAGAGAAGTTCTGAAGCCATGAGGCCACAAGGAGGGATGAGAATATTCCCAAGCTGGCCCAGATCCCCATGGGCTGTAGAGGCCTCTCATGTCCTCATCTGGAGGTGCCAGGTCCTGCCTCCATTACCTCCTCCACTCGTTGCTGGTCTCCAAACTCCATCAGTACTGTCCCAGGCTTTCCACAGGCACCACCAACCCACTGGGAGCTCAGCTGAGTGACAGTGCCACAGGGAGGTGGCTTTTGGCCAGAAGGAAGGAGATGCTTCTGATTTTGTGTCCTTGCAGCAGAGACAGCCCAGAGAAGGCTGCAATGCAAAACTCAGCTTAATGCAGCTGGGTAAGAGTCCTATCAAACCAGCAGCTAATTAAAGTAATATCCAGCATTATTAATGCTGCAGCTCTGCCATCACCCATGTATTTATAATAATAGTGTTCCCACTGTAATAGCATTAATCATAATGGATTTACTAAGAAATTAAGGGGGAAGGGATATTATCTCCCTCAGGAACAGCACTTGACAGCAGCCCTGCTTAGTGTGTGGATGTGGATTGCTTTAATTCTCAGTGTCTCACTCATTAATCTGCTTTTCCAAGGGCCCCTCACAAACACCCCTCTGGGAGTGCAAGCACAGGAGGAAGGACAAGCAGAGACAGGAGAGGCAGAGCAGCCCAGGGAATGCTGGCAGAGGGTCAGCACAGCCATCAGGGTTTCCTCATGGGGTGTGAGGGAATGCTTCTCTCCTGCCTTGCTGGGCAGTGTCCATGTCTTAGCATCATCTTTTTCCCCAGCCAATCTGCTATTCTCAGCTCCATGCTTAAAAGACTCTTCTGGCTTTAGCTGGGGAGCCAGGAATATTCAGCACCTCTTCCCAACATTTATAACGAGCACTGAAAGGTTTTATTGAAACTTGTTTTCCCATAAGCCTTTCTCCTCATCAGCCTTCTGGTTCAGGACACAACAGCAGCTTTTCTGGGCCAGGGAATGCAGTGAGACACCCACAAGGCTCAGCCCACCACCCTCACCAGAACCCACCCACGATCAGCACATTGAGCTTCCACCAGCAGCTCCTGTCTGATAAAAATGAAATCTTGATGTATCTCCTAAAAGTCAGATGATCTGAGTAAAATTAAATCCTGATAAAAATCAAAGCTTGATAAAAATTAAAGCCTGAAGTCCAAAGTGTTCCAATGATTTTTACCAGGAGTTCAGCTTTCCTTGATTAGTTTATGGCTGTATGTAAAGACAGACATTTTATCACAACTTGCATTAAACCCCTCTGATGCCTTGCTTGGGAGAGTAGAAATGGCCTGGAAGCTGTTCACCTGCCAGCAGGGAAACAAGCTGGAGGAAAAATGCTCCCAAACCTTGGAAAGCCCTGGAGCCCTCAGGGCTGGTGTCCCCAACATGGGCATCTGGCTGTCCCCAGCGTGGCCTCCAAGGAAACACGGGGATTCCACAGGTAATGAGTACCTGGATTTATTGTGCCTATCCTTTGCATCACATAAAGGGCCTGAGGACACCAGGTTCATTTTGTCACCCCAAGTTTTTGATACACAAATAAACACATTTCCACCTTTTCTTTGCCCATTTAATTTTTTTTTTCCTTTCTTTTTTTTCTGCTTAAGGAGAGGGCTGGGCTGCATGCCCAGGGACACCTCCATACCCTGCCCCAGCCAGGGAGGCCGCAGTGAGGCCTCCCCAGGGCCTTCTCTCCTGCCAGCTGAGCAGCCCCAACTCTCTCAGCCTTTCCTCAGAGCAGAGGGGCTCCAGCCCCTGCAGCATCTCTGGGGCCTCCTCTGCATTCCCTCCAACAGCTCCAGGTGCTTCCCATGGTCACAACCCAGAGCTGGGGCATGGATGAGCCCGGGAGGGGCTGCAGCTTCATGGGCACCAGGGGGGAATTTTGTGTTATCCCTAGAGAGGAACTAAGCACGCTTGGATGCTGAGGGATAAAATGAAAGGAATGAATGTGCTGGGCACTTCCTTGTGGGGGCTGAAGGGATCTGGCAGAGGCAGATCCTGGGGCTCCCCTTGTCATGGCCTCCAGCCCAGAGTGGCTGCAAGCAGCAGCAGGGCAGGCTGTGGGTCCAGGCCCGGCCGTGGCTCCATGCCCAGTCCAGCTCAGAGCTCCCTGTGCCGTGGGTCCAGGCCCACCTCAGAGCTCCCTGTTGTGAGGCTCCAGGCCCAGCTCAGCTCAGCCATGCCCAACCCAGCTCACAGCTCCCTGTGCCATGGGTCCATGCCCAGCCCTGCTCAGAGCTCCCTGTGCTCCCTCAAGCACAGGCTCCAAAGCAAACCCTGCCCATGGGGACACAGAAGCCATGCCACGCTGGCTCCCTGCAGCTGAGGCCGGGCCTGCAGCACCCTGGGGTGCCCACACAGCCCTGATTGTCCCCAAGGCGTCCTGGAGCCTGAGCCCAAGCCAGAGGCCCCGTTACTGAGACTCCCTTCTGGCTCAAGCCCCTCAGGGTGCCCGGGAGCAGGGGGTGCCCGCAGCCCAGCACAGCCTCGGTGGCACCAGGGACACCAAGGGATGAGCCATGGCTGAGGCTCTGCAGGACCATGCAGGCTTGGCCCTGCTCCCTCATGGGCTCCCATGGGCCAGGGCCCGCTGGGGTTTTGCCCAGCAACTGCAGGGGCAGAGAGACCTCTGTCAGTGGGACCCCCTGTGCACAGGGACCCCCAGCCCCAGGTGTCCGTGCCAACACCCCCAGGGACCTCCAGCCCCAGGAACCCAGAGAAAGTGGAAACCCCAACTCTGCAAACGCTGCTTGTGCCCAAAGAAAATGCAAAGAGAACTGTGACAAACAAGGACAATGTATTTACAGAACAGCACCACCAACAACGAACTACAGAATGTATTTACATTATAAGAATCTTTATGACAACAACAACCTATGAAGTGTATTTACAGTAAAAGGATCTATATAGCAATCTAAGAAATGTATTTACAGAAGAACCTAACTGCAGCTTATAGAACATATATACAGAAGAGACTGTGTCCAGCATCTGTCAGTTCTGGAAGAGAGAGAAGCAGCACAGGACCATTCCAGCCCGGCCCTGAGGGCTGTTCCCTGTGCCCCCAGGCTGGCACACGCTGGCACAGTGGCACTCTGCTGCCAGCACTGAGCCCAGCTGGGCTGGAGCCGGGCCCCAGGTGCTGGGATGGGGCTGGTGTGGCCCAGAGCAAGCACAGGACAGGCTGGGGTGGTGTTTGTGCCACCACAATCCAGAGCCCCCTGGGCACCGTGTCCCTGAGCAGGGCACCCAGCCCAGCCCCAGCCTGGCAGCAGGGGACCCACCCTGCCTGTGGGCAGGGCATGGCCAACACCTGCCTGTCCTGTCCTGGGGCTCCATCTTCATCCCAGGATCATGGGCTCTTCCTCATCTTCCTCATCGACCTCCATGTCCTCCATTCTTCCTCTGTAGCAACCTCCAGCTCCTCAACAAACTCTTCCACATCCACCTCCATCAGGGGCAGGGCATGGCCAGCACCTGCCTGTCCTGCTGTGGGGCTCCATCTTCATCCCAAGATCATGGGCTTCCTCATCTTCCTCATCGACCTCCATGTCCTCCATTTCTTCTTCCATATCAACCTCTGTCATCTCCTCCAGCTCCTCTACCACATCAACCTCCATGTCCTCCATTTCTTCTTTCATATCAACCTCCATCATCTCCTCCAGCTCTTCTACCTCATCAACCTCCATCTCCTCTGCAGTGTCTTCTACATCTACTTCCATACTCTCTTCACTATCCATATCCACTTGCATGTGCTCTTGGGTGTCTCTACCAGGCTATATCAGGAAGATGCCTCAGAGAGAGTCTCTGTTCCTCACCAGCACCACTTTGCTCCAGCCTGCCCAGGCAGTCAGGGGATACCCCCCTCCCTGGAATGGCACTGCACCTTCACTGGGACAGCAGTGCACTTTTTTCATCAGTGATTTGCAGGAAATGAGCTTTGGAAGAGGCAGAGATTGAATTTTCTTGGGATGGGAAATGGTTCTGTTTTGGGAAAGGGAAGCTGAGCAAACTTGCTGCTAGACGTGGTGTTTCCCGGTGGGCAGCTCGTGGGGAGTGTCCAGGCTCTGCTGCAGGCAGGGTGTGGTGCTGGGAGCACAGCAACAGGCCCGGCAAAGAGGAAGGTCAGCCCAATCCCTTGGCTTTTGACTTTGTTGCCTACTGAAGGCTAAATTCAAAAGATTTGATGTTTTCTGGGCCAGTAAGAGGCCCTGTCTTGGTATGGACAGAGCAGCCTTTCCCTGGGACTTGTCTCTGAGCTCTGTCACACGGTTCCAGTCTCCCTTTGGTGGCCTCCTGCCTGCCCTCCATACCCACGCTGGACTGCTCCCCATCCTCCCAAAGCTTCTCAGCAGCTCCTGGCTGGAAATGCCAGCAGCTGTCAAAGCTTCTGCTCTGCAGAGCTGATTCCCTGGCGACTCTGTCGCTTAGACGAGACCACGAGGAGCAGAGCAGAGTCAATGAGGGCCCTGCTTACTCTCTCTCGGTGGGGAACAGGGTAATTATAAAGTACTACTAAGGAAACTGCAAACCCTGTGGAAGCTGCGGCCCGAGTGCCCGGCGGGGTGGGAGCGGACAGCGGCAGCAGGGTTTGGTGCGGGAGCAGCAGGGTTTGGTGCGGGAGCAGCAGGGTTTGGAGCGGGAGCAGCAGGGTTTGGTGCGGGAGCAGCAGGGTTTGGAGCGGGAGCAGCAGGGTTTGGTGCGGCAACAGCAGGGTTTGGTGCGGGAACAGCAGGGTTTGGTGCGGGGCCGGCCCGGCTGTGGGTCCGCAGGCGGAGCGGGCAGGACGGGCCGGGCCAGGGGCCGTGGAGCGGAGCAGCCAAGGCAGGAGAGCGCCGGGTGCGGCCCCGGGCTCTGCTCCCTGAGCGAGCGCTGAGCGGGGCTGCAGCGAGGACAACGGCTGCGCAGCGGGCAGGGCCGGCAGGGCTGCCCCGGGGCTGCCACGGAGCCTCCAGCAGGGTCGGGCCGAGCCCCCGGGGCTGCCCCGGTGCTGCCGGCGCCCTGCTCCGGGCAGGGGCTGCCGGGGAGCTCCTGCCTGCCCAGGGGGGCAGCGCCTGGGGGAAGCTGCCCGGGAAGGGGCCGAGTTCGGGCACGGCTGGGCCCCGGGCTCGTTGCACTCGTTGCTGTGTGAGCCCGCAGCCCTGCCCTGCCCATCGCCCCCGCCGGGGCTCGGTGCCAGCACCCAGCGCTCCCACAGCGACCCTGCAGCCACCGCAGGCCCCGGCCCAGCACGGCCAGCGCTGGGCCCTCCACAGAAGTCCTAGGGCCACTCCACAGTGAGAGACAAGGATCATAGAATGATCGAATCCTTGAATGGTTTGGCTTGGATGAGCATTAAAGATCATCCCAGTCCATGCTGAGTACCTGCCCTGCAGACGAGGTTGCTCAGGGTTCTGTCCAGCCTAATGCTGAATGCTCCCAGGGAATCCACAGTTTGTGCCAATGTCTCACCAGCCACACTGGAAAAAAAAAATCATCTTCCTCCCCTCAGTTTTCCACCATTCCCCCTTCTCCTCTCTCCACAGGCCCTGCTGAGCCCTCTGTCCCCATCTTTCCTTTGGGCCTTTCCTCAGCTCCTGTGAGGCCTCCCAGGCTCCCTCACTTCACCAATGGTGAGAAGCCACCTTCCTCTGTGAATCCTTATGGCTTTTCTCTCCCCACTGCTCCATGCTAAAATCACCCTTCCATCTCCACAGCAGCTCCTCTCCATGTTTCCATAACCATGCAAAAACACAGCCCATCTCCACCAGGCTGCTGGGCAGTTAAATGCAGAGATGCCTCCGTAAATAAATTCCAGAGCAAGCCCTTAGTATGGTTCTGTCCTGGTTTTTTGGACGTTGCTAGAAGAGAACATCACCTGTGGGTGAAGTTGGGATGGTTTGTGGGGTGTGGGAGCAGTGGGTGTCACAGAGAACATCCCAATGGGTGGGTGCAGGTCACAGGCAGATTGAAGGAAGCTTTTAAAGGTGAAGACTTAAGTGAGACCTTAAATTGAGAATGAACATCTGGAGATGAAGCCTCAGCTGCAGGGTCAGTGTGTGTGCCCATGCTGAGAAGCCACCACGGATTGTGGATCAGGGATGGGAGCAGTGGGACGAAGGTGCACCCTGCCTAAGGCAAAACCTTTGGCTCCAGTTCAAGGCAACAGATTTGAGGCATTTCATGCCCACAATGTCACCAAACCTCAGAGCCCCAGCAGGGACAACCCCAGCCCCTCAATGGCTACACAGAAGTGGTGGGAACCCTGTCAACACATGTCCAGGAGAAGCTGCAGCACTCCCTCAGTCTCTATCGCAACGCTCCCATGGCTCTCCCTGAGCTGGAATTGCTGTTTGGTGGATTGATAAAACAAAAGCACCCCAAACTTTCCAAGCAATAAGGTGAGCCCTGCTGAGGAGCTGAGTTAGGACCTCCTGACCTTGCTGAGGGATGGTTTGGCAGGGGAGAAAAACGTCAGGTGAGGGGTGCAAGAGGTGGGTGAGGGAAGATTTGTCACATTCTCTGATAGCAAATGTGACACTGGAGCGAGTCCCTGGGCACAGAGGATGCTCCCACAGCCACCCAGCACTGACAGCCCTGTTCTGGGCAGACATGTGGGAAGAGCATCCCTGGTCCCCAAAAGCCCTCCCAGCAAACCACACAGCCCCTCTGCCCTTGTCCTTTATTTTCCAATTTAACTCTGCTCCTGTCCCTTGGCTCCTGGCCAGGGGATGTGGAGGGCACCAAGCTCCCTGCAAACAAAAGGAAGTTCTCCAGGACTGTGCTCGTGAGATTATATCAGATTTGTCAATATTTGCTCAGGACTGAGGTGGAACTGAACTGAATGAGGCTGAAGAATGATGTCAGGTATTGGATTAGGAAGTGCTGTGACAGCCCATGGAGGTGCCTACTGAGGCATCACCAGCTGTTCAACTAAAAATGCTTTTTTTTTTTTCTCTCTCTCTTTGTATTTTAATTTAATTTTAACTTGAATTTTGTATTTTAACTTACATGCCAGGCAGAGCTGCTCCCTGTTGCACTAAATAAGGGTGTTTTGCATTTTATCTCTGTGTCATTGCTGGTCAGGTGGAGCTGATACCAAACCATCCCTGGCATGAGAGGACCAGAGCCAGGAGAGGCCATGCCTGACCCCAGGGACTCAGGCACTGGGAATATCAGAATCCCTTAGGTTGGAACAGACCCCCGAGATCATCGAGTCCAGCCATGAACCCGGCCTGGCCAAATCCAGCCCTAAGCAGAAAACCCAGCCTGGATCTGTGTGAGCTGTCCCCACACTCAGCACCAGCCCCACCCTGGGTTGGGACACCCCAATCGCGCTGCCCGTGACAGAGGGTGGCAGCTCCCGGTGTCACCTCCAGGGACAGGGGCTGGGCTGTCCCCTCCTGCCGGGGCTGAGGCACTTGGGGACCCGAGCATTGTCACCTTCTCCTCCCGCGCTGGAGCTGGTTCAGCACCCTGAGCTGAGCAGGGAGGGAAACCCATCCCGGCATTGCCCTCTGCTGGCAAATCCCTCTCGGATGAGCTTTTCCTCCGCTGTGCTCTCCCAAAATATCCTAGGGAGCTGGCTAGGATGGTGCATCTGGGCACCACAGCGTCCCCAAATCCCGGCTGGTGGCACCAGCGGCCTCAGCCGGAGGGATTGGGTGAGGAGGATCTTCCCTGGGGCTTGGAGCAGGGTCAGGAAAGCAGCTGAGTGACCAGAAACAGGGACTGGAGCCCTTCTGGGCTGAGCCTTCCCTTGGGGAAAAGGGAGCCTGAAATTAAAGTGGTAGAAAGTGCTTTTATTAAAAGCTGGCAGCTAGTGACTCCATCACAGCAGGGAAATATTTAAAGTTTCATGGTGCTCAGGTGAGAGACACAGAGTGGTTTGTTGGGAGATGGTTTTCCGGAGAAGTGGGGTGCTGGGTGATGAGCCATTGTTATTTAGGGTGTGGGTGACCTTGTCAGGCTGGCCTCAGCAGGGTCACCTGTGCCCCATCACCTTTGTCCCCTCAGGTGAAGGTGGAGGGATGGCAGAGCACCCTGGGTCAGGCCCTCATTCAGGACAAGTGGCGTGTGGGGTTAGTGACCCCCGAATGTCAGGGGAAGAGCCAAGAAGGGTGGACAGGAGCCTCTGCTGCGCCACGTCTGTCTGTCTGTCTGTCTGTCTGTCCAGAAAGGCAGCTTTGCCTCCAAGTGTTCGAGTGGGAAATTGCAGGGACCGGCCCGCGCTCCAGCACGGCTTGGAGGGGTTTGTGTGTCACTGCAGCGGCTGGGGAGAGGGATGCTGGGCAGGAACCCTTCCTGTGAGGGTGGGCAGGCCCTGGCACAGGGTGCCCAGAGCAACTGGGGCTGCCCCTGGATCCCTGGCAGTGCCCAAGGCCAGGCTGGACAGGGCTGGGAGCAGCCTGGGACAGTGGAAGGTGTCCCTGTCATGACAGGGGGTGGAATGGGATGATCTTTAAGGTCCCTTCCCAAACAAATCCGAGGATTCTGCAGGCACAGCAGAGAGGATGGGCCAAGGCAGAGACAAGCTTTTAGGCTGTGTCTCTGCTGGACAGCTCAGCCTAAACCCCACTGGGACATTTGGGATCCTGAAGCCAGACAGCCCCAGAAGCCTCAGTTCTACCTCATCCCAAAGCCATCTCCTCCCTAATGCCCACAGGGGAGTCCCAGGAGCTGCAGAGGTTTTGGAAAGCTCATTGTGGATGGGGAAGATCTGCTCAAGCCCGGCACTTCATGTCCCTGTTCCTGCTGAGCAAACCCCTCTGAAACCTCCTCCCATCACACACAGAGGAGGATGGGGCCAGAGCAGGGGAACAGTTCAGCAAAGGAGAACCCCAAGGACGGCAGGAGAACTCCAAGGACGGCAGAAGAACTCCAAGGACAACAGGAGAACCCCCAGGACAGCAGGAGAATTCCAGGGACAGCAGGAGAACCCCAAAGACGACATGAGAACCCCATGGATGGCAGGAGAACCCCCAAGGATAGCAGGAGATCCCCAAGAACAGCAGGAGAACTCCAAGAACAGCAGGAGAACCCCAAAGACGGCAGGAGAACCCCAAGAACAGCAGGAGAACCCCAAGGACAGCAGGAGAACCCCAAGGACGGCAGGAGAACCCCAAGGACGGCAGGAGAACCCCAGGGATGGCAGAACCCAAAGGAAGCAGGAGAACCCCAAGGACAGCAGGAGGGTGACATGAGCCAGCTCCATCCCCAGCTGGATCCACCTTCCTTCACTCCCAAGGGACAGCCAGCTCTGGCCACAGCTCTGAGGTGACACAGAGGAGGTCACCAGGTTCCCACAGCACAGACAAGGAAAGGGAAACCTCTGATATTGCCCTAAAATGTGGCCTCAAAATCCTGTCAGCTGAGCAGACTGGGAGATGTCCAGCTGAGCTGAAGGCCTGGAGCCAGGGGAGGGAGGAAGGGCAGGAAGAGGAGAGAGGGAAGGAGGGAGGAACGGATGGAGTTGGGCCACTGAGAGCCACAAGATTTGGAAAGCATCACTTTGATTTAATGGGCCTTGATGTTTGAAAATGAAGTTGAGAGCTCTTTTCTTTGCCACAGGGCTGAGCAGCCAGCAGGATTTAGAAGGGCAAGAGCTTTCCAGATGAGCTGTGCAATTTTGTCATAAGAACCAAAATAATTATAAAAATAATGAGCAGGGGAGGGAGGGAGCGCTGGGCCCATCCAAATGTTAACCTGAGGGTCCTCTCAGCAGCACCCTAATAAAGGGATTAACCTGGTCTATCAATTAGTGGTGTTACATCTCTCCAGTGCGAATAAACTCATCCTTACAGACTAATTCTATAAACGTGCTGCACTCAGGGACTTCAGTGAGCCCAGTGCTTTTAATGAAAGGAATGAGATTTAAACACACACCTCTCTGCAAAGGGATTAGAGAGAGTGGTCCCTGCTGTTGGCATCTGTGGGGCTGGAGCCACTTTGCCATAATAACCCAAAAGACTGGGATACAATGGGGGCACCCAGAGTGGGGAGTGCGTCCCAGGGGAGCTGTGGAGGGATGGAACCCCTGGAGAACCCACAGCCAGGGCAGCCCAGGGGGTCTCCAGCCCTCTCTGCTGTTTGGGTGCCCAGAGTGACAGAGGTGTCCCCAGCAGCCTGGGATGTGGCCCTGGGGCTGTGCCTGGGGATGGAGGAGCTGCAGCATCACCGGAGTGCCCTGTGGGGTTTGGGGTGGGGTTTAGCAGAGGGGATAGGTCTGAGGTGGGGAGAGCAGCAGGAGAGAGGCACAAGCAGCTTAGCCCAGGATGTGAGCTCCAGGCCACCAGCTCTGTCCCTCCAGAGCAAGCACAGCTGGGGCTCCAGCTGCAGCTGGGCACAGCACATCCCACATCCCACATGGCACCATCAGCCCTGCAGGACAGCCCAGCACTGCAGCACCTGCAGGACTCCAGAGCCTGAGGGTCTAGTTAGGGCTGGGAAAACTGGAAGCAGATGGAACCAGGCAGTAACTTGGGTGAGACAGAGCCAGGGAGCTGGGATGTGCTGCTGTGAGAGCTGCAGCAAGGCTGGGTTGGCAGTCAAACTGGCCCCAGAGCAGGAGCAGAACCCAAGGGTGAGATGTCACAGGAAGGGGGAATGTGACACAGGAGAAGGCACCTGATTTATGGCACTGGCAGCCACAAGCTCTCACTCACAGGAATGCCACGTCCTGTGTGTTGCTCCAGGGGACACTTCCCTGCAGGCAGAGCACACAGGGATCTATCTGATGGCATTGTATGGAGAAGCTGTGCTGTCCCTCAAATGTTTCAAGTACCAAATTGTAGATGACAGATTTTAGTGAGGACATTGCCCTCAGTGCATGCTGAGAGTCTCCCTGGCATCTCCTGTACCCACCTGCTTCCATGTGAGGCCAAAGGCTCTCCAGAGAGCTCTCAGCTCCTCAGAATCCCCTACTAAACCACTGCTAACCCATTACTAACCCACACACACATTAACTCACCAGCGAAGCAACTGAGCAGCAATTTGCCTCCCCAGTGGCTGATGAAGCCCCCCATTCCCTACTCTTTAACACTGCACTGAAGTTCAATGTCTGTGCCTTAGAACAGCCCCAGAAGAGCAGGAGAGGCCCACAAGAGAGCCACTTATCCACCTGGGAAGGGGAAGATCCAGCTGGATCCAGTCTGACAGAAACTAAAGATTCAGTCTGACTGGGCAGTACTGAGCAGAGCCATGGATTGCCATTGTCCTGGAGGGAACAGTGCCCCAACTGCTGCAGCCCCAGGGTAGATGTCTGCTCAGGTTTATTTATCTCAGGTTTACTTATCCTGCTTTATCCACCTCACCTTGGCCTCTCTGGCCCAGCTTTTCCAAGTGCTCTGTGAGTGTTCATCCTGTTCCAGAGGTACAAACACAGATCCTCAGTGTCAGTGGACTCAGAGCCTTGAGCAGCCATCGAGGAGGGATCTCCTTCCTGTTCCCCTGACCCAAATGTGCAGCACAAACACAAAACCCTTCCCTGTCCCTCCCAGGGTTGTGCTTCCCTTGGATCCCATACAAATTCCATGTCCTGGCTTCTCCAGCAGCACAACAGCCACTCTGTGCTGAAAGCATTCCAAGGGAAAAGCAGGGATGATGAGACCCTTCAGCCCAGTCTGTATTTTCACAGAATCTCAGAATGGTTTGGGTTGGAAGAGGCCCTAAAGCCCATCCAGTGCCACCCCTGCCAGGGCAGGGACACCTTCCACTGTCCCAGGCTGCTCCAAGCCCTGTCCCGCCTGGCCTTGGGCACTGCCAGGGATCCAGGGGCAGCCCCAGCTTTTCACTCTGCTTTAAATGAGTCCTTCTTACACACACACACAGCAGTGACAACCCTTCCCACCTTCCCCAGAAGAAAAAACAAGGATTTTCCCTAAACTGAAAACACCTGGATCCCAGATTTCTGCTTGCCCCCTTTAACAGTTCCACAAAAAAACGCTGGCACAGCTGAACTTGAGTTGTTGGGGGCAAGTGAATGGAGCTGAGTTTGCCAGCAGAACTGGAGTGGCTTTGCCAGGAAAAGGGACCAGGTGGCACTGAGTGGCACCCACAGGAAGTGCTGGCACAGCTGCTCCCTCCTGCACTGCCCCACGGTGCTCTGGACAGGGAAGTTCTGCCCTCAGAACCTCTGAACAAGGCAGAAAATGTTCCCTGTAAACATCCAGCTGTTCACTAAGGCAGGGATAAGGAATTCAGGGAAACCCAAAGCAGAAAGGTGTCCCGTGAAACTGAAGGAATAAGAACCATCCCATCAGTGATTAAAAGGATGAAGGAAGAAGAGGCTGTAGGGGCTGAGGTTGTCATCCCTCAGAGTAACCAGAAGTCCAACACACACTCCCCTGCTGCATCTCCCCTCTGCTTGGGTACAGCTGAGTGAGCAGCAAAGCTTAAAAATGAAATGTTAGAGGGACAGCTTAGTGCTTTATAGCTGACCAGTCCCTGAACAAGTACTAAAAAATTTAGTTAAGAATTAAAATATATAAGAAAGCTTTTACAAAAATAGATATTAAAAATATATATTATTATATATAACATATATAAAAATATATAAAATATATATTATATTTAAATATTTTATATATATTTAAAATATATATTAAAATATATAAGAAAGCTTTTACAAAAATAGATATTAAAATATATATTATATATAAATATAAATATATAATATATAATATATAATATATAAATATATATAAGATATATAAATATATAAAAAATATTAAATATATAGAGTATATAATAGCATATATATAAATATATATAAATATATGATATATTTTAATATATATTAAAATATATATTAAAATATATGAGAGCTTTTACAAAGGGTAACTAAACATAAAACTTAAGAGTTAAATCAAATAACATATTAACACTTGTTAACTTTACTTACTTACTTTGACAATACAGCTATACCTGTAAATCAACCAAAAATGAATGTTTAAGTTACTTTAACCAAGTAACAAACTCAGACACATATGTTTAACCAATTCAAGGCCAGACCAACTCTTTAGGACCTGTTTAGTGAGTGTACCAGAGCCAACCAAGGAGTGGCCAATACCCAATGGTAACAATGATTAGGATAAAGCTGCCAGTGAGATAAATCCCATCATCAATGCCAGGGGCATCACTGGCCCTGCTCCCAGCTCCCTCATCAGGACCCTGCACAGCATGAATGGGGCTGCTGGGCTGGGTTTCCCCCTCCCAGCTCCACCTGAATGCTCCTGCTGGGACATCTCACTGCATTTCAGCTGCTCCCTGGAATTCCCAGAATAAAACAGAGCTGCTTTAACAACATCTATTAGCACAGTGCACAGCAGAGGTGATTTCCATGATGAAAAACAAAGCCAAGGGCTCCAGGTCTGTCCCTAAACCTCTTGCTTTGAACACCCTAATTCTTAACACCCTAATTCAGCTCATTTCGCCTTGGAGTGGGGATTTCCACACAGAACAGAATCTCAGGGTCACTGAGGTTGGAAAATATCTCCAAAATCACTGAGTCCAACCTGTGACTGACCCCCATCTTGTCACCAGCCCACAGCCACACCAACCCAGCTGTTCCTTGAGTATCTCTAGGGATGGGGACTCCACCACTTTCCTGGGCAGCCCCTTCCAAAGCTGACAAACCCTTCCATGAAGAAATTCCTCCTGATGTCCAACCTGAACCTCCCTTGGCACAGCTCGAGGTTCTCTCCTCTTGTCCTGTCCCTGTTCTCCATAGCTCAGCAGGCTTTAGAGTGGATGTCCCACATGTAGAAAAAGGCCAAACTCCACCTAAAGCACATCCAGATCACTTAAACAGGACACAGAATTGACCACAGCAGGCACAGGTGAAAATTAATCGAGATATTTAATGCAGTGCAATCCATAGTAGTTTCTTAATTAAAATAATTGTGTGCATGTATCTGAATGGGTTATCAATTATCACAAAAAAGCAATAAACATTGTAGTGCTGTGTAGAAAAATGTACAACAGAACTTGAAACCTTCCCTACTTCCAAGAGAGCGTGGATCAACTGCAGATCATTCTCAGCAATTAAAATGGGCACAGTGACTACGTCGTTGCAGTGACAGACACAGGGCTGGCACACAGCAGTCAAGGGATATAAATAGACCTGGCAAAGAACTAAAAACCTAAAGCATTCTTGCACCTAAAACACAATAAAGAAGCCAATGGGGGCTTACAACTTTTCCTGGTTTTTAAATGCCTTACAAGACTCCTAGACACACTTAAACTGACTTAAAATTACAGAGTATTTTGCAGCTTATTTCAATTCAATATATGGCCCAAATTGAAGATGAAGATCCAGCAGCGGCAGGAGCACAGTCCCAAAGCTGAGTGTTTGATTTTGCAAATACCTTTTCTACAGAAATTCAACCGTATCGACAGCAGGCAATTCCCCTGCTCCCCCTTCTCTCCTCTGGGCAAACTTTTTTCCATGCTATGCAGAAAACAGCAATGCAGTTCCCACTGCTCTGGGTTAAAATTAAAGATAAAGACATTTTGCTTATGCTTTCTCCTCAACAAAACACATTTGCACCCAGAATAGGTAACCAAAGTCTTTTTTCCAGCCAGGGGCTGCTGTGGTTACATGGTTCCTGCCCAAGCTTCCAGCTCTTTCATGTCATCATCCTCTTCTTCCTCTTTCTTCTTGGCTGCAAAATCACAAAAGAGAACAAGTGAGTGGGAATCCTGACAGAATCCTCTGTGCCACTGACAAATGAGTAAATGAAGCACCTAAGGCAAGCTGTGGACAAAAAATACATAAAATCTTTTTGAGCTGAAGTAAAAAGTGCTTTGCTGAAAGAGCCACAAACTTCCTGAGTGGAAAAAAACAACAGCTCCCACAGGAAGAAGGCAGTGGGCATGAAAGTTCAAGTGTGATATTTTCCCATAATTTCCAAGGCTCTTTCAGAGAAATGCAACTTCTTACAGAAACTCATCTGATGTCTCCAGAATGAATTTCTTCCCCATCCACATGAAATTCCTTACTGCATCACTGAGTATTGTGAATGCAGGGCATGAGGTGTTTGGGTGAGGTACAGAATGTGGAGGGGCTGGAGAGGCCTGGGGATATCCCACTCCTCCTCTCCTGTGCTCCCTGGATGTGGGTGGATGTGGATGTGGATGTGGATAGGAGGGAGCAGCCTGGACACTGCCCACTCCTCCTTCCTGGTTGTTCCAGGGCAGAAAATGCTGCTCTTTGTTAGAACCTGACAAATTCACTTTCCATTAACTCAGCAACAAAGGTATGAACCCACAAATAGCTGCAATAATTCTGGAAAATGCAAAATAAAAAAAACAAAGAGTGAAACAATTCCTGGTCCAAGTGGTGTGTGTCATTCCAAAAGAAATGTTTACATCAGGAAAACTGAGTCAGCTCCAAGCTCCAGACCCCTCACTTGTACAAGGCTGGAATTTGGTTTTCTATATTAAGCTCCTCCAGCCTCCATTAAACAATTTCTGCCTGAATTTCTCCTGACACCACCACTAACAAAATTCCTTATTCAGGCTGATCTGACTGAAGCCAAAGTCCAGACTGCTCCTGAGAAGTGGAAAAGCAGGAAAAGCTAGTGGTAATCTCCCCTTCAGTGGATAAAAAGGAGGTAACAGAGTCAGCTCTACTTCAAAAGACACATTATTATTCCCAAAAAGACAATTACACATGAACCTGAACCATTAGGACAGTTTTCCCTTTGGAGGTCTGACCATGGTAATCAAAAGCAAACTTTTAATCCCAGTGTTAAGTCAGTTTTCAGTGAAAATCAATTTAGGTTCAAAAAATAAACCCACACAAAATCCCCACCCAACACTACCCCAGAATCCCAATTTTTCCCAAGTGCCAGCCTTGGGGGCAGCTTTATTGAAGCAAGAACTGCCACTTAAATACATTAATGGAATTCATGGAATTCTCATTTCCACCCAAAAGCAGCTTAGCATAAATCCTGTGAAACACTGAGCTTTATGCTTGCAGCTTTTACTACCAAACTTGTACACAATTTGTATTATTTTAGGGAGTTTCCCTAAGTTTTAGGCTGTGTAGCTCCTTAAATATATCCACAATTACAACACCCCTTACTTGTGTGCAGTCACAAAATGCAAAGAGTAGATTTGGGTCCAGACATTGTGTTTTAAGACTATTTAGAGAACAAACCTCATTAAACCAACCAGGCAATAAAAAGGCAATGCACTGGTGCATTTAATCTATTTCTCCTGAATCTGAAAAAGTCTCAGATTTCAGATATTCTGATAGAACTCCCTCCCCTCTCACCAACTCTGGTCAGCAGCTCTGCCTGGTAAAACACAACCAGGAACACAAAAAATCAGTGGTGTCAGAATAAGGAACACAGAAAATCAGTAGTGGCAGAATAAAACCAGAGGAACACCAGGAGCAATGGCACAAAGCAGAACCTGCTCAGGCAGTGCTGCTGCTTCCCACACCCATCCAGGCCTGGAAAGGCAGCAGGATAATTACAGATACACTGACCAACTGGGGTTATTTGCATCCACTGCTTTTTTTGGAGTTTTTATCCTGTTCCAAGTAAGGACATGGAACAGAGCTGCAAATTCTGTAAGTTATTCATCACAGTCAGGCAGATTCAGCAAAATGGGCTTGTAAAGGTTCATATCCCATTAGTGCTGCCAGAGGTGTCCCAGCTCAGCTGAATTCCAGGGGGAATGTTCATGCAAGAGGGATTTAAGAGCAGCTTTGAACTCTCTGTGTAAATACAAACATTGCTTGTCCATCCTCCAGGTAAAATCCTCACAATTTCCTGGGTATGTGTACTCTAGGATTGGGATGACCCTGACTTTGGGAATGCCTGGTCTGGGTACTGCAGAGGAGCCCACAGCCTTCCTAAAGAGGGAACCCCAAAGGAAGATCCTTCCAAGGCCAGAAAAGCAGGGATCAAATGAAAACCCAAAGGAAACATGGATCCATGGGGGAATGTGAACCTGCCTGGGACTGGATGAGCCTGGAGGTCTTTTCCAACTGCAATGATTTATGAGTTAATTCACTCTGCCCTCCCTTTTATGACCTCAGGGTGTCTTGCCAAGATTTCTTCCTTGTTGGCCCAGCAGCACCTGAAAAAAGGCTCCCATCCCACCTGGATGAGCTGGAGCAGAAAACAGCTGCTCCTGTGACAGGGAGTGATTTTTGTGCTGCTTCTGAAAGGCAGGTGCCCCTCACAGAGAAATGGCAATCACTGGCTGTGATTTGGGATTCAGGAAGCAATTCCAAGCAAAATGTCTGTGCTGCCTGCAGCCAGATCTCCCAAATGCAAGGAGCAGGCAGATGAATAAGCACACTTTTAATGGTGCAGGATGTTGCAGTGAAGGTTGATCATACCTGGCTTGGAGGGTATTGATATTGAGGGCACGTTTGGTAGTGGTACTGTCTCCGGACCACTGATTTCCAGCAAGTTTTTGTCTAGTTCTTCTTGTTCTAGTTCCTCTAGCTCTGCCATGAGTTCATCCTAGGATTTCAAGGAGAAAAAAAAAAAAAAAAAAAGAAGGAACTATAAGTTAGATTCATTACCAATCAGATATAGCTGATCATATTATTAAAGAAAATAGCACAAATGCACAGGGTCAGAGGAATCTGATTCTGATGTGATTCCTGTACTTCATCTCTTGGAGGGAAAGCAGAGGAGGGAAGAAGAAATCCAAGTCCAAATATTCTCAGGTCAGGCCATCCAGACCATTCTGAGCATAAAGTTCAGGTTACAGCCAGAAACAACTGCAGGAGAGATTTCAGAGCCCAGTCCTGCAGCCAGGCACACACAATGTGCAGATCTCCAGAGAGAGATCCTGAGGGACACAATTCCTGCAGGGATTTCAGAGCCTTCACAAGAAGATGTGGTGCTCACATGATGGGGCTGGCAGTGCTGGGCCAGTGGTTGGATCCCTGATCTTCCCAACCCAGAGGACTCCATCCCTCACTGGTACAAAGAGAAGCAAATGAAAAGCCATACCTCATCAAATTCCTCCCCAAATCCTACTGGCTTGGAGATGGCTGTAGAGATCTCATCTGCCAGCTCTTGCTGCTCTGCAATGTCCTGCATTAATTCATCTACTTTATCAATGTCCCTGGAAAAAAAAGGAAATAATTCAGTGTCAGCAGGCACCTTCCCAACCAACACTGCGTTTCCTGGCTTCTGTAGAAATCCCCACCACTGTGACATTTCCAAGGCCCTTCCCCAAAATACACTTTGCATGCAAGTCTGGGTTTTATCCCCCTGGTCTCAACACAATTAGAGATGTATTTTTAATTCTTCCTGCAAGTTTAGCTCCCAGTAGTTATACAGACACCAGGGAGAGCTTCTGTTCTGCACCACTGATATTAATAATACTTTGCTCTCTTCCCTGATTCAGCATTATTACATCCACAATGTTTGCTTGTGGAGCAAGCACAACATTTCCATAATGCAGTTTTACCATTAATTATTGCTACATACACCAACTCCACTGCAGAAAAACAAGTTTTAAGACCCCCTTTGAGGCTTAAAATTTTTGCTGTTACAAAATTGATCTGTGCCATTTTCTTCAGACCACACTGGTGCTACCCAGCTTTTGGATAAATATAGAAAATAAAACAGTAGTAAACTGAGGAAGCATCATATTTGTGTGTTTTGTTCAATTTTAGCTGAAGTGAGAGCCTTTCACAAGAAGGTTTTGCTGCTCCAGCTCCACCTTTGGTTTGGAATTCAGCAGATGTGAGAAATGCCAAACCATAGATCCTGTGGGAAGATGCAGGAGGGAGTGACTTACATGTTGTCATGAGCAGCTTTCATAGCCTTAGCAGCAAAGCCCATGTTCTTGAGCACTTCAGTGTTGGTGTTGGCATTCTCCAGGGCTTCCCTCTGGAATTCAATTGTTGATAACGTGCCATCTATCTGTGCCAGCTGCTTCTCATACCTCTTCTTGCGCTTCAGGGCCTGCAGGGCAGCTGCAGGGCAAAGGACAGGGTGGCACTGGTGAGCTCTGTGCCCAAAACAGCCCCTCACACTCTGCACCAATGCCACTCAGCACAGAGAGATATTCAGCATGTTCTGGTGTTTGTTGTCTACACAGATCACCTGTGCTGCCCAACCCTTGATTTGCTATCCTTCAGGGGTGGCACAGAGGTGGCTGCTGCCCTGTGGCTGTCACCTGTCACTTGTCACAGCAGATGCCAGCCCAGACTCACTCCTGACACACCACAGAGACAGTAAGGTCAGGACTAAGTCTTTTGTCCTTAGGTGTGTGTGTGGCAGCCACCTTGACATCTTCAGTGTCATGCTTTCTATAAGCTACAAGAAAGTAAAATTTGGTGAGTGATTGGTTGATGATTTATCATCATGGTTTGTATTTTTCTTTGGTTTTTTTGGGGAGGTTAGTTCTGGGGTTAATTCTATGTTTGTTTGGGGGTGGTTGCTACAGCAAACAGAAAGCTTCAATATCCAGGCTCATCCACCAAAACCAGCCTTGTTCACCTTCCCCCCATCACAGGAAGGCAGCACTGCTGGTGCAGCTCCTGCCAGGTGAGATCTTTGTGGTGCTGCAGACCCCCCCTCCTGCTGAACCCCTGTTCAAATCCAAGGAGAAATGTTCCCTCAGCTTTGCACTTAGATGTGAAATACACCTTCTAAAAATGTTGGTGTTTATGTATGCTTTTATGTTTCGTGTTACTCCTCCTAGAAGGTGTTTACACAACAGCCTGAGCTGGGAGAAGCCTCACTGAAGGTGGTTTGAGCAATTTGCTGCTGGTGGGCTGTGCAGGAGGAGCCCCCCAGGACAGGACTGGTGGGAGGACTGGTCCAACCTGCCCTACCCACCCCACCCAGCCAGGGAGCAGCCAGCAGGTGACAACAGCCCACAGCCAGCTCTGCCCAAGACACCTGGGCAGAAACCATGGCCATTCCAGAGACAGACAGGTGTGAAAAACACGTTCCTTTTCTTTTAAAAATTTAAGTTGAGTAAAGGACTTTTAAAAAATTTACAGAAGTTTAATAGGAGATAAAGATTATAAAGCAAAGATTATTACAGCCAGGTGTGTCTGGCACTCAGCTAAGAGCACATTTGCTATTTTGGAAACACTCTTTATACACTATTTTTACTGCACTAGTCTGTTACATATTTATAAACAATTATGCATAGTAAACTTTTTTCTTCAAATTAGTTTACACATTCTAAGAAGTATTTAGTATGGTTCTTTTTCAGATTTGTTTCTTTAGAGCATGTGTATTCCTTGACTGTGGTTTTAGTCTATTCTTATTATAACTTTTATATTGGGCTTTGGTCCATATTGTCTTTAGATGGTGAGTGTTGATAGTTGGTGTATCTGTAGTAGGTGTCTTCTTCATTTGTTTATTGGATATTATCTCAGTAGGTATTTTAACATAAGCATACTTTTATCAGTGATTTCACTACTATGTGTAAGCTTAATTAACAACAGAAATAAAAACTATATATTTATAGCAAAGTTACTTCAACAGTACACATATGAAATGCATTGTAAGATTTGCAAAAAGCCAATATTATAATATGTATGTATATTATAATATGATTATATTATAATATGATTATATTATATTACATTACATTATATTACATTACATTATATTATGTATGTATAACCCAGGGAACACCAACCTTACACAGAGCTGTACAAGATGTGCTCGATGCCACAGCCCTGGCAGTGTCCAAGGCCAGGCTGGGCAGGCTCAGAGCAACAAACACCTGGTGGCACATGGAGTTTGGCACAAATACAGCCTCCCTGCATGGCACTGCCCTTCCCTGCCTGCTCTGGGCTGAGCTGTGCTCTCCAGGACAGCTCTGCTCATACCCCAACCCTCACCTGGGCCCCAAGCTGCTGCTCCAGCAGCCTCAGCCACACACTTTTCATTTCTGCAGTGCTCTGATCTCTCAGAGTCTCACAGCAGAAACTATTTCATGTCACACAGGACTGGCTCTGCTAAAAACCAGGCTTGGCCCTCCCAAAAGCTCAGTCACACACACCAGGAATGGTGGCAAATAAAACTTTACATCTTTCCATCTCTGAGAGAGATGCTTTCCTGCTTTCCAGAGTAGGAAATCCTGACAAGACAGTTTCTCTTATCTCCCCTTGCAGAGGGCTGCTAACTCAGGGATGTGATGAACATGTTTATAAAGCTGATGGAGCCCACAGGCAGCCCAGGTGTTCTGGCAGATGCCACCCTGAGATCTGACAGTCCTGCAAGGTAAAATCCCAAACAGAGCTCCAGCTCTGCAACTGGTTATGAATATGCTGTATTTGGTTCAATTCAAATTAACTAATGTGTTACAGAACAAAAAAAGCACTTTTTAATGGGAAGGCCCAGCTAAGGATGCCAAGCAGCTCAGGATTGTTTAGGAGAAGCCAGTACAAACGCCAAGGACCCAAAACAAACACAAACAGTGAGTGCAAAACAAACAGTGCCTCTGCCCTGACTTTCCCTCCAGTGGTCAGTAAATGTGCCCAGTTTGGGCCAGTCCAACATCCATGTGTGTGACAGGACTGAGAACAGGGGGTGTGCAAAGGACAATGTCTGATCTGCAGAATGAGGCACAACACAAACATCCCAAACATTCCAGATCATAAAGTGATGAGTAACACATTGCTGGGATATTTAGACTGGTTCATTCTGCACTGATGGTTTAATTAAGGATATAGGAAGTTTTCTTACTCAGAATGATTAAAAACTGTTAATAGCTGTGTTTGTATAGTGACATGCTGGGGAAATGCCCCACAACAAGGGGATGTGAGAATTTTGTGCCTCGTGGAGAATTACTAGCAAAACCAGAGATTTTATAGGATTATATAACATTATACAAAGTCAAATAAAATGCTACAATTTCTGTCCAGCTCCCCACTCCAGCTTTCTCTGAGAACAATTCGAGTTTGTCTGCATTTCATGCAATGTTTAAAACAAAGTGCTCAGACACAAGCACTGCAGGGATCACTGTGAGTGATCACAAATTCTTATCAGGATCACAAGTTCTTATCAGGACTGTTGGGTAACCCCGTCCCTCCCATTCCCACCCACACCTCCTGTGCACCAGAACTGCCCTTACAGTGCACATGGATTTGTGGCATTTTCTGTTTCCCACCCCTTCAGACCAAGGAAAATACTTATTTTCTCCTCCCTAAGGCCAAAGATCAGGAGCCTACTGAAATCTTATGAACTGCCAGAGTACATGTTTTTGTCAAGTTTTTATTAAAGTCAAAGTTATAAAAACTTAATCTGAAGGGAATTACATTGGCTCTTTTTCTCAAAAAAAAAAAATCTTTTTCCAAAATCAGAAATAAATAAAAGTGTTGGAACCCTGGTTGCTGAGAATTTTAAGACTTTCTGTGCTGCCAGGCACTGACCCCCAAGAGAACACTGCATTTGACCTGAAACTATAGAAAAAACTTCCAAAATTAAATAATAGAACTAAGATTATGAGTGTGTAATTGGAATAGAAGTGTGTATATCAAACAGTAGAAAACGTAGAAGTTTTAGAATATAGTAATATATAAAAAACAAGATAGAAGTTTTAGGGCAGAGACTAGTCCTTCTTCTTTACCTTCTTCTTTACCTTCTTCTTCATAAATTTGAGTAGTATTATATAAATAAATAAAAAATCCACATTGCAAACCACAAATAATTAGTTATTAAGTAAAAAGTATTATTTAAATATTTAAAAATTAAAAAATTATTTTATGTGTCATTTCTTAAATAAAGTTTATCCTTAAAAGATCTTCTAGAGAGAGACATACCTCTCCATTTTTAACTTTTTAAAATTAAGCACTACAAAACTCACAACTTAAGACTGTAATATAAATAAGAACTAATAAACATCTAAGTGCAAACAAAAAAACCTTCTCACACATTTAATATCAATCTTAACCAAAATAAACCCAAAAATCCATTAAATAAGCACAAGAGACAGTGGGGTACAAATGTCCTGTAGCATTTTTAACTTATTAGAATTAAGAACTACAAAACTCACAACTTATAAGACTATAGTATAAATAAGAACTAATAAACATCTAAGTCGAAACAAAAATACATTTAATCCCAACCTTAACAAAAAAACAAACAAACAAAAAATCCATTAAATAATGGATTTTTGCTCACCTTCCTCCCATCACAGGAAGGCAGCACCTGTGGGGTACAACTGTCCTGTAGCATTTAACTTATTAGAATTAAGACTACAAAACTCACAACTTACAAGACTATAATATAAATAAGAACTAATAAACATCTAAATCCAAACAAAAAATACATTTAATCCCAACCTTAACCAAAAAAAAAAAAAAAAAACCCCAAAAAAATCCATTAAATAAGCACCAGAGGCAGTGGGGTAGAGATGCCCTGCAGCACTGTGCAATACAAGAATTGGGTGTGTCTGAAATCAGCGGGCCAGGGCCTCCCTGTGCCCCCCTCAAAGCTGCTATCACATCCAACAGCCCTGGCAGAGGCTCTGCTCAGCACCCACACCCCAAAGGATGCCTTTACTGCTTCCAAGGCAGTAATTAGAGGCAGAAATGCACTTTACAGGCAGCTGTAATTGCTGTGGAGCTGCTTCAGCAGCACCTGTGACAAGGTTACAATCATTTATGCTGGCCAGCCAGAGTTCACTCATGCCCCAGAAGGTGCTGTAGAGATCACCCAGCAGGGTTTGCCAGAACCAGCAGATCTCAGCTTCCCAGCAGTGAGACAAACTCCTTATCTTGGACCCAAAGCCATGCAGGATTTCCAGGGCCAGCCTCTCCCAGCAGCTCCTGCACAGGGCCTGATACGCAGAGAGTCCAGCTGGGCTGAACTCCCCTGCAATATCCCTGGGACATGAAAACCAGGACCATGGGGCAAACAAAACCTTACTCTGCCAACACCCTGAATGCTGCTTCCACAAAACATAGTAGTAAAAGGTTTGTTCATCAGCATAAAGCAGACTCCAATGATAATTTTATACCCTGGGTTCCCCAAAAAGATTCCCAACAGCTCTTCTGACACAGCCTAATGGCCGAACTCACTCTGCAATATCCCTGTGGAGTAAAAACCAGGACCATACAAAACCTTACTCTACTAACGCCCAACAATGCTGCTTTTACAAAATGCAGGAGTAAAAGGTTTGTTCATCAGCATAAAGCAAACTGTAATGATAATTTTATACCTTGGGCTCCCCAAAAAGCTCTTCCTCTACCACAGTTTAATGGTTGAACTCACTCTGGAATATCCCCCTGACATAAAAACCAGGACCATGAGGACCATGGAGGATACAAAACCTTACTCTGCTAACACCCAACAATGCTGCTTTTACAAAACATAGAAATAAAAGGTTTGTTTATCACTATAAGCAGATTGTAATTATAATTTTATACCCTAGGTTCCCCAAAAAGCTCTTCTTCTGCCACAGCTGAATGGCTGAACTCACTCTGGTATATTCCCAACATAAAAACCAGCTGCTGTAAGAGGGGATTTAACAGCCCTCAGTGCCAGCAAAAATATCTGATCATTCCATGGGCAGTTTTCACAGGATAATAGCAAGAACCTGCCAATAAAGAGTGTTTTCCACACCTCCTTCTTACCAGGCACACTGGTGGTTTAACTTAGAAGTCCAATGTGCAGCATGAATTACAAGCACTTAAAAGATCCTCTAAAAAAACCAATCAGCAGATAACAAACCTTAGCTGTACTTTATCTGACTTGTTTTATTGTCTGAATAAAGCTTTCAGACAATACATATGACTGAGGGAAAAGCAGTTGGATATATTTGTATATAATTATTATTATAATTTAATTAAAGGTAATGTATTTAATACTACCTGGGTGACTTCTGCCATCCGTGAGTAGGCTCAAAATGTCCTTTTCCATTTTGATATATTAATTGTCTTTATTATCAGCTGTGACAGGGATGTTGGAACCAATTTTTATTAATAAAGATTAAAATGATTGCCCCACAGAGCCCCAACCAGTTAAAATGGGTATCAATAGTTTATTATCTCTTTTTCATTGGCAAAAGAATGTAAAATTTCTCTGGGTTAATGAGCATCAGACTGATCTCTGCAGTTCCTTTTTACAGAGAAATTCTGACAAAGAAAACATCACATCCAAGAGAGGAATAAAACTGCAGCTGAGTCCAGCCAGATCTGGGCTGGCTGCTTCAATTTCTTGAATATAAAACCTGCCTAAAACTACATTCAAATAAAATTTTTCAAGCTTTTTAACAGTTAAAAACCTATTCCTTCCTCTGCTTTTTGGTTTGGTTTGGGGTTTTATGGAGGATGGTTTTTCACTGATTGTTGGCTGGTTGGTTTTTTTTATTTCCCGTCTTTGATTGAAGTATAAAATACTGTTTTAATTGTCTATTTATTTGAATTTCTGTGGTAAATACTGTTTTAGTTGTCTATTTGTTTGAATTTCTGTGATAAATACTGTTTTGTCTACATATTTGAATTTCTGTGATAAATACTGTTTTAATTGTCTATTTGTTTGAATTTCTGTGATACTGTTTTGTCTATTTATTTGAATTTCTGTGGTAAATACTGTTTTAATCGTCTATTTATTGGAATTTCTGTGGTAGAAATTCCAGCAGAAGTTCTGCACTCCTGTTTGACCATGGAGATTCCCAAGAATTCAGGGTTTCACTGGGATGTCACCATGGCAGGTGACAGCCGAACTCTGTTTCCAGTCACTCCTCCTGCCTGATCAACACCCAGAAATGAAAAGAGCAGAGTCACTCAGCCAGACTCTCCTCCTCTGTCAGCACATCAGTCAGAAAAACATGACTGCTCACCCAGATAATGTCATATTGTCCTCCAGAAATGCTTCTGTAAGAATGTGATGTATTTAGAATTATTTTAACCCATGTATAGGCAAATTATTATTATTAAATGAACTGTTTTAAGTCTGATGATTTTCTCTGCAATATTTACAGCAGTTTGTTAGTCAAATGAGGCAAATATTCACTGTGATAAGCAGCTTGCAGGATAATAAAAATATAATTTTACTACATGGGAATGCATTCAGAGAGGGAAAACTGACTATGAATGTCAGTGGTTTTGTTAAAAATCAAGAGCCCTCCTGCAAATAAATATTCCTTACACACTGGCAGGACAGGCAGTGTTCCTGGGATATTTATGTACACAGCAAAGCTGTGGAATTAATGCTTTTAAATATCATTAGCAGGAAAGAGTAGATCAGCAGATAAAAACCTGGAAGAAAGCTTTCTTACATAATTAGAACTTTAAGTTTTGCTGGCAAAAACACATTTCAGCTTGAGAGGAGAAAAGAGCACTAGGAATAGAAGTCAGGAGTGTCACTGAATTCAAGAATTTAAATTACCAAGTTTCACTGGATTTAAGAATACACCTGACCAAGTTTCATTGAATTTAAGAATACACCTGGCGAAATTTCACTGAATTTAGGAATACACCTGATCGAGTTTCATTGAATTTAGGAATACATCTGGCCAAGTTTCACTGAATTTAAGAATATACCTGAACCAAGTTTTACTGAATTCAAAAATACTCCTGACCAAGTTTCACTGAATTCAAGAATACACCTGACCAAGGTTCACTGAATTTAAGAACACACCTGACCAAGGTTCACTGAATTCAAAAATACACCTGAACCAATTTTCACTGAATTCAAAAATACACCTGAACCAATTTTCACTGAATTCAAAAATACACCTGAACCAATTTTCACTGAATTCAAAAATATACCTGAACCAATTTTCACTGAATTCAAAAATACACTTGACCAAGTTTCACAGAATTCAAAAATACACCTGACCAAGTTTCACTGAATTCAAAAATACACTTGACCAAGTTTCACAGAATTCAAAAATACACCTGGACCAAGTTTCACAGAATTCAAAAATACACCTGGACCAAGTTTCACTGAATTCAAAAATACACCTGGACCAAGTTTCACTGAATTCAAAAATACACCTGGCCAATTTTCACTGAATTTAAGATTACACCTGACCAAGGTGGAAGTGCTGATGATGCCACAGGATTTGTCCCCACACAGTACAGGTGTCTCCTTCCTCTGCAAAACCCTCCCAAAATTCACACTGACACCTAAAACAGGGGTATAAATTTTTGTCTAAAATAGAGAGGCTTCTCCTCTAGGGGAAAACACTGCAGTTAACAGCTCTGATTATTCCACCTGAGGGGAAAAATAACTTCATCTCACAGCTAATTCTTGCATTCTCTCTGGCACAAATGGCAGCAGCAGAGATGCCAGGGCACAGGGAGAGCAGCAATTTGAATATGGCATGAGGAGTTCCACAGCAGCCTCAGGAAATAATGTGCACCCAATGTCAGCCACACCAAAATAATAAAGAGTGCAAGATCTGCAGAGGAGCTGCCCAAACTGGGGTGCCTTGGCCCCTCAAGTGCAAGTCCAGGCACTAAATAGGATTGAGATAATCAACTTAATAGTGGAAAAGCATTTTGCACATTACCCTGTGCATCCATCTGTAATTTGCTCTGCAAAAAGCAGCAATTTTATTTTTGCTGCTTCTGAAAATCCTATTCCATCTTCCTGGCACTTGCCTGGGAAGCAAATTTCATCAGGAAACATCCTGGCTGTCCTTGGAATGGGATAAACAAGGAATTGCCTGCCCTGCCTGCAGTGAGGAGCTTTATCCTGGGCAGCAACTGCTCATCTCTCACTGCTGCGGTCCAGCAAACTGCCTACAGATCTCCAAACAAAACCCTAAAAAGAGAATTTAAAGCCATTGACAAGTTATCCCCAAATAACAGATTAATGTGGCTGTGAGCAGATAAAAAGCCTGGTGACTACAGACTGATCAAACTCTGATTTTTGCCTTGAATAAAACCCTTTCTGCAGAGTTCTGATGGCTCCAGAGCTGCTACACCAGGACTGCCCTTGCTGGTTCCATACAGAGGCATCCAGGCCATGGCAAGGATGGCTCATCCCAGGGGAGTCTCAGAACACAAAATGTCAGAGGTCCAAACAGCCAGGTGTGATTTTAAGCTCCAAAAAACCTGCTGTGATTTTAGGCACCAAATAGCCAGGTGTGATTTTAAGCTCCAAAAAACCTGGTGTGATTTTAAGGGCCTAACAGCCAGGTTTGATTTTAAGGTCCAAAAAGCCAGGTGTGATTTTAAGGTCCAAAAAACCCAGTGTGATTTTGAGGTCCAAAAAGCCAGGTGTGATTTTAAGGTCCAGACAGCCAGGTGTGATTTTGAGGTCCAAAAAGCCAGGTGTGATCTTAAAATCCAAAAAGCCAGGTGTGATTTTAAGCTCCAAAGAGCCAGGTGTGATTTTAAGGCCCAAAAAGCCAGGTGTGATTTTAAGGTCCAAAAAGCCAGGTGTGATTTTAAGGTCCAAAAAACCCAGTGTGATTTTGAGGTCCAAAAAGCCAGGTGTGATTTTAAGGTCCAAAAAACCCAGTGTGATTTTGAGGTCCAAAAAGCCAGGTGTGATTTTAAGGTCCAGACAGCCAGATGTGATTTTAAGGTCCAGACAGCCAGGTGTGATCTTAAAATCCAAAAAACTCAGTGTGATTTTAAGCTCCAAAGAGCCAGGTGTGATTTTAAGGCCCAAAGAGCCAGGTGTGATTTTAAGCTCCAAAGAGCCAGGTGTGATTTTAAGCTCCAAAGAGCCAGGTGTGATTTTAAGGCCCAAAGAGCCAGGTGTGATTTTAAGCTCCAAAGAGCCAGGTGTGATTTTAAGCTCCAAAAACCAGGTGTGATTTTAAGGCCCCAACAGCCAGGTGTGATTTTTAAGATCCAAAAAAACTGGTGTGATTCTAATGTCCTAACAGCCAGGTTTGATTTTAATCTCCAAAGAGCCAGGTGTGATTTTAAGCCCTGTGGTGTCCAAGTGTTTGGGACACAGAGGTACCAAAGGATGGTTATAAATAAATACATTTATGATCCTGTGAGATCACCTCCTGAGAGCTCTGCTGCCTCAGGGATGTGGTCAGCTCTAAATCCATGATCCACATTTGTCCCTGATGCCAGGGTCTGTCTCAGCACTCTCCTGTGCTTTTGTGCACTTTTAGCAGAGAATCATGGGCAGAGTTAAGGCCTGGTCCTTCCCTTGCCTGTTTATTAAATTTCTAAAAAAGTTTCCAAACCCTGCCCTCAAAGGAAAGCAACTATTGCCAGCCCAGAGATTGGGACTGATTAAAACTACTTCAATAAAGCACCCAAACCCAGGCAGAGAATACAAAGTTTTTGCCTTTTAAAATACAAGATTACAAGTTCCTCTTGAGCAAAGCAGTGCCATAACATTTAGTCTAGTGTGCAAAACCAATAAACACTCCTGCTCTAAAAATCTAGAAATGTACAAAAGAAAAAAAAAAAACAGAAAGATTAAGAAAAAAGCATTTGTAGAGCAGAAATCAGGGTGTGACACAGCAACAGCCAAACACGAGAGGAAGCAGCTTTGCAAGGTGATTCCTCTCTCCTTTGAATGTCAAGGCAACACTCCTCTGGTCAATAATCTCTGTAAAATATAATCTCAAGGTAATTCTGGGATGGTTTTGTCAAAAAAAGGGGAAAAAAAGTCATAAAAAAAAGGTCATCAAAAAAAAGGTCATAAAAAAAAAGGTCAACAAAATAAAAGTCAGTTTTGTCAAAAAAAAAAAAAAAAGGGGGGGGGGGAAATGTATATCAAAAAATAGGATCATCAAAAAAAAGTCATAAAAAAGGCCATCAAAAAAAGAAGTCAGTTTTGTCAAAAAAAAATTTTAAAAAGGGAAAAAAAATGTAATCAGAAAAGGGGTCATTGAAAAAAAATTAATAAAAAATGGTCATTGAAAAAAGTAATAAAAAAATTAAGTCATCAAAAAAAAGTCATCAAAAAAGGTCATTAAAAAAAGTCAGTTTTGTCCAAAAAAATTTTTAAAAACATAAAGAAAATGTAAGCAAAAAAAGGTCATCAAAAAAGTAATAAAAAGTCATCAACAAAAAGTAATAAAAAAATAAAGTCATCAGAAAAGGGTCATTAAAAAAATCATCAAAAAATAATAAAAAAGGGTCATCAAAAAAAGTCATTAAAAAAAGTCAATTTTGTCCAAAAAATTTTTAAAAAAAGGAAAAAAATGTAATCAAAAAAAGTGTCATGCAAAAAAGTAATAAAAAATGGTCATCAAAAAAAGTAATAAAAAATAAAGTCATCAAAAAAAAGGTCATAAAAAAGTCAATTTTTGTCCAAAAAAATTTTAAATAAGGAAAAAAATGTAATCAAAAAAGGGCCATCAGAAAAAAAGTAATAAAAAAGTCATAAAAAAAGGTCATTCAAAACAAGGGAAAAAAAATCAGTTTAGTCCAAATTTTTTTTTTTTAAAAGGGAAAAAAATATAATAAATAAAGGGTCATCAAAAAAGTAATAAAAAATGGTCATGAACAAAAAGTAATATAAAAAGTCATCAAAAAAAAGGTCATTAGGAAAGGTCATAAAAAAAGGCCATCAAAAACAGCCAGTTTTGTCAAAAAAAGGGAAAAAATGTAATCCAAAAAAAGGGTCATCAAAAAAAGGTCATAAAAAAAAAGTCACTTTGGTCCAAAAAAATTTTAAAAAAGGAAAAAAATTTAATGAAAAAAGGGTCATAAGAAAAAAGTAATTAAAAAATGGTCATCAAAAAAGTAATAAAAAATGGTCATCAAATAACCTAATAAAAAAAATGGTCATCAAATAAAGTAATTTTAAAAAGTAATCAAAAAAAGGTCAAAAAAAAGTAATAAAAAAGGCCATCAAAAAACAAGTCAGTTTAAAAAAAAAAAGGGAAAAATGTAATCAAAAAACAAGGTTATCAAAAAAAGTAATTAAAAAAGGGTCATAAAAAAGGTAATAAAAAAATGGTCATCAAGAAAAAAGTCATCACAAAAAAATCATTTAAAAAGTCATCAAAAAAAAAGGCCACAAGAAAAAGTCAGTAATGTCCAAAAGAAAAAGGGAAAAAAAGTCATCCAAAAAAAGGGTCATCAAAAAAAAGTCATTTAAAAAATGGTCATTGAAAACAAGTAATAAAAAATATCATTAAAAAACATAATCATCAAAAAAAAAAGTCAGTTTTGTCCAGAAAAAAGTCAGTTTTGTCCAAAATAAAGGGAAAAAAATGTCATTTACAGTGAGCCTTGGAGGTGAAATGAGAAGAGCGGGAATGAGCAATCCCAGCTGCAGAGCCAGCTCTGTCCTAGCCTGCTGCAGTGTGCTGGAACTTCCCTCCCCAGGTGTGCCTGTACCTCTCTCCTTGCCCCCTTGCTGAGTGAGTCCTGTCAATCAGGCTTAACATTCCAGCAAGGCTCGTGTGGTTGGTCAAGTTCAAAGGATGCCCCTCAGGCCCAGGGGTCATTGGCCTGTCTGGGTGTCATCTTCTCCTGAGACCCTGCCCCTCTCACCTGGTTGGTGGCTCACCTGTACCTCCCCTCCCCCTGTCCCTGAGCTTAAAAGGTGAATCAGACCATGCGGCTGGATTCTGTTGGAGCAGTTGCTCACGTTCAGACTCCTGTAACCATGGAATAAACCTCTGGACATTAAACCCTCCAGCAGAATCATCTCCTTTTTCTCTTCACCATCACCTGAAGCCTTCCTCCTGAGGTAACGGGGTTCCAACAAGCCTGGACTTGTTCAGTGCCCAGCTGCAATCTCCAGCAAGCCAAGGTATCTCTGGGGTGATACACCGCAGTTGCTGCCTTTGGCCCAGCAGCGAGGGTCAGACTGGCCCAGGCACAATCCAACTGGTAATATTGGGATTCATATTCCAATACTAGCCAGGAGCTGGCAGAATCTCAGAAATGCTGGTTCAGCCAAAACCATCCAGCCTGGAGCTTCAAAGCCTCCCCTGCCCGCTGATCCGGGCTCTGGAGGCAAAGCCTGCCCTGCACTGCCCCATCCCCAGTGCCTGCACTCCTCAGGCTCCTGCAGGCCTTTGGGTGATGGCAGGGACTGCAAAATTAAGGGATTTCCAAATTAAATTATGTATTTTCTAAAGCTGCCTGAGTAAATTAGCCTCTCTTACTCTTTCCAACTTGTGAGAAATGTGTATTTTATTATTGGCTTTTTGCAAATATTCAAATGAATATTCTATGTGCTGTGTTAGAAAGTAATCCTGTTAATTCTCTTAAGTAGTGTGTTAAATAGAGTTTTAGGTTATAAAAATTGTTAAAATAGAAACGATGCTGTGTAGGATACTTTTTTTAAAGAAAGGACTTGCAGTGAGATAGCAGCCACAGGACACCTGAATCTTTCAGAAAAATGAATTTATTGCTCTCTTATCAGAGGAAATGAACTTCTTCCCACCTTGAAGGTGCTGTCAGGATTCAGAGGAAGAAGCTGACACTGCCCAGACAGAATCCTGTGTTTGAATGGAATTTATGCACCATGTATGAGGTGTATGAATATGCAACAGGCTGTTAATCCTCTGTTAATGTGGGTCCTTTTTTGGGCTCATGCTGCCGGAAAACATCCATAACTCTTTGTCTCTATTGTCTCATATTGTCCTAATTCAAACTGTCCAAATTATTATTACTCTAATTGTATTACTATTTTTATAACCATTTTATTACTATTAAACTGTTAAACTTTTAAAAAGTTTAAGTACTCAACCAAGATTTAAACTTTTAGGATGAGAAATGTGTGTTCCCTAAGCTGTCCCTGAGATTCTCACAGCCTGCAAATACTATTTATGGGTTTTCTCTTTGATTTTGTAGTTGCTGAAGGTACCTTGTTAAAGAGAATTCCAGTGAAAACCCAGAATATTCCTTTGAATCTCTGCCAGAAATTCATCAGGTTCAGCTTTGCAGGAACAGCTCTTAAGCATCTCAAAATGCTGGTTTCTCACAGGAAAAAAACAAACAAACAACCCAGTTCTCTAAGCTGAACAGTGTTTTTGTAATTAATTCACAAACTGAGAAGATCCTACCCTGAAATGGCACATTTAAGACCTTTTCTTGCTGGGGAATTCAAAGAGTGGCTGCCTGGGAATCCATCAGGCATTTTCCAGCCTTGGACCATTATTATTAGAGCCTTGCCAAGTCTAAAAATTCCATTGATGCTGTCATAATATTTAGCATTTCTCTTAACAGCCTGACTTCCCCAGATGAGATATTTTGGGATGTAAAAAAGATTTTTTTTTGTGAATGCTGAGATTCCAACACTGACTAGGGAGGAAAAGCTCAGAACACAAACCTTCAGAAAGCCAAAAGTTATAAAGCAAGTAAGACAAACCGTATTTTTTTAAAAAAAGTTTGTAGTTTTTGACTCAGCCTCCAAACACTCCAGAGTCATCACTGCAGTATTTTTGAGGGTGAGTTGCAGTTTTGAATGGCAATGCCAGGCTCTGAGGCTGGGATCAGCTCCAGAGCCAGGCTCAGCAATAAATTCTGCTCCTGCTGATGGGGCTGCCAGGGATGCAGTCCCCAAAAAGCCTTTCTGCCTCTCACTGTCCCCCCAGGACAGGGCACGTGCAGAGCCCACCATGGAGAGCATTTTCAGGAGGTAAAATCCTCACCTTCACTGGAGATGCAGCGCCCAGGGAGCCCACAATGAAGTTTGCTTTCTATTAACTTGTTTTTATTTCATAACCAACCAAAATCACCTCCAAATGTTTCAACACCACTGATTCCTGTCACTCTGCCATTTCTCTTTTCAGTTCCACAACACCTGAGCAAGCTCTGTGCACAGAGCCCCTAAATGTGGATGAAACCCTGCCAGGCCCTGAGGAGCACACACAGTGTGGGTGTTTGGTGACACTTTCACCCCCCCACTGCACACATCCCATCACATCCCAGAGATGTGACACTGGTTATTTGGACACCTCCAAACTTCAGAGGGCTTTCTGTTTGAGCTGGAGATGCAAATCAATACTAACATGTCAACAGTTAGAAAATTAGAATTCATCAAGGAGCAGTTCAAAAAATTAAAAACATACAGTGCCTTTTGTAAGTGTTTTGAGGGGCTAATTTCCTTCTTTTGCTTTCCAACATTGAAATAAGACAATTTATACAGTTTATACAGAAATAAGCAGCTTAGAATAGGCTAGGATAAGGAAAAAGAAAATAAGAAAATGAGCTATTTTTACATAATACATGTGAAAATTAATTCTTATTAACATCTAAAATATTGTGCTATCATCAAACTTCCATCATTCACTGCCACTAGTCAAGAGCTGCAAGACAAAAGCTGCCCACATAATTATCCTGTAACTCTGTTAGCTCCTAGAAACTGCTAATTGGCAAGGCTTCATCTCAGCAGTGAACCAGGGGAAGCCACAGAAGAGCTTTTCCAACTGGGCTTCCACCTGGAAGGACACCATGGACAGAACTGTTGCTGCCTTTGCCACAGCCTGGCACTGAGGTTCACACTCTGCTCTTCTGGGTCCCACCACTGCTGGGCCCTTGGTAGTGGCCACAAGGAAGGTTCCATGGGATCACAGTGGTTTGGGTTAAAGGGGACCTTAAAGATCACCCAGTGCCACCCCTGCCACAACAGGGACACCTTCCACTGTCCCAGGTGCTCCCAGCCCTGTCCAGCCTGGCCTTGGGCACTGCCAGGGATCCAGGGGCAGCCACAGCTGCTCTGGGCACCCTGTGCCAGGGCCTCAGCACCCTCACAGGGGGAATTCCTTCCCAATATCCCACTCTGGCAGTGTGAAACCATTCCTGGTTATCCTGCCATCCATGCCTTGTCCCCAGTCCCTCTCCAGCTCTCCTGGAGCCCCTTTAGGCCCTGCAAGGGGCTCTGGGCTCTCCTCAGAGCCCTCACCTGTCCAGGTGAGCACCCCCAGCTCCAGCCCTTCCTTCAGGCTCTGGATCCCTGCTCCAGACTCTGGGGGATGATTCAGAGCAGATCCAACCTCCTGATCACCAGCTCTGCTGCAGCCTTGGGCTGTCTCAGGGAAAAGCAAAACCCTGACAACATTGATGCTCTGCATTCTCCAACTGCATCCTGTTGGTTTCACACACTTTGTGCCAGGAGTTCCAGTTTGTTGAACACCTGGCTGCAAACATGATGGGAAGTCAAGGATGAGATTGCTCCAGCTTTTAGTTTTGCAAAAATCATCCATTTTAAGCAGTGACAAGATTTTACTTAAAACCCTGCTCATGTCCACACTTTGCTGGCTGCAAAATTCAGGCCACAACCTGCTACCCAAAGTCTCTGGGACAAACATCATATACCCAAAAAGCAGAAATGGCAATGTAATTTTGGGGTTTTGGGAGCAATAAGGGATTGACAGACAGATCTGAATGATACAAATACAAAGCCCAACACATCCCAGTCCAGATAAACTCTCCACAACTCAGCACAAGTCTAAGTAAAAAAGGGTTAAATCAAATTGATGACTTGCATCATCTGCAAATTATAGTTCTTGAATTAGCCTAGGAGCAGGATTCAGTAATTAGGCTCGGAGTTTAATAAAATACTAGAATCCAACATTTAATATATTTTGAGAGGAAAAAGAATAAAGTCAGTAGCTGCAAACATGCCAGGCTTCCCTCCTGACAGGGTACAGGAACAGAGGAAGGATGTATTGCATCAAGTACAGTTACCAAATCATGTATTTCAGAATCACAGAGTTTGGGGATTTTTTATGCCATTTTTAAGAGCAGTTTTTAAAAATGTGTTTGTGAATCCCACCACTGCTCCCAAACTGTTTTACACATGAGGGTCTTGTCTCCAAAAACCCCTGCTAAACATAGGTAGGGTAGAATGCAAAGAGGAAGGTTCTTTTTTTTTCAAGATCTAATTAAAAAGAGCAATTATCACTTTTCCCAAGGCAGGTGGTGAATGCCCATCTCATTAACCTCGGGGGAAGATGAAGCACTCAGGCCTGCACTGCCATCAATATTCCTGCACTGAAACCCTGGGTTATAGAGAAGCACCTGGAACTCAAACATCAATTTCCCATTAAACTGAGACTTAAAACACAGAGAGGGCAGGCTGAGGGGCTGGAGATGGGCTGGGAGTGCGGCAGGACTCCCTGCACAGCACCTGATGATTCATGCAAACAAAACCGGGGGCAGATTTGCTTCTGGGAGGAGAATCACTTCTGCTGGCAAGCAGGAGCTTTGAGCTGTGTTCCCAAACCTGTCAGAGGCCTCACACACACTCACAGGGTTTCACCCTCTGAATCCCTGCCTGTGCCCAGAGCTGAGGCTGCAGCTTTCCCTGCCAGCTTTGGAGCACCCAGCCTTGCACACAGAACCATCCTGGCCCTCCTTCCTGCTGCCATGAGCTCATTGCCCTGTGTCCCTCAGATGTTATCACAGGTATTGTGATAACAGAGCTGCCCTTCCTCCTTCTTCCTATCAAATTCCAGCCTCCCTCTCCCAGCCAGCTCCAGCATTTGTGTGGTTAAGTGTGGAAAACAACTTTTCTCTCTTTTTTTTTGGTAAGAGTTGGGTTTTGTCCGGCTCAGCAAGTTAATCCAAGTTCATGGCCAGCCCACACAAACAGCAAGAGCAGCACAGAGGAACAGGCAGGGCCACTCCTGGAGCAGCCTCACTCAGCCAGTCCCAGCTCTGATACCAGAACCCTCCAGCTGCAGGGAAATCACAGCTACAGCCTGATGGGACAGCTTAAAAAAGGTAAAGGGATGTAAGGAGTTCATTTCCATCACAAACCATCACCTGAGGCAGCACTGAGAGCCCCAGGTAGGCCCTTCAAATCAGCCAAGCCCAAGCTCCTGGTTGGTTTGGTTTTGGTGCTGGATGGAGAACAGGAGTGTTCTCTCTCTAGGAAAAGTCTGAATTATACAGCAGGTATCTAGCAGTGGGTTTGCATCTATTTTGTGTACTTAGTGCTGGGGAAAAACCCAACACTGTGTATGTACAGTGAAAAGAAAAACTTTGACATCAGAAAAGAAAACTGCTCACTGACAGAAACCAGAGTGTAAGGAAAATCCATGAAATGTCACTCTCCTGCTAAAACCTGAATACATTCTGGCACAAAATTGGTTTTTCACCCATTCTGCTGTTTGTAGCCCTAGTGTTAGCTAACAGACAGGTAAGATCAGTGGCAGGCAGGCACAAAAGAGCATCCACTCACCCCAGATCTGAATCTGAACGAGCTGCTTTTAACACTGGCACTCTGAAGCAGCCCTGAGCTTCCCTCCCTCCTGTAATCCTCACACTCAGACATAACTTGAGCTTCAGGTTCCAGGAGAAACAGACTGTGGAATTGTTATAACCGAGGTAGTCAGAGCTAAAGGCATTAACCCCTTGTTGTCTGTGTGCCTGTGCTATTCCTCTGTGTCCTAGGGTGACATTATGATGCTTGTATCCCCATTTGTGTGTTCAGTTCATGCCGGATATTATGTTCTGTGCCTTCAAGGCTGGCTCTGAAGAGTGAACGTTTTGTTTTGGTTTTGTTATCAGCCATTCTCGCACAGCTGGTGGGACACACAGACAGGGTAGTACGTGGTGCTGCTTTGGCTTTTTGCTTTGCTTTTCCTTCTGCTTTGCTCTTGCTTTTTGCTCCTGCTCAATAGTTAGTTTAGCTAAGCAGTCCAAATTTCCCTGGACTGTTTTTCTTTCCTTTTTTTGGGACCACTCAAAGCTGCTCCAGACTGGGACCTGGGAACACCGAGAGTTTGCACCTTGTGGCTGCAGCAGCTGCCCCAGCACAGGAGGGACTGAGAACAGAGCGACCACCCCCAGAGAGACTTTCTGAATTTGTCATCTTTTTCAGAGTGGTGTCATCCAGTATTGTTCATTTTGTGTGCTGGGGGTGCTGTGCCTGTTAAATAAACAGGTTCTTTCCACTTCTCTCTGAGGAATCCTTCCTGAACCGACTGGGGGGAAGGGCTGTGTGGGTTTGCTTTCTGGAGGGGCCCCTTTGGAGGTTTTCTCCCAAATCTGCCCTAAACCAGGCCACTCTGGCAGCTCAGCTTTGCGTGATCAGCCACAGGAACAGAAAGACCAGAGCAGCAGAGATTAGGATCAGCTTCAACTCCCCTGAAACTGAACCCAGAACCGCTGGAGTAGATGGAGCAGCTCAGTTTGTATCACGAGGTTTGGGCACTGAGAAAACATCCCAGCTGAAACAACGGCACGGACGAACTGGAGCGGAATAAAAGGAGGCAGCAGCAGCAGCACGGGGCTCCCAGAGCATCAGGCTCACAGCTGCACTCTGCTTTTGTTAGAGCAAAGTTGATTTCCAGGGCAGATGTAAAATGAGGGAGGAACTGGCTGAGCAGTGTTTAAATTAGTCAGCAGTGCTGCTGCTGTGAGAAATTCATTGAGGAGTAAATCGCTACTCACGAGGTAGAGCTGAAGTGTGGGAGGGTTTCTCAGAGGGGAGGGACAAAGCCCAGAACGCTGTTTTCAAAAGACTGAACGTTTCCATGAGAACACAAAGCACAAGCATAGCCCAAGTTCCTCTCTGAAGAGGGAAGAGTAACTTGCCTGTTTCCAAACAACCCTTCCAATGATGATTAATCTTGAGAATTTTTCATCCCATGGACAAAACACGGCAAGGACATTAAAGCCATCACTGCTGCTCTCCCCAGCACACTCAGAACTTTTCATACAAGATTAAAGCCTCCCATGCCAAGAAACAACACAGACTGAGGGAATTTCTACTGCAAAGTTCCTTATTATAACCCCAGAATGTCCCGAGTTGTTTGGTTACACAGCCTGGATACCCTAAATACAGATAACAAAAAACACACACGTAAAACAAGTTCATAAATTAACAAAACCCTGCATGTGCTTGGGGCGGGCACAGGAACCAGAAACCTCTAAATTTCTAAGATTAAGCTTTCCTTAGGCTCCAGAAGTGCTGCAGGAATGAGTGAATGAGCCTTTGGAAAGCGGCTCACTTGGCACCTGAACAATCACCCAGTGTGCTGGGCAGCTCAGAATGTTTCCTTTTGTTTCCTCAAGTGTTCCAGACACCCGCCTTTCCTCTGGGACTACAAAAACGCCATTCCAGGTTTTCCCAAGGTGATTTAAGCTTCCAGGTAAGCTCCCTGCACCATTCTTTCACCTTCTTTTGGCTGTCCCACAGCAGCTTCCAGGACTGCCCAGCTGAGTGGGGGATGTGCAGCATCCACAGGAGATCCTCCAGGAGCAGCAGGGATTCCAGAGTGAAGTGATTAAATCTTGGAGAACTAAGCCTAAGGATTCTCCAAATTTAATTTTTAAGAGTTGATCCAACACTTAAAATAATCTCTAGCTAATTATCTTTCATTCAGTTTTACTTGAAAGCATTTTAACTATACCAAAGTATTTCCATTAAAATGACATTTTCACATATAAAACCAATATATTTTTATATTCAGTTAAAATATGGATTTAAGTGACTTTGCATCAAAATCGCATAGATAATGGATTCTGAAACAACCTAAGGTCAGAGAAAATCCAGTATCTGGCTATCAAAAAATGCAATTTGTAGGAGCTCAGCTGATGAACTCAGAAAAACTGAGTGTGTCCTGAGGGGAATTCACTTCCCAGCAAGGCACAGACAATCAGCTGCCTTAACTCCCAGCCCAGTGAGAACAGTCGGCCTCTCAGTTCCAGAAATGGAAAAAGAGTGGTTTCCTTTTCCAGCAGAAACCCATCCCTGCCCTTCTCCTATTCACAGCTCCTTAATTACTCCTGTGCTGCTGCAAGCCCTCAATTAGTGTGAGCCAGAGCCCCGCCGTGGATGGGCAGGTTCTCCTCCTTCCTCCGCCTCCAAGGAAATTCAATCCCTCCCCTGGCCAGGTTCTGAAGGGCAGCACACTGAGAGATGCCTTTACATCAGGGAGACAAAGCCGAACAGAAAGTTCAGCAGTTCAAACACCCAGTGTGACCCAGGAGATGAAGAAACTGCCGAGGCACATTTTGGTTCTCATTGCCACAAGAACCACAGGCCAGGCTCGCTTCTTAGAACTGCTGCAGTGTATTTGGTTTAGAACTGACTTGGTTAAGCCTCAAGTCAGGCTCTGCTGAGGTCACTGATAATCCCTGAGCCCTCATGAGCCAGCTCCATCCACGTCACCCACACACAAGGAAGTTCTGGAGTCTGAAGGAGCTCAAAGTGCTGACTGAAGGAGTGACATGAAACTCCTGAGGGTAATTACTGCCAATGAACCCTTGCCAGACGTGTTTGCAGCTCCCTGTGCCACAGGCAGAGCCACTCCTGCTCCTGCACAGAAAGGGCAACAACATCCACACAGAAATCAGGATGTGCTTTCCTGGAAACTTTTACTGCCAAGCTAAAACAAGGAAGAAGTGGATTTTCAGAGCACTGGAATATGTAATGTGACAACTGCCTTATCTCCAGACTCATCAAGCACAGCCAGACCTGCCTGGGGAAGTCAAGTTCCACCTGGGAAACAGCAATTCCATTAATTAACCTAAGAGTGTGTGTGGAAGAGCCTCTTGGAGGCTGAGCAGTGGGAATAACCCCCAAAACAAACACTGCTTCCAAAAGAATGAGTATTTCCATGAGAACACAAAACAAAGCACAAACATACCCCAAGTTATTCCCAGAAGAGGGAACATTAACTATTAAATCTATGTTTATTTTCATCAGCTCTTACCAAAAGTTCTAAGTGTGTTGGGGAGAGCAGGAGCTACAGCCTGAATGTGTGTGCTGTTTGTTGTCTGTGGGATATTAAAATATTCTATTTTAAAGAAACCCTTTTAATGTTGGCCAGTTTTCTCCCTGGAAATTCTTCACCCCAACAACAAAAAACAACCAACAAAAACATTCAGGCTGTAACTCCTGTCCTCCCCAGCACGCTCAGAACTTTTGGGAAGACGTGATGAAAATAAACACAGATAGCAAAGACTTTTGTGGGTTGGAATTAAAACCACCAGCAAGGCAAATCAAGGGCTGATAGCAGGGTGCTGCCCGGCTTTTCCCTTTGCTTTTCAGGGATACTTCCCGGAGCTCTCCCCACAGTGAGAGGCAGGAACACCACGGAGGAGCCGAGCACTATCGCGACATGGGAGTCACGAGATTCCCACACGGGGCAGCCCAAGGGAAGGGAAGGGGACGTGTCCTCCCTTCCGAGGAAACGCGGCTGGGGCGGGAACCGCGCCGGGAGGGCGGTACGGCCGCGGAGAGATAGGACAGTGCCAATAAGTACAAAATAAAGGCACCAAGGCATAAAAATAAAGGCTCTGGGTGTAAAACACAGCAGCACAGCCGCGCCTGCGCTGGCCAAGGCCCTCCCGACCTGTTGCCCGCGTTCGGCGCGGCCCGGCCCGGCCCCCCCCCGCTCACCGCGCTTGTTTTTGGTGCCGTGCTTGCGGGCGGCCGCCAGTTCCTGCTCGATCTTCTTTTCCAGGAACTCCTGCTTCTTGCTCAGCATCTCCTCCGTGTCGCGGAGCCGCTGGATCGCCTCCTGCGGGGACGGACCCTTCCCGCCGCCCTTCCCGCCGGCGCCCGTCCCGAACAGCTTCCCCAGGAGCCCCGACATGGCTGCGCGGGGCCGGGCCGAGGCCGTGCAGCTGCGGTGCCCGCTCCCCTCACTCCGCTCTCCGCACACACTGACCCGAGGCCCGAGACCCGAAGCCGCCGCTGCCGCCGCCCGACTCCGCCCCCTCGCCTCGCCCCGTCGCCCCCGCACCGCCTACAACTCCCGGCGTGCCTTGCGCGGCAGCGCCGCGAGCGCCGGAGAGCTCTGCGGGCGGGGACTGCTGGGAGATTGAGGCGCGACCGCAGCGAGGCGCGGGGCACGCCGGGAAGGCGGTGCCTCTGAGCAGAACCCGGCAGTGGCGCTGAGGCGCGTGCCGTTACGTAGTGGTGATGTCACGGGAAGCGTGACGTCACGCGCGGTGCCGCGCCGGGCTGTGGCCGGGACGGAGCGGGGATGGAGCGGGGGCGGCTGCGGCCCCGGCCCGGCCTGAGGAGCGGCTCCGGCGGGCGGCGATCGGGCAGGGGACACACGAAGCCGCGGGTGGAGCGTCACAGAGTGATTGGAGTTGGAAAAGCCCGGCAAGGTCACTGAGGGGTTCACCTGGGCCTGAGCCACGCCGTGTCCCCAGCCCAGAGCGCCGCGTCCAGACCTTCCTTGGACCCTCAGGGACGGGGACTCCGAACCTCCCTGGGGAGTCTCTGACAATGCCTGATATTAACAACGGGCTATTTTGCAGCATTTTCTAACCTGTTTTTAACACCTGACAACTTTTTCCATCAATAAATTCTTCGTAATATCCATCCTGGCTCAGCCTGAGGCCGTTCCCTCTCCTCCTCTACCTGGGGGCACAGCCCGAGCGCCCCGGCTGTCCCCTCCTGTCAGGAGCTGTGTAGAACCATAAAGTCCCCCCTGAGCCTCCTTTTCTCCAGGCTGAGCCCGTTCCCAGCTGTTCCCGGTGCTCCATTCCCCTCCCTGGACATGCCTGAGGTGCCCAAGAAGTGCCCAGGGGAGCAAAGCCTGGAGTCAGTGCCAATCCCCTCCTCCAGCACCCATCCCCACGGCCAGGGTGACTCCCCTCTGTGTACCCCTCAAGCTTGCTCCAGTGTCGAGATGTTTATTCTTTCAAACTTCCTTTTCCGGTGTGCCAACTGTACAGAGGCAAGTGTTTAAATCCACAATTACCAGCAGGGATGTTTAGTGGGTGGTGACTCACTGTGAGCTCATTTCCTGGACACATAAAGCACATGCTCTGAGCTGTGGGGGCAGCATGGACCTTCCGTAATGGAATCCATCATTTCACAGACAGAAATACCTACAGACAAAATCCCATGAGGAAATCAAGTCTTGAGTCCCTCATCCTGCTGACAACTGGATACTTTTGATTTCTCTTTCTCTGTGCTTGGCCTCAATCACCTGTAAAAGTGATAAACCCCCATCTCCAGTCACAGCAGGGTTGTGACAACAGATAATTAATAACAGACTTAGACAATAATAATGTTTGGCGCTGGAAATCACCCAAGAAAATTGATCACTTCTTTGGAGCAGGGCTGGAATATCACACATCACATGGAAAAGAGGGAAAATGACCCAAACAAATGCTGGTTGGGTTAGAGAGCTTTTTTGTGCCCTGAGAAAGAGGGAAAAGCACTGCTCTGGGAAACACAAAGAATGTCCTACGTAGCAGGTGGGAGTTGAGCAACAGAGCCCTGTAACGGCTCCTGCCCTGTTCCACCTCCCTGAAACTGCAGGTGGGTGGGAAAGGCAAATATACAGAAAAAATCACTGAGGCTGATGGAAACACTGCCAGGGCAGGAAAGCTCCAGCTGACAGCACTGGAGGCTGAGGAGGACACAGTAGAGATGGCTTTTAAGTGCCCTTTGCTTCCTCTCTCACAAGTATCTGCTGTCACTGAGCACCACAGACCTTTACTCTGATTCACTTCTCCCCGGGCATGGCTCTAGTGCTGGGGTTCTCCTGGGAACTTTCAGAAAATGCTTCCAAAAGATGCTTCTGGAGCTGGGGTTGTAAAGAAAACAGCAGTGCCCAGGTGTGGAAACCCAGGGCCCAGGGAATATTTCTGTGTCTGCTCTGGGGTGCCCTGACCCCCAGGGCAGCACTGACTTTGACCCTCATTCATGGAGAAAGTTTCCTAAACTCCAGAATAGACTGGAATTCACAAAAGTGTGAAACATTATAGAGAGCAGTGTAGGTGTATCACTTGGTGAGAAATTGAGGTTTTGGGATTTTTAGTGTGTTGTGGATGGAAGCAAGATGGAGGGCACAGGGTGTCATCCTGGGTTTCTTCTTCATGCTGCTTCTTCCTCCTTCTCCATGGGTTTGGTGGCATTTTGTAATTGGGCAGGAAAGCCCCCATTGCAGTTCTGTGGGATCAGTTACTGGGTTAAAAGGGGAAATAATCCAGGTGTCAGTTCTTAATTGGATAGTTTAGCTTTAAAAGCCCTTGTACCAAGAGATTGTTGCCATTTTGTGCCTTCTAACGAAAAGCTGCAGAACTCACATTGGTGAAACTGTTTTACTGATAAGAAATAATAAACACCTGAGTCTGAACATGAATTACTGTCTCAAGTGCCTTCAGTCCAGAGCCAGAGAAACCCACAACTGGGACCCCCACACCCAGGACACAGGGAGAAAACCAGTGCCCTGAGCACCTCTGATCCACCCCAGCCCATGGGCAGGGCTCTGCCAGGGAAACAGAAACAAAAGGAATTTGGGCAGAAATCTTCCCTGCAGCAAATGGAAGAGCTTGTAGACATCTGAGTTTGCAGGAGCTGAGGCAGCTGGACAAAAGCAGGGCAGGGAGAACAATCACTCCAAGGTTTACCCCAAGAGGACAATCATTTTGCTCAGGATAACACTTGTTCTGGTTCAACACCACCCCATATGCAAACACCTATCAAACACCCAGGGTGGCATCTCTGAGCCCTGGTGTCCCACAGGTGTCCCACAGGTGTGTCAGGGTAAGTCCCCAGCCTTGTGTCCCTCAGCAGCCACACTCAGGGCAGCTGGGTGGCTCTGTTCCCATCCCCAGTGGGTTCCAGCATCCCACTGAGCTGGGGGAAAGCAGCATTTGGAAAGGGCAGGCCAGGTGTGGGTGCAGATCCTTGCCCTGAAGCCAGTGCAGGCTGTGGCAGTGCAAAAGCAGAGGCTGGGGGCAGTACAGGGACAAGGAGCCTGGCAGGGCACTGGAGCAGGCAGCAGCACCCCTGCCTGGGCTCCAGACCCACCCCTGCACAATGGGAATTTTCAGTTTCTGGCTTTGGGACTCCTGCTTAGGAAATCAGAGAAGCCAGGACAGCAGATGTCCCAGTGACACCAGCTCAGACAGGGCTTGTGAGCTGGAGGAGCTGCACCCACACATCAGCACCCCAAAATAGACCTGAGTGCACAGGACACAAAATGACACCTACAGAGGGACAGAGGGGAGGGAAATAGGAAATGTGTATTTAGCCAACTGCTTCCTGATCCTGTTCCCCTCCTGGGAGAGCAGGGTAAAACAAAAACTGTGGGTAAATAAAAAGCCCTTCAAACAGACAGGAGCTTTCACAGAAGCATGGGCACACCTAAGGAGGACCACCTCGATGTCCCCAGCCCAGTCAGCTCATGCCAAGCACATCCACCCAGGACAGGATACTCTGTGAAAATTGGTGATGAGGTCTCAGGACATCTCTGCAGGCTCCTTCCTTGTACTGACTCAGATCATGGAATCAAAGAGTGGTTTGGGTTGGAAGGGACCCCAAAAATCATCTTATCCCACCCCCTGCCATGGCAGGGACACCTTCCACTGTCCCAGATGCTCCCAGCCCTGTCCAGCCTGGCCTTGGGCACTGCCAGGGATCCAGGGGCAGCCACAGCTGCTCTGGGCACCCTGTGCCAGGGCCTCAGCACCCTCACAGGGGAGAATTTCTTCCTAATATCACATTTAAATCTTCCATCAGCTTGAGGCCATTCCCCCTTGTCCAGGCCCTTGTGAAAAGTCCCTTTAAGTACTGGCAGTTGCCACATTTCACCACATCCCCATCACCTCTGTTCCCATCCCTGTGCACCCCTGCAGCCTGGCTCCACCTTCTCCACCCCCTTCTATGAGGCAGGGACAAGACTTCTCCTTAACCTCATGTAAATCCTCAACAACCCCTTCTCCCAGCCTCCCCTGGAAGCCCTGAGCTCCATTTCCTCCCACCCACCAACAGCTGGAGGTGCACAAACAGCATCAAAAAAGTGAAATGAGCAGAAATTAAGTTAGGAAGTGAACTGGTGGCAGACCTATGCAGACTGTGACCGTGTGACAGTGTCCCAGCAGTGACAGTGTAAGCCATCATTACACAGAGCACTCAGGAAGCACAGTGTACAGCCCTCTGCAAGCTGCTGGTTTTAAGAATTTAAGAATTAAGGAAGGAGACAGGAACACCTTGAGGTCAAAAACTGGGTTGGATCAGACCAGTCTGACCAGTAATGCTGGGCTGACTGCTGCAGTGGCCAGAGCAGCACAGAGTCCCAGACACAGCCAGGATTTCCAGAACCCAGGACTGACTGAACCCTGCCAGCATTTCCAGAACCCAGGACTGACTGAACCCTGCCAGCATTTCCATAGCCAGGACTGACTGAACCCTGCCAGGATTTCCAGAACCCAGGACTGACTGAACCCTGCCAGGATTTCCAGAACCCAGGACTGACTGAACCCTGCCAGGATTTCCAGAACCCAGGACTGACTGAACCCTGTCAGGATTTCCAGAACCCAGGACTGACTGAACCCTGCCAGGATTTCCATAGCCAGGACTGACTGAACTCTGGATAAGCAGGCTGGGAATGCAGCCCTTTGCAGCCACAGACACCTCAGCAGCTCATCACACAAACTGGGAAAGCTCAACTTGGCTTGCCCTCCCCTTGGAGCAGGGAGAGCAGAGCATGGGGACACACATCCCAGCAGGGATGAGCAGGTGTGGGTGCAGATCCTTGCCCTGAAGCCAGTGCAGGCTGTGGCAGTGCAAAAGCAGAGGCTGGGGGCAGTACAGGGACAAGGAGCCTGGCAGGGCACTGGAGCAGGCAGCAGCACCCCTGCCTGGGCTCCAGACCCACCCCTGCACAATGGGAATTCTCAGTTTCTGGCTTTGGGACTCCTGCTTAGGAAATCAGAGAAGCCAAGAGGACAACAAATGTCCCAGTGACACCAGAGTTCCTTGCTGCTGAACCACACCAACTCCCCATGAAACTGCTGACAAGCACTGAGCAGAGGGAATGTAGAAGCAGCTGCCAGAGCTTTCTGCAGCACCTGGCCCAGAGCTGACACTGGGACATTGGCTCCTGGAGGCATCACAGGTTTCCTGTGTGACCTGGCCAGGTCACCTCACCCAGCCCTTAGTGAACAGAGGGCTCACATTGAACTGTTCCCAGGGATTGACTCATTGATGTCAAAGGCACTCAGAAATCCCTGGATCTGGGGAAAAACCATGAACACTGTGGAGAGATCAGTACCCAGACAGAGGAGCATCACCCACCACTCCCCCCAACACACTGACTCCACAGGTGAGGTCCAGGGTGTTTATAACTTGTAGTACAGACACGGTGATCTTTCTACTGAGACAGACAGAGAGAAGATACCAGACAGAAGTCTATCAGGGGATTTCTGAACAGTGTTCCCAAAGGATCTCAGGATGAACTTGCTTCCACTAGGAAGGATGTTTGCTCTCAGAAGGGCCACCCAAATACTGGGCAATACAGTTTTTAGGCCAGAAAAACCACAGATGGGACAGGCTGTGATTTGCAAAGCCACCTGATTTCAGCAGCTCTGTTTGTTGCAAGTTTGCATGGTCCTTCTTCTTCCCTGATTCAGGGATCTTTGTCTTTCTTGCCCTAAGCTGACCCGTGGTACAGAGGGACAAGAAATAATGGAGCCACCCTCTTCAGTGCCTGGTAGGCATTAGTGGCCTCCAAGCAGTCCTCTGCCCAAGGATGGGAAGAACCAGTGGAGATGGAAGCCATTCCCTCCCATATCCATCTACCTCCCCAGAAGAGCTTTGGTCTTTTCCACAGGGATAAACTTGAGCACCAAGTGGGACAGTGCCAGCAGCAGCCCCCAGCCACACGGTGGCTCTGGGCATTGTCACTCGGAGGTCTGGATGTACACAGGCACAGCCAGCATGGTGCAGGGCCCTTCCGAGGCTGTCTGCAGCTCTGCCAGGGCCAGGTCGGAGCCCATGCTGTTGGGCTGCCCTGGGACCAGCCCAGGGTCTGCAGCTCCTGACCCACCAACCACGATGGACAGCACAGCATCCGACTCCTGGAAGGGCTCCTTGTTGGGGCCGCTCTCGGGGGAGCTGTCCCCGGCAGCGCCGTCCTTGAGCTCGGGCAGCCCCAGGGCCAGCCCCGCCTTGCGGCCCCGCCCCGCCCGCTTCTTCTGCGCCTTCCTGAGCTGCAGCTCCTTGTCCTTGGGCGAGCCCAGGCGGCACTTGTGCTCCCGCAGGTACTTGTGGCGGGTGAAGCCCTTGCTGCACGTGGCACAGCGGTATTTGTAGTTGCCGGTGTGCGAGCGCTGGTGCTCCACCATGTGGGCGCGGCGGCTGAAGGACTTGTTACAGTACTGGCACTTGTGGATCTTCATCCCTGCACGCAGAGGGAGATGAGTTACACCCAGCCATCCCCCCAGGGGGACAGCTCTGGCTCCTGAAAGGAGGTGCTCCCTGATCAATGGGAGGAGATTGTGCCACACACAGTAAAGCGGGGTGGTTACAGCTTCAATGTCTGTGTTTAACCATAACCACTCGTGACTTTGTAGTCATCAAATGTCCTGAGCTGGGAGGGACCCCCAGGATCAGCCAGGGCAGCCCCAGCCCTGCACAGACACCCCAACAGCCCCACCCTGGGCATCCCTGGCAGCTCCTGGAGCTCTGGCAGCCTCGGGGCCGTGCCCATTCCCTGGGGAGCCTGGGCAGTGCCAGCACCCTCTGGGGAAGAGCCTTTCCCTGGTATCCAACCTAAACCCCTCTGACATAGCTCCAGCCATTCCCTCAGTCCTGTCACTGTCACAGAGAGCAGAGATCAGTGCCTGTCCCTTCACTGTCCCTCAGGAAGAAGCTGCACACTGCAAATAAATATTCTTGCCTCAAGAGCATTAAAATAGCACCAGAAAAACATGCATGTCAAGTGAGTTGTGATACAAAATGCAAAACAATCTTGAAGTATTTTTTCAAGTGTATTTAGTAAATAAAGAAATTGTCACTTTTTTTCCCCTCCAAAAAATGGGAATGTACACTCTGAAAGAGCCCATGACTGCACTATCAGCCCATCCCATCTGATCCCACCCTGCAGGGCTTTGGGCACAAGGAAAGATATTCCTTTTACCCCAAGACATAAAAGTCTGATTGTTCCCCTGGGACATGGGAGTAAATTATTTGTCTTTATTAGAATTGTGAGCATCATTTTTAGAAGGGAATCAAATGCCATGAGATTTTCTTTTGCATGTGAGGTGGGACTGGGGAGGAGTGGACAGAGCACTCTGAATATTCACTTGATAGCAAACAGAACAAATAATCCAGCTCAGCTCCTGAGTCTCATCTGCAGGCCCTGCCTACAGATTATATTGTCCTAGAAACCAGCCCAAAGCTTAGACATAACCCTGAATAGACACTCACTTAAACAGGCCTGCAGAGAGAAAAAAAATCTAAAGCTGATTTTTATTTCCCAGGTTTAATCCTTCTGTCACATGCTCCTACAGCACCACAGGGAATCCCAGTGACTGCATTCCCACCACTCACCTGAATGGGACAGAATGTGAGCCTTCAGCTTGTCAGGCCTGTTGAACTCTTTATTGCAGCCTGTGTGGCTTCTGCAACAACAACAAAACATGCTGGTGAGATGTGGGAACCAGCTGAGGAGCAATGCATAGACAGATCCCAGATCACAAAGACATCCATGGCCTTTCTCCTTAGCAGCACCTGGATGTTTCTCTTGGTGCAGCCTCAGCAGGGGTTCCACTATTTCAGCCTTTCTGGGAGGGGCAAGAACTAAACAGGCTGCCACAGGGACATGTGGCTTCTCCTAAACTACACATGCTCCGTGTCTCACTATGAATGCTCTAAAATGCAGCAGGTTCAAGATCCCAGCTGGAGACAGAAGCATTTTGGAAGGAGGTTGGTTGGAGCAAGGAGAAGCCAGTCAGCTTGGGCTATCTCAGCAAGTCCATTTGGGACTGCACCTTTCAAAACTTGGTTCCTCTGGCTTCTACATTAGGTCCTATGTTGTCACATGCTTTTGGGTATGACAAAAGCATGTCACATGATTTTGTGACACTGAGTGAGAGCTCATCATCCAAGGAATCTCTGCAGTCAAATAATGCTCTTTCTCTCTCTAGTGCTCGCCCAGGCCTCCCATGAAGGTAGCAGTTATTTTACAAGGCTGATGAAGCAATAAAATGTGGCCCTACAGGAAGTCAGTGACAAAGAATTGAGACTCTTGGGTTCCCAGTTCAACAGCACACAGCATTCCAACCTCCCCAGGCAGCCTGGCAGGTGCCACAGTGTCCCCTAGGACACCTGCAGGACACATTCCCCCCTCCCAGAACCCCAGTCAGATATGCTGCCATGTGCAGGCACACTACATACGAGAAGGGACATTTGTATTTCTTGAAGGGCTCGTGGATGAGCATGTGGCGCTTGAGCTTGTCCTTGCGGTTGAACGCTGCGTCACACACCGAGCATTTGAAGGGCTTCTCACCTGGGGAGGAATAGAGCAGGCCTCAGGGACACTGCAGCCACACAGGCTGCTCTGGCCAGGACAGGCCAGCTGGGCCACACCAGAAACTGCCCTGCACTATGGATAAATCACACAGAATTTGGTTGGAGAACATCTTTGAAATCACAGAGTCCAACTTATAATCTATAACACCACCTTGTCAACTAGACCATGGCACTGAGTGCCACATCCAGGCTTTTCTCAAACACCTCCAGGGAGGGTGACTCCACCACTTCCCTGAGCAGCTCATTCCAGTGCCCAATCGCCCCTTCTGTGAAATTCTTCCTGATGTCCAGTCTAAACTTCCAGCTTAAACTTCCCCTAGTCAAACTGGCACAGCTTTATGCTGTCTCCTCCTGTCCTGTTGCTGGTTGCCTGGGAGAAGAGCGTGATGCCTACGTGGCCACAGCCTCCTGTCAGGGAGGTGTAGACAGTGATAAGGTCTCCTCTGAGCCTCCTTTTCTCCAGGCTGAACAACCCTAAATCCCTCAGCTGCTTCTCAATAAAATAATAAATGGATGAGCACAATCTGTGCTGCAAACTAGTCTTGCTCTTCAGGGCCAGCACAGCAAGTGGGGAAGCCCCCTGTGTCCCCCATTTCTAACGAGTGCAGGCTGAACCCAACCCACAGATCTGAAACCACATTTACCACAAATGACTGTGTCACTCCTGCTGCCAGGGCACAGGGCACAGGGCTGTGGCACAGAGTGGGGAGCACTGGCAGCAGGGAGCCATACCCGAGTGGATGTGGGCGTGCAGCTTGAGGTAGTGCTCCCGCCGGAAGAACTTCTTACAGATCTGGCACTTGAACTTGCTGCCCCCGCCGTGCGTGGGGATGTGGCGGCGCAGGTACCGCTCGCAGGGGAACACCTGGAACACAGAGACACAGATCAGGGGACACCTGGAACACACAGAGATCAGGGGACACCTGGAACACACACACACAGAGATCAGGGGACACCTGGAACACACAGAGATCAGGGGACACCTGGAACACACAGACACAGATCAGGGGACACCTGGAACACACAGAGATCAGGGGGACACCTGGAACACACACACACAGAGATCAGGGGACACCTGGAACACAGAGACATAGATCAGGGGACACCTGGAACACAGAGACACAGATCAGGGGGACACCTGGAACACACAGACACAGATCGGGGGAACACCTGGAACACATAGACACACACAGAGATCAGGGGACACCTGGAACACACACACAGAGATCAGGGGGATACCTGGAACACACAGACACACACAGAGATCAGGGGGACACCTGGAACACACACAGAGCTCAGAGGGAACATCTACTACACACAAACACAGAGCTCAGGGGGAACACCTGCAAGACACAAACACACAGAGCTCAGGGGGAACACCTGGAACACACAAACACACAGCTCAGAGCTGGCACCACACATGGGACATCACAGAGCTGGCAGAGAGCGTGTAGCCAGGACAAAATACATAAGAATCATGGAATGATTTGGGTTGGAAGGGATCTTAAAGATTAACCAGTCCTGCTGCTGTAAGCAGGGACACCTTTCACTATCTCAGGCTGCTCCAAGCCCTGTTCAGCCTGGCCTTGGACACTTCCAGGGATGGGGCAGCCACAGCTGGTCAGGGCAACCTGAGCAAGAAGCTCAGTCACTGCTTTCCCAGGAAGGATGCACTGTGAAAACCTTCAGGATTGTATAATGAAATAGACAAGGCTTTAATAACAAAAGCCAACAAAATTCAAAACAAAAAAAGTGCCAAAACTTTTTTTAAGAAACCCATAAACTGAAATCTTGCTGTCAATTATGTAACTCTGTGCTGAGGAGCAGCATCTCAGAGGGATGCCCAGTCTCCCACCAAAGCCAGCAGTAGGATGGGCTGGGCAAGGATCCCCAGCAATTCCTACCTTCCCCACAGAGTTAACTTCACTTTTTGAAGTGAAGCTTCATCATGATCTATCCAAAGCTCCTACTCATGGAGCTGAGGGTTCCTGTCCCCCTCAGAGCCCGTGCCAGGTGTCCAGGCTGGCTCAGCAGGCCATGCTGACCATCCATGGTCAGCACTCACCTTCTGGCAGTGGGGGCAGGGGAAGTTGTGCGTTGCTGTCTGCAGATGGTGCTCCAGGGCTTCTGGGGTGGAGTATTTATTGACACACTTCACACACCTGCACGTGGAAAGGACAGAGCCTGTGAGCAAGGCTACCGCAGCACACCCCACAGCACAGGTACAGCTGCCCAGCCCAGCCACCTTCCAGGGTGATCTTTGACAGGACTGATACACAAAATAACCACTCAGGTGCTCTAAAACCTCAGCAACCCACATGCCAGTTCACACTCACACTTAGCAGCCTTCAGAGAGGGAGATGCTGGAAAAGTGGGTGTAGAAGCCTTTAAATGTTAGTGCACCTTCCACAGACTGCCATAGGAGCAGCCACATATTCCACACTGCTTCCTGATGGATCTAGCCTTAGGTAAGGACTTCACTTTACTTCAAACACCTCCTTCCATCTTCACTGCTTGAAGACATCAGCCCCCAGAGAAGGAGCTGAGTGGGGACACAGCATGGCAGGGGTCACACATCCTGCCAGGGTTTCTGCCAAAGCTGACTGACAGCAGGCACTGGGACAGGCACCATCAGCAGTGAGGACAGAGGCACTCACACCCTGCTCCTGCTGTGAAACCCCTTCTCCCTAGGTCACACTAAAACCTCCTCAAGCTCAAGCAGGGCTCTGGTCTCAGGGATCCCCACTACCAAGCTGCAGAACAAAGCTCTGTAATGCAAGGATAACTAGAAACCATAGTCTAGGCAAGAATTAGCAGCTATTTATTCCATGAAGCTCCTAAGTGACTCCAGTATCTCCTGGGCTTCCTAGTCCCCCTGAACATTTCTATGGGCATTCCAAAAGCTATGTGGAGCTCTTTGTGGAACTCCTCACACCTTCCCTCCACAGGAGTAGAGAAGCTTTCCAAGGAATAGACCCTTTTGCAGCAAAGGGATAGGAAACTTTTTTCTGAGCACGGTTTCTACAACTGTTCCACACTGCAAGGCAAGATCTATTCTCTTTGCCATCTGTATGGCAGTTGTCTTCTGGTCAGTGGGCAGTTTGCCTTATCTCTTCCACAATCACTCCTCCCTCCAGGGGGACATCTGCTGATAACAGCTATTGAATGTCCCTGCATGGCTGATAAGAACTACAGCATCCCATTGGGAGATGTGAGCCCAGAGGGAGGAGCCAAGCATTCCTACCCGGATATAATCTGGAGGTTCTGGAACACCAGCACAGCTTCTGCACTGGATTCCCCAGAGGAACAGCAGCTGCTTCTGCCACTGGATCCTCAGAGGAAGAGACTGCACCTTTCTGCAGGATCCCTGTTCCAGCAGAACCAGCCCTGACACTGCAGGAGGGCTGAGCCACAATTCCAATGGGATTGCTGCCAACACCCTGACCCACAGGGTGTCAGGTTGGGTTCTGACTCTGGCAGTGTTGGTTTTGTTTATTGCATTGTTTATTTTATTTTTTTAATTTTCTTCCCTATTAAAGAACTGCTATTTTCTGCTCCTATATTTTTTGCCTGAGAGCCCCTTAATTTAAAAGTTATAGCAATTTGGAGGGAGGGGGTTCACATTTTCCATTTCAAGGGAGGCTCCTGCCTTCCTTAGCACACACCTGCCTTTCCAAACCAAGACAACAACCCACAACCCCTTTGCTGCAGGTGAAGAATCATAGAAAACAGGTTGGGAAGAGCTTCCCTGGCTCTCTGACCCAGCCCAGGGCAGGTTCAGCCATGTGTATTTGTCCTGGTTTAGGGTCCTGGTTCCCTGGGAATTTCACTGCCTCAGCCAGAAGAGAAACTAAAAGCAAAGGAGAGCTCTCTCTCACTGTCCGTTCCACACAAAACACTGTCCAGGAGAAGGATTGTGGAGGAGTGAGTGCAGCTTCTGAAAAAAAAAAACTGTGCACTTCTCTCCCCCTCCCTTCACTGTCAGAACCAGTCTTAAAGGTGCAAAACTTATTTCTGGGCTAAACAGATGAATGGGGATACAATTCAGCATCATAAAGTCACCCCAGACACCATCTCACTCTTGACTGGTGATAAGAAGAATTGCAGTGACAGGATCTTCCCATATAACCAATCCCAGCTTTTCACTGTCATTCAAAGAGACTCTCTATAGCCATAATATTTTCTGAAAAATCCCTTTGCCAGGATTTTTCTCCTGAGAAGCTGAGAAGCCTCAGAGGAAAAGAAAAACAATGATTATCTGCTGCTGAGGAATGCAACAGGTGCATCTTTGATTGGTCCAATGTTGGTTGTTTCTAATTAATAGCCAATCACAGTCAGCTGTCTTGGACTCTCTGGAGAGTCACAAGATTTTATTATCATTCCACTTCACTTCTTTCACTCCTGAAGAAATCCTTTTTTCTATTCCTTTAGCATAGTTTTAATATAATATATATCATAAAATCATGAAGATTCTCATCTCTTCCCTGGTCCTGGGACCCCTGTGAACACCACCACAACTCCCTGCATTCAGAATGACTCCTTGCATTCAAAGTGCTTGGCCTTTGCAGTCTGGTGGAGGGAACCCCCCCATGTGCCACCTGGGTGTCCAAAAGCATCACAGCCACTGGACACAGGGCCCCCTGTCCCCTCTAAGGTCCCACCAAGCATGCTCTGCACCCACTCACTCCTACAAGCCTTGTGAGCAGCGATTGTACTGTACTTGTACACGGCCATGTCCTTCTTGGGGCTGTGCTGGGGCAGCAGGCTGTGCGAGTACTGGTGCACGCCCAGCTCGTACAGAGAGGGGAAGTCCTTGCTGCACAGGTGGCAGCGGTAACTCAGCTCCTCCTGGTGGCTCTTGATGTGCTCAAGGAAGGACTCCAGCTTCTGGAAGGTCTGGGCACAGGTCTTCACCACACATTTGTACACCTGGGGGAAGGGAGAGCAACTGGAGAGGCTCACCATGGAAAGAGGTAGGGAAAGCCTCTGCCAACAGGCAGAACTGCCTTCTTTTCTGGAAAGAAGCACAGACTGTCAGGGCACACCCCTGAGAAAGCAAGGTGGGACAGAGGGGTGCAGTTGTGAGGGCTTGAAAGCACTTGAGTGGGTGGGACCACAACACCCCAAAGTGATTGCCCCTGGACCCAAGAGCTGCCACTTACACTGAAAATTTTGGACTTCACAGAACCATAAAGGTTGGAAAAGACCTCCAAGGTCAGCGAGTCCAATCTCTGAGAGAACATCAAGTGCAGTCAGTTACTGAACACTTCCAGGGAGGATGATTGCACCAGTTCCCTGGACAGCCCAGGCCACTGCCTGAGAACTCTCTCAGCAAAACAATCCCTCCTGATGTCCAACCTGAACCTCCCCTGGCACAGCTTGGGGCTGTTTCCTCTCGTCCTGTCCCTTGTGGGAACAGAGCCTGACTCCCCTCGGGCTGCACCCTTTTGTCAGGAGTTGTGAAGAATGAGAAGGTTCCCTCTGAACCTCCTTTTCTCCAGGCTGAGCTTCCACAGCTCCCTCAGCCCCTCTCCTCTGCCTTACTCTCTAGAACCCTTCCCCAGCTCTGCTGCCCTTCTGTGGGCAGGCTCCAGCACCTCTATGTCTTTCTGGATGTGAAGGGCCCAGAACTGGACACACTTCACCTCTTTGCTTCCTCTCTAGCCACCCAAACCTGCTTGGCTGAATTTCTCATTCAGTTTTCAAAGTTTTCAAAGCCACCCAGACCACACAGCTACAACCCTGAGAGCTGAGCTGCATGTGAAGAACTGGCAGCTCTGCAGACCAAAAGGCTCAGGTCAGACCCCGATAACAGGTGCATTATATGGAGCCAATCCCAATATTGCCACCCAGCCAGGCACCCTCTGTCCCTACCTGCTCATTCTTGTGCTGTGTCATGTGTGACTTGAGCTGGAAGTAGGTGTTGAACTTGCTGGGGCAGAACTGGCACTGGTAGGAGCTGTCAATGAGGACAACCTGCTTGGCCTCCAGCTTGGCTGCCTCGCTCTCCTCCAAGGGGCTCAGCTCCTGGGCCGGGGGCACCGCGTTCCTGGGGGGCAAACCTGGGGAGGAAAGTCCCAGCCTGCCATGAGACAGCTCTGCAGGCACCCTGCTGCCAGCACACACCAGGCCTGGCCTTCCTCCCCTTCAAAGACAGGCTCTTCAGATCACATGAATACCACTAACAAAAATATCACAACAAAATTTGTTGACAGATTATTAAGGACTCTGACCACTCCATCTTCCCCTCCCTAGCCCATTCTCTTTTTCCAGGGATATAACTGTGCTCTGTGGAGCAGTCAGAACAGGCCTCCTGACACAGACATGTTTTATGAAAATCCTTTCCTTAGGATTTTTTCTCCTGAGAAGGTGAGAGGCCTCAAAAACAAAAAGTAAACAATGATTATCTGCTGCTGTGGAATGCAACAGGTGGATCTGTAATTAGTCTCATGTACTTGTTTTTAATTAATAGCCAATCACAGTCCAGCTGTCTCAGACTGTCTCAGTCAATCACAAACCTTTATCATTCCTTTTCTATTCTTAGCTAGCCTTCTGATGAAATCCTTTCTTCTATTCTTTTAGTATAGTTTTAATATAATATATATCATAAAATAATAAATCAAACCTTCTAAAACAGAGAGTCAACATTCTTGTCTCTTCCTCATCCTAAAACCCCTGTGAACACCACCACAGCCTCCACCAGTGAACGAGAGCCAGATTTACTCCCACCCCTGGCAGGAGACAGGAGGTAAGATCCAGCCAGTGGTTCACAGCCCATGATGAACACAAACAGGACCCCAGTTGTGCCTTGTCCTAGACATGACATTGCCACTGCATTCCCTCCCTTACCAGGTCTGAGGCCACCAGCAGAAAGAGCATCCAGACACCAGCAAGGAGCTCTTCTCTGCCTCAGGTATTTACAGGCCACTGTGAGCAGATCCAGCCTGGCATCCAGACCTGCACAGTGCAAAGCCAGAGCACTGGGCTATGCCAAACCAGCAGCTGTGTGTCCCCTGGGCCAGAGCTGCCAGGTGTGGCTTGTGCACTGCCAAAGCTGTGCTGCCAGGGAGTGAGGAGGGGAAGACACCTGGCCCTGTTTGTGCACAGACTGGGACAGAGATTGGAGCCACTGTCCCCACCAGCACCTGCACCCACCACAGGGGTATGAAATGATGCAGCTTCCAGCTGGAGCTGAGCAAATGCCACTTTAGTGTGAGATGCTAAACACAACCAAGGAATGCAGACAGCACACACGGCTCCCCTCCCTCCCTGTGTGGAGGTGCAGCCTCCTCACACCAGTGCTGTGCCCCACACACACCACACCTGTGTTCTCCTCATCCTCAGGCTGGCTGGGGTTCAGGGCCATGACCTGCACAGTGATGGAGCTGCGGGAGATGGTGCAGCCCAGCCCTGGAGGCCACACCTTGTGGGTCTGCATGTGCTTCTTCACGTTGGACTTCTGGGCAAAGGCACGGCCACACACGATGCACTGGAAGGGCTTCTCACCTGTGTGGCTGGAGGACAAGGCACCAGGTCAGCAGTGTGGAGACAGGAGGGAGCCCCCAGGCAGGGCCTGTGGGGACAAGGACAGTGCTGGGCTGATCACACCTGGACACACCAAACAGGGCTTTGAGACCTGATTCACCAGAGAAGTGCATTGTGAGAGGCCTGGGGAAATGAGAGACAAAACACCTGTGGTCTGGGAATGACAGGGGATCAAAGGAAGAAGCAGGAGAAGAAAACAGCTCTGCAGCAACATCAGGGTCCCTGCACAGACCTTGGGGACCTCATCATTTTCTCAAGGGTACAAGCCTTTCCTTCCCTGTCACCCTTCTCTCTCCTGCACACATCTTTTCTAGCTTGCAGCCCCCGGATCTGCCTGAATGTGCTCTCCTTTGTCTATAGCAAAAAGGTTTTTCTACTCTGCCCTTCTGCTTCAAGAGAAAGTCAAGAGTCCAGGCTGGGAAGAGGTGCAAAAACCACCACTTGCTCCTTCCCATCTGTTCTGAGTCCAGATAACTCCACTGGGGGAAAGAACTCTGCAGATTTCAGCTTCCTCCTGCCAGGGAAAAGCTCTGTGATTAGAGCTCCCTGTACAGACCCTGAGCTTGGCTTACACTTTGCTAGCAGCAGCAAACAGGAAGGCTGCAGCTTGCTAGGGAGGGAGAGGAAAGGGAAGGGCAGAGGCAAGCAGTGAGAATGCTGCTACTCCAGTGATCAGGTGACAAAAGGTTTAGCTGACAAGGTCTCATCAGCAAGGAAAATGAGCCTCTAGTCCCAGCACATAATCAGCATGAAGATTAGATCCAGGATACAGCCTTTACTCCAGTCACTGAGGAAAAGGTATCCTAGGGTGAGAAGAAAGAAGAATCCCTCCCATTGCAGCACAGATTCTGGGACATAACAAACTGGGCTGCACAGAGTCCCTCAGCAGAGCTGTGCCCTGCCCCAGCCCAGTCACTGCTGTGTGCAGGGCAGGGCACTGTTACCTCCTGATGTGCTGCTGCAGGTCAAAGTTCTTGGTAAAGGCCTTGTCACAGTATGTGCACTTCAGCTTGGGGGACTTGGGTTTGCCTGAAAGGAAGAGCACACACAGGAATGAGATCATGTGGCACAGCCCTGTCCCCACAGCTCACAGGGCCCTCAGCCCAGGACATGACTGCTCAGGACCACTAAAGAGCTTACAGGAAGATAAGATCTGCCTGGCCAGACTGGGGAGTGGTCATGGGCACAAACATTCATTAACACAGCCTGAGAGAACCCCACAAACCCTGAGCAGTGCAGTCTGCTGGGGAGGGCATCCCCTCAGGCATCAACCACTGCCTTCCAGGGACCTACAGAGCACCAGCCTTAAAGGTGCTCTGGGCATTGGGAAAAAACACAGCACGAGTGAGAGGAAGGGCCTCAGCTCTGTCTGTGCTGTGAACCCCCCAGGTTCACATCCACCAACTTCATGCAAGGCCTTGTGCTCCCCTTCCAGAGCTGCACAGCCAATGCCACCCCTCAGGGAGCCCCTGGCTCAGCAGCCCAGCTGGGACAAGCCCAGTGACCCTCAGGGCAGGGAATGGAAGGCACTCACCTTCCTGCAGCCCAGCTGGGACAAGCCAGTGACCCTCAGGGCAGGGGCTGGAGGGCACTCACCTTCCTGCAGCCCAGCTGGGACAAGCCCAGTGACCCTCAGGGCAGGGGCTGGAGGGCACTCACCTTCCTGCAGCCCAGTCTCGTTCTTGCAGCGGCGAGTTTTGGCAGCAGCAGGGGAATCAAAGCCAACCACAGAGCCTCCCCCTGCACTGCTCAGGGGGGTGGCAGCACTGGTGCTCTTGGCCTTGAAGCCCTGCTTCCCAGGGCTGTACACAGGGGGAGAGGGGTACACTGGGCTTTCCACACACTGGCTTGGTACCTGTGAGAGGGCAGTTCATCAGTGGAACAGGTTTGCTACAGAGAATTACACCATGCCCTAACTTCCATCTCCATCCACACCAGGCTGCACTTGGGTTGACTTTTCTTCTGCCAAACTGGATCAAATTTCTGGTTCACCAGGCCAACAATGTCTCTCTAACCAAAACTGATACCCTGCACAATGTGGAACTCTCCTGTTGAACATCAAAAGCATCCAGAAATTCTTACAGCAGGAACAGGGAGCAAAGAAACACTCTGAGGGAGCTGTCTTGTGCCCCATCTGTGCCTCATGCCTCGAAGAGTCTCTCATCCCTCTGGAGCAGGTTACCAGAAGGATCAGGGAAAGAACTCTGTGGGTTCACACCAATCCTGAAGCAGGGACCTCCAGGTCCTGCTGCCTGTCCTGGCAGGACTGCAGAAGGGAAGGAAGGCACAAGGAAACTCCAGGTGCCAAAGCACAGATGTTTATGTCAGCATCAGTATTAGGAAAGAACACTTAAGAGACAGAGTGACCAGTCTGGGGTGATAGTTTAAAGGCATTGCTGCTGCCCAGTCTGATAAATTAACACAGACCATTATTTATCCAACATCCCCATCCATTCCTGTGCACTGGCACTTCCAGATCAGATTCCAGTTACACAGGTAAGGATGCCACACCCAGCAGCTCCTGTTGTGAAGGGCAGTGCAAATGTAGAGACTGCAAACAGCTGATCCACCAGTAAATCCACACCTTGCCTGTGCCACTATTTAGCAAAAGCCACCTTGACAAGCTCATTGAGATTTAGACTGGATTCTTCTCTCCACACAAGCTGAAGTGTGCAGTGTGATGCTCTGTGCTTCTACAGAAGGTGAGGCTCTCACCTCTATACCCCCTCACTCCCAGCATATGCAGGTCAGAAACAAATGTTCAGGTCTCCTAAGCCTGTCCTCTGTCTCTGTTAGCTGTTTCTCCTCAGAATCCTCATCATCTTACTGATCTCCTGTTGCCGCCTTCTCCCAGAGAAAATAATTGTTGCCAAATCACCTAGCTCCTCCTCCCACACTGTAATTCCACATTCCTCAAGGCCAGATTGGATGGGGCTTGGAGCAATCTGCTCCAGTGGGAGGTGTCCATCCCCAAGACTGGATGAGTTTAAGGTCCCTTCCAACCCAACCCATTGTGTGATTCTCTGAGGACAGATCCTTAGGAGCAGCCTTACCTCCATGGGCGGGTAGGGCTGCATGCCCAGAGTCTGGATCTCCACGGTGCTGGCTGCTGCCATGGGAGCAGGGGCGCTGTACACCTCCACCACGCCGCTGCCGCCGCCGGGCTGCCCGGGAGCCGCCAGGCTCGGCGGGGGAGGCGGCGGCTGCGGCGGGGGCGGCGGCGGGGGCGGCGGCGGCGGCGGGGGCTGGGACAGGTAACCGGCCCCGGCGTGCAGACTCATGCTGCTCTGCAAGCAGAGACACACGGCACGTTGGAAATGCAGCAGCACGAGCTGAGGGGCTGCTCCCTCACACCTTCGCCATCCCCATGTGTCTGCAGGAACTGCAGGGATGTCCTGGCTAAACACAGCACATCCAGCTGGCAGAGTGAGGGGCTGCTCCCTCACACCTTCCCCATCCCCATGTGTCTGCAGGAACTGCAGGGATGTCTTGGCTAAACACAGCATATCCAGCTGGCAGGTTGGACCACACTGTGCTGCAGGCCTGGAATGACCTGCAGGTACACATGGCCTCCTCCAAAACCCATCCCTTTATTGATTTGTTTTTAAAGCTTTTAATCCTTCTGGTTGCAAGGAATATTTTTAGAGCATGGAGAGCATATACAGCCCAGCCAGTCTGGGGAGAGTCCAAACAAAGCTCCCAGGAGGAGAGGAATCCATAGAGGAAGCTGACAAGGGCCCTGGAAGCCAATCATGATATGGAGGCTCAAAAAAAGCTGGAGAGATCACATGACAAAGATCTGAGCATCCAGCAACAGATGGGTTTGTGAGCAACACCAAGCTGTGGTGCAGTCCAAGCACTGGAGGGAAGGAATGGGCATCCAGAAGGACCTGGACAGGACTGAGAGGTCTGTGTGATCCTCAGGGAGTTCAGCAAGAACAAATGCAAAGTGCTGCACCTGGATCAGGGTGATCCCAAGCACAGATGGGCAGTGAATGGTTGAGGGCAGCCCTGAGGGGAAGGACTTGGGAGAGCTGGTGCATGAGAAGCCCAGCATGACCCAGCTGTGGGCACTGGCATCCTCAGCAGTGTGGGCAGTACCCCTGGAAGTGGTCAAGGCCAGGGTGGACAGGGCTTGGAGCAGCCTGGGATAGTGGAAGGTGTCACTCCTAAGGCCAAGGGGCTGGAACTGGGAGAGCTTTACCCGTGACTGCCTGGATCCACATGTGCCCCTTACCTGCACTGGGGGCTGCACTGCTGGCATGGGCTGGTCCAAGGAGGTGAAAGCAGACATGGCTGACATCAGCACCTCATCACTGACCAAGATGTTCCCCTGCACCAGGGTCTGGATCAAAGGTGATGGGGGAACTGTGATGTACGTAGAGATTTGCTGAAAGAAAAGAAAGATCCACTGTTAAGCAGCAACAGGACAAAACAATACCCAAAAAACAGTGACACTGCTTTTTCCTGAGCCTCAGGGTCTCTGCTTTCACTGCCTCTGGTCAGCAGTGAGCCACAGTAATTATCTGCAGCTTCCTGCTGAGTCCATGGGAGTTTTTAGCTCCACAAATGTTCTTCAGAAAGGAGGAAAAAAATATCACAGTGGCTCAGAAAGTGGCCACTGGCTGCAAGTCAGGGGTTATTAAACAAGATCTGCAGGACAAACTGGTCACGGACAAGTTCAGGCCTCTCCTGGGTGCCTGTCCCAGCAAGGGAAGGTGGAAAACTCAGGGAAGCTGCTCTGGCTCAGATGGTGAATGTCAGGCTCATCTCTTAAGATTGGACTCAGGTTATAGCAGGGGAGGGAGGCTGTTGAATTTCTTGGCAGTAAATAACCTGTGTTTACAGCCCTGGGAAGAAGCACCATCCACTGGGACTACATTAACTTGCAAAAGCAGCTGGTTTGAAAGCACTTTGGAAGCCACAACTGCAGGCACATTACATGTCATGCACCAGGGACTCCCACTGGAGGATTCTCTAGGGAATGAGAATTACTCCAGAGGGGATATTCCCCCAGCACTCATCACACCACATTACATTGCCTTATTTGCAAGAGTGAGAGAGGAGGGATGCAGGGACAGAGCTGCTCCACTTCTGCCCATGAGCCAGACCACAGCCCAGGGGACAGCAGAGCACTGTGAGAGTGCCCCCAGGTTTGTGGCCAGGCTCTGACACTGGGGCTGCTCAGTAGAGCCAAGGTCTGGCTGCAACACAGACAGAACATGAAACCCCTTCTGTCCTGTCCTGAAAAAAGGCTGTCAGACACTCCTGCTGTGTCACCTCACTGCAGAGGGCCCCACTTTAACCATGAGGTGAAAAGCCAACAAAGGGACAACAGCTGAGCCTCCAAGAGAAGAGCTCAGTCATGAGACACCACTGGATCCAAAACCATCACCCCAATGCCCCCCAGCCCCAAACCCCAGCAGCAGAGCACAGAGCCTGTGCCTGCACACGGTACCTGGCGGGCAGCACTGGGAGCCTGCTGCACTGAGGTGATGGATGGGGTGTACACAGTGTTAGTGGCCAGAGACACTGAGGACAGGGATGGGGCACTGCCCTGGCACTGCTCTCTCTTGTGGGTCATGAAGGCAGGCAGGGAGTTGAACTGCTTCTTACACTTCCCACACAGGAACACGTCTTCATCATCTGCAGTGAGGAAGAGCAGAGCTTCAGGCCTTGTCCTGCACTCCCCAGTGCTCCAGCCAGCACCCACCTTTGGATCTCAGCACCTCAAGGACATCCTTGGCAGGACAGAGCAGCTGCAAGGGCCAAGCTGTCCCTAAAGCCAAGTGATGTGACTGAGCCCATCCCAGCCCTGCTCCCACACACAAACCCCATGTCTCCCTGGGACACACTAATTCCACTGTCTGTCTTCTCATCCCAAATACAGCAACAACCAACCTTGCACCTGTAGCACCCTCTGCTTTTAGTCAAAGCTGTTCTTGCCAAAGCATCAGCATTACGCTGGCTGAGGCAGATTTTATAACTCAGACTGCACAAAGCACAAGAAGTACCTTGGATAAGGGCACAGAGTCACTGTCAGCACTGTCCTAACACCCCTCCACAACATTGCTGGGGTTTGGCACCTATGCCTGACATTGGAAGCAGAAAGAAGACAACCCAGTTCCAGTCCCAGCTGAAATCTGCAGCGTTAGCAAACCACACACCATTTGCACTCCATCCAGCAGACTCACAAGGCTGTTCCCCTGTCTGAGTCACAGCCTGAAGTTGACCTTTTTTGGGGACACAGACTGTGTAACTCCTTGGGGGTAACTCCCCATCCACCCAACACATTCTAGTGCAGCACTGTGAGGGTCCACATGCACAGCAATGACCAGTTCCCATATTCATTAACACAGAGGTGTTGCAGGAATGGAGCATCTCTAGAGGAGAAGGAGTGGATATTAAATGAAAAACATGAACAGTAACAGGCACTAGATGTGGGCACAGTGGCTTCTCCCTCCCTTTGTGCCTTTATTGGAAGCTCATGGTCAAGTCTGTTGCCATGACTGTCTCCAAAACATCATTGCTTGCTTGGGCACTTGTCCCTTCCTCCTGCTCAGTCTGGTCCTGCTGAGGGCTCACAACACTCACAGCAGTACCCTGCACACCCAGCTGTTGTGCCAGCTGTGCAGGGGAGCTGTGCAGCCCCCCTGCCCTGTGCTGTGTCCCAGTGCCACCAGGACTCACCCATGGGCTGGATGGCTGCAGAGGAGTTGACATTGGGAGCAGACGGGTCTGTGACACCTCCTTGGCCATCCAGCAAGGACTGCACAGCCAGCACAGTCTGGTTATCCATCCCTGAAAGGAGACACAAGCATGGATGGTGAGCTGAACACAGCCACACTGGGGTGTCTGGGCACTGGGACAGCCTCCAGCTGCTGCTCCCTCCCCCCTGAGCCACTGTCACCTTGTCACCCTCCAACAGCACCAACTCCCACACAACAGCAACACCCACCTGTCTTCAGAACTGCTTTGGTGCAAAAGAGAAGGGAAGAAGGGCAGGGAAAGCCAAAAGGGGGTTTGGTTTCAGCACCAAAGCAGAAAGGAAGGATGCTCATAATCCTGGGTATGAAAAGAGCTGAGAATGTCACAGGAGTGTGGGGATGTCACAGGGCAGGGGCCTGGCTGGAACTGCCTGGGGATGCAGCACAGACACCGAGCTCAGGGCACACAAAATCCTTGTGTGCAGCAGCTCTCCCAGCAGAGGTGGCACAAATGTCAGACACAGGGCACACACACACACTCAGATCTCTTATTAGAACCAGCTTACTTGCTTTAGCACAAACATTTTTCACTACAGCTAAAATGTTTTAAAATATTCCAGATAAATACAGAAGATTGGGACTGCTCATCTAGGGAGACAACCTGGGATTGTGGATTAAGCATGACACACTCTATTTAGAAATTGGATGTAAAGACACAAAGGACAGCCTGATTTTGGGAGATAAAAAGAAGTGATTTTTGCCACTCCTTCCTATCACTCTTTTATGACACAGAACTCACAAAGGAAGCAAATGGCACAGCAAGGTTGTATGTTAGATCTTGTGGATTAAGGGAGAGAAGAAACCTGGGGGGTTCTTAGGTGGTTTTTCACTTCCAGATCTTTGCAAAACAAAAGTGCAAAGCTCTGAACTCAGAGTTATGTGCCACGGGAAAGGAAAATCAGTGGGTCTGATCACTCCTAAGCGGTGAGGTGAGGACTGTGCTGGGATGAGGGGAGGTTGCTCAGAGCAGACAGCAGAAGGAAAGACAGTGAAGCACCACAGCAGATCACAGCAAAAGGGACCAGCACAGCAGGAGCATCCAGCACCCCAAGCTCCTCTCCTAACATTTCTCCTGAACAACTGGAATGTTCCCTTCATGGTGGGGAGTACCCAAATAAACTAGAGCCTTTCAAAGATACCCTAACTACTCATTTCTCCCGCATGTCACATTAAGATTCTGTGAACACTTTTTCATCCTTTCACTGAGGAGATGCTGCAACCCCTGCTCGTGTCCCTGGGAGAGAGCACAGCACCACCCTCCAAGGGCACAAGCAGCTGCTGGGAGGCAGCAGATCCCAGCACATCCCACACTCCCATCAAATTCCCACCCTGCCATCTGTGGGCAGCCTTTCACACAGATCACAGGCACAGCAAAGCTGCAGGTCCAGTTCAGCAAGCCCTGGCTTGCAGGGAGAGCTGGAGGCAGCCCTGCAGCTCAGCCCTGCTGGCAGAACAGTGCTTGGGAGGGTTCCTCACTCCAGCCAGAGCCTTGCTCAAAACTCACCATCTCCCCCTGCACAAAGAACCTCTGGGCAACTGCAAAGGGAGCACTGCAGCCTTAAAGCACACAGGGGCATGCAGCAGCTTCTCCAGCGAAAATAAGCTAGGGGGAAAAAGGATCAAAAATTCAGGTGAAGTATAATATGGGGATAATCATGACTGCACAAACAGTGCCACTCTTGGTATGCCTGGCACTGGGCAACTGGGTTTCCTTCTGGCACAGAGTCAGATCTTGCAAGGAAAAAAGCCAAACAATTGCCTTGATGCCATGAGGGGGAAGAAGCTTCTGGAGAGGCCAGACCTGAACACAATGATGCAGCAACATTGGCAGGGTTGCACTCAGCCTCTCGATGGAGAGAAATGGCCCAGGAAAACAGAAATGTTTATTTGGCAATCAGAGTCCCTGCACTTCACTGAGGAACTGCACACTTCCCAGAGGGAAACCCCTGAGGAGATGGCTAACAAGCCAGGAAGCCAGGCTGGCAGGTACTTGGTTACAGGGATGCCACTCACAGCCATGCACAGAGCCCAGGAGAAGGCTCTGGATGGATCCTGCCCTGCCTGCAGGATGCTCTTCAGCCATGGAACTGAAAAATCCCAGCTCCCGAGGTGCCCAGAGCCTGACAAAACCAAAGTGATTTGGGGAAGCCAAGATAAAAGTACAGGACTACTGATCTGCCCTTTTTTTCTTCCCTTTCAAATTTCTCTCAGCTGGAGATGAAGCAGGGCTGTCCATGTCACCCAGGTGCTAATTTGTCCCTGTGATAAAGCCTTTTTTTCTGACAGGAGCACTAGGTGCTTTAGTGACAGGTGACAATGCACCTGTGCCCTGCAGCACCCTGACACCAGGCTGCTCTAAGAATGCCAAGCCACCATCGACTTGTAATCCAATCAACAAGACAAAACAAACAAGCTCAGGCACTAAAAGCTGCCAATTGCTGCGGGCTTGAAAAACCCCCACTCTTTCAATTTGCTAAAAAGCTTTGCTGTCCTGAATGCTGCAGGGAAAGGAACACAATGAGGAGCTGATTGCAGAGAGAAAATAGGGACCTGTTTCTACACGGGGGTGCTGGCAAATGCACCAAGTAATCTGACAAAATAGAGAAAAAAAAATTTATTCTTTGCTGCTGTGGTCACAGGTGATACTCAAAAGCACAGGTAACAATCCCGATGTCACACCTTCCAGGCAGTGGTGTCATGTAAAGGAAAATACTTCTGTAATCCAATTTAGGAAATTAATACCTATGAAATAGTTTCTCTGCAAAGAAAGTAGTCCCAGCCCAATGTCAGATGCCACAGCTCAGCACCTCATCCTCGGATGGCACCTGGCTGTAGCAGTGTCCCAACACTACAGTGAGATGTGTCTGAGCACAACCTGTTCACCCACGCAACAGGCACTGCCCAGAGCACACCCCTCAAAATACACATGCAGGGGCCAGCACCCACCCAGGCACCATCCCAGGGGCTGGCACAGAGCCTGGCACAGCAGTGGGACAGGCAGAGCGAGCCCTGGGGCAGGGGGAGGATGGGGGACCCCAGCATGCAGGGACACAGGAGGTGCAGGGGTGGTGACAGTGCCCTGGGCATTGGTGGTGCTGCTTCCTGGGCACGGAGACAGCGGTGATGGGAATGCTCCGGTGGGCACAGGAGAAGGAAGGAGGTGACAGGACCTGGAGCACCAGGGGCAGGATGGGGACGGAATATCCAGGAGCAGCACGCACAGGATAGGGATGGAGCGTCCAGGAGCAGACGCACAGGGACAGGGTGGGGATGCGGTGCCCTAGAGCAGCAGGGACAGGACAAGGAAAGCACAGAATGCCTGGGGCCGTCGGGCACTGGCACAGGGTAGGGATGCGGCGCACCGAGCCCAGGGCCCGTGGTTAACGAAGGCTGCCCGGCGCTCCGGGCACTGCTCGGGGATGCCGCGGCGCACAGGCGGGAGGTGGCACAGGGCAGGGGGACCGGAGGTGACAGTGGCGCCGCACGGAGCCGCGGACGGCGTGGGGCTGTGGCGGGGGCTGCAGCCGTGCCTGCGGTGCGGGCAGCGGAGCAGCAGCGCGGGAGCAGCGCGGGGCTCCCGGGAGCGCCACACGCCTCGCCGGGCCGGGCCTCACGGGGCGGCCCCACCGCGGCTCCGCGACCCGCGCGGCGGCGGCGCTGGACGGAGGGAGCTCGGAGGAGCGGGGGTCGCGCACCCCGGCTGTGGCCGCGGCTCGGGAGGTCCCGGCGCGGCCCCGGTCTGGCCCCGTTACCTTCCAGCGCCTCGAAGATCGCCTGCGCCATCTTGGAGCGGCGGCGGCAGCGGCGCCGCCAGGGGGCGCCCGCCGCCCGCTACGGGCCCACAGCGCGGGAGAGGCGGGGGAGGCCCCGGGGGCGGGGGGATTGTGTTCAACTCGGGGCGCGGCGGAGCGGCACTGCGACAGCTCGCGCAGACCGGGCAGGGACCGCCCGGTGGCCGCCCCTGTCCCGTTCGGACTCCCGGAGCGGCCGCGGCGGCCACGACCCCAGGCCCATGACCGGGCTGTGCCGGGCCGGGCTCACAGCGGCGCCCGCCGCCCGCATGGAGCGGGTGGGCGGGACGCCTCGCTCGGCGCCCATTGGCTGCAGGATAGGCTGTCCGCACCAATGCGAGAGTGAGGTGGTGCCGCTTATTGGTCAAAAGCAGTGATTGACAGAGCGCGGACCTATGGGAGTGTCGGGCGGGGCGGCGCCCCCGGAAGCGGCGTGCGGCGGGGCGCCATGGCCGGCGGGGCCATGGCGGGTGGGGAGGATTCGCTTCGCGCTCTGCTCCGCGCCGCCAACGCGCTCCTGCAGCAGCGCCGCTACCACGCCGCGCTCGCCGTCATCAAAGGCTTCCGAAACGGCGCCGTGTGAGTGCCGGGCCCGGCCGCGGGGTCCCCATCCCTCCCGGGGTGCTGTGGCGGGGGTGCTGTGAGGGGGAGGCGGTTCTGCTCCCTCAGCCGCTGTTGGGGTGGCCTGGGCTGCTTTGGGGTCCCCTTCGGGCCTGAGGGTTGAGGGTCCCCTTGGGCCTGGCTCGCTGAGGTGCCTGTGCTTTTCTCTCTCCTGCTCGGCTCCTCCCGGCTTGCTGTGCTGCTGCTGCTGGGCTGGCTTAAAAGTAATAGATATTTGGCTAAACAACCTTTTTTGTCTGTTAGTAGACTAGAAATACAATAGTTTCATAGTATAAAACGAACTTTGTGAAATATTTGTCGACCTTTACAGTTATGGAGCCAAAATCCGTGCCCCACACGCCCTGGTGATGACTTTCCTGTTCAAGAGTGGAAGGTACAAACTCTAAATCTGTGTTTTGTGTTGCTGCTTTGAATGTTTTCATAGCAGCTGTTTATTTTCCATGTTTGTAGGTGGTTTAAAAGCAGAAAAATGTGTGAGCCATGGTTGAGCTTGTACTGATATGAAATACACACAAATATATATAATTGAGGGATTTAATCACTCATGCAATTGTTGATGAGGACAGAGGGAGAACTAACAGATGCCAACAGCAATGTTCTGTGCTGTGTTGAAATATGGGAACCCAGGCTGTAGCAGTGCATGTTGTGCCTTTCCCTGAGTGCCTGAGGTTTGCATTTAGCAATAAAAAAGTTTGTATTTAGCAATAAAAAAAGTTTTTAAAGGGCTGCTTGAATAGAGGGAAAATGGAACCCAGTCCAGAGTCTGGGCAAGGCTGTGCTCTGATGAGGGAATTTCTCCTCATTCCCAAAACATTCCTGGGGTGGCCAAACCAATGTAGGTGGGGAGTGCAGTGCCCAGGCTGGGTGAGTGCAGGATTTTGCCTTTTCTCTCCTGTAATTGTCTCTTTGCCTCAGTTTCAGGGAGAAGCTGAAGTCCATTGCCCAGGCCACGTACGCCCACTCCCGGAACCTGGCTTATTTTGTGTTCACCTACAAGGGGCTCCTGGCAGCCCAGTCCCGGCTGCAGGGGAAAAAAATCCCATTCCATTCCTTCCTTGCAGCCTGCATTGGGGGCTGGCTGGTGTTTGGTGACAACAATCCCATCAACAGCCAGGTAAAGGCACTTGCTGAAAGTTTCTGTGGCCAGGAAAAACAAGAGGTGTGCCAGGAATTGGGTGAGGGCTCCTGTTTTTGGTGGTTCTGACCAGAGCATTGCTCTTTTATCATTTTGTCTGCACAAATTGCAGTTTTGACTGCTCTGCACTCAAGTCCCAGGTGTGGCTGTGTGTTTCCATGAGCAGTGTGGGTGCTGGAAGCCCAGGTTTGCCTCCAGGGCTGCCCTGGGTTTGGAGGAAGGCAGTCAGGTAACCCAGAGCTGTTGGGTTGTCCCACCTGTCACCTGTGGTCACTACTGTGTGTTCCTGGTGTGGCCATCACAGGGTTAAACACTTCACCTGAAGTGTTGTGAGTGTAGGACTTGATCAGATAGAGCTGGACTGAGCTAAACTGGTTAAACTAACAACTAAACTGGTTAAGCTGGTAACTAAACTGAACACTAAACTGGTTATCAGATAAATTGGCCACTGAACTGGCTAAACTGACCTCTAAACTGGCCAAACTGGCAACTAAACTGACCACTAGACTGGTTAAACTGGCAACTAAACTGGTTAAAGTGGCAACTAAACTGACCACTAAACTGGTTAATCTGACAGATAAACTTGCCACTAAACTGGCCAAACTGTCAACTAAACTGGCTAAACTAACCACTAAACTGACCACTAAACTGGCTAAAACTGACCACTAAACTGGCTTAACTGATCACCAAACTGGTTAAACTGGCAACTAAACTGGTTAAAATGATAGCTAAACTGGTTAATCTGACAGCTAAACTGACCAAACTGACAACTAAACTGGCTAAACTGATCACTAAACTGGGTAAACTGGCAATTAAACTGGGTAAACTGACAGCTAAACTGACCACTAAACTGATTAATCTGACAGCTAAACTGACAACTAAACTGGTTAATCTGACAGCTAAACTTACTCCTAAACTGGTTAAATTCACCCCTAAAGTGGTTAAACTCACCACTAAACTGGTTAAACTGATGAAAGCTGCTCAGGGGGTGTTTGATTAAAGCTGGTTGTTAACACACAGTCACCAAGGAGTAAAACACAGAGCTGCAGATTAATCCCAAGTGCTCGACTTAAGCCAGGCCTGGTTAGGCTGTGCTCAGACTCTCACCTGCTTGGCAGGACTGTTCTGTCAGCACCATCTGAGGTGGCATGAGCTGGGTAGAGACAGAAGTTGTGCAACTGCCCAGCAGTGCTGCAGGAAATGCAGCCTGTGATTGGCAAATCAGAGCAGCAGGCCTTGCAGGAGAACAAACAGAGTTTTGGCAGAGTGCTGATAGGGGCAATGTCAGCCTGTTGGCTTTGAAGTGAAGGGGTTGTTCCTGTCCCTCCTGGCTGGATTGTCACTTGTGAAGCCCTGGAGGTGGCTGTGCTCAGTTCTCACCCTGCTCCCTGGGTTTCTCTGTAGAAATCACAAACAGGACAGGACTGCTGTGGAACGTGCCTTGAGCTGTTTGATTTTTCAGCATCAGCCTCATTCCATGGTTATGACAATGGGAAGATGCCACCAGCTCACATCCCAGGCAGCAGACAAAGAACTGAATGTTACAACTCACTTTATAAGTTTTTTGACCAATCACACAAAGCAAAAGCACATTGACAGTAGTTCTATCCAACCCCTATAAGCACAGGTACCTTTGGTTAAACAATGCCTGCTTATTTCAAATACAATACCTGCTTGTGAGCCTTAAAGCACAATGCACAGAGCTCCATTATTAAGCTTCAAGCTTCCTAATATCTTGCTAGATAAACTTTTCTGTAGCTTAGGGAGTTATTCTAGATAAGGGTTAATACACAGACCATTGTTCTATTTGTCCTTGCTTTTCTAAAGTTAAATAATTTTTCTGCTGACCAATCTCATGGCTACTGCTTAGCTCTAATCACAGTTTTACCTCCTCTGAGGCCTTTTGCAGCTTTCCCAACCCCTCTGATTTTGTGGGTCCCCACATTTCTCCTCTGCAGATCATCATGTACCTGCTGTCCCGCATCCTGTTCGGGCTGTCCCGGCTGGCTGTGCAGAAGGGCTACATCCCCCAGCCCAGGCAGGATCCCTTCCCTCTGCTGGCTGCCCTGGTGTGGGGGACAGTCCTGTGGCTCTTTGAGTACCACAGGGACACTCTGCAGCCCTCCCTGCAGTCCTCCATGACCTACCTGTATGAGGACAGTGAGGTGTGGCACGACGTGTCTGACTTCCTCATCTACAACAAAAGGACAGACAGCAAGTAGGTGCTTCCCTCTAAACCACCTTGGAATGGGATGGAACCTCCCAGCAGCTGGGGGAAAAGGTTATTCTGTTGCTTTTGACCTGTGGTTTTTTAAAATTAACATCCATCAAGCAGAGTTCGCTCTTATCTCCAAGCCAGAATGTTCTGATCAGTTTTTTGGCTCCTTTTAGAGCAAGCTCAACCCCCACAGAAACTTGTTGCAGTCTGGTTTTAAGAGGCCTTATTTTCCCTACAAGTGTGGCATTGGGGTTTGTTCTTGAAAAACTAAATATATTTATAAAATGACAGCCTGACACTAAGTGGAGAGTATGAAACCATGTTCTAGGGCTCATCTGAATGTTTACAAGTGTTTTTTTTCTGTGCTGTTGCGCTCACTGTGGTGTGATTGAGGGTGAAGGGAGTGGGGGACCTGCTGAGCTCTGAGAGCAGGGCCATCATTTCTTCATTGCTGTGGATGGCTGAGAATCCTGTTTAAACTATTATAAGGACAGTTATGTGCTTCTTGAGAGAGTTCCTCTGCAGTTTTCCCTCAGGGAGACAATAAAATGTGTGAGAATTGAACTGTTAGGATTGTCTTGTACCAGCCTGGTAAATCAGGCTTGCAAAGACTATTTTTGCTTGGTTCCTTTCCTGCACTTGGGCTGAATCTGTGCCTCTATAAAGTGCACTAATGAATACCCTGTAATTATTTTAAACTTGTTTGTAAAGCTTTTAAAAGCTGCTTGAACTAAATACCAAAAACAGTTACACAACTTGGGCTCCTCTATGACCAGGCCTCAGATCTTATGCTGGGGATTTTGTGTGTCTAAGGGGGCATTTCCCAAGCACTTTTATTTATTTTATTTTGGTGGAGCATGGCAAGGGTTTCTCTGAGGTCCAGAATCTGCCTTCCACAGCTGTGGCAAGTGTTGGCTGTAACCAGATTTGAATCTGATTTTGTACCTGTAGTTTGTGCAGGCTTAATTGATTAATTTAATTGATTAATTTATTAATTATCTTCCTCTCAAAAACACTCTGCTGAGCCCCAGGATAGGGCAGCACACCCTGGGTTATGGCAGAAGATAGCTGAGAAAGCACAAAAACTGGTTTCATTAATAAATTAATAAATTCAAACTCCTCATAGTGCAAATAACTACACATTTTACTCAGTGATGTGCATTGAAATAATTCCTGCTTTGATGGGGTGATATTTCCAAGAGAATCATGAAATTCCCTGCTCTCTTTTGGCTCAGTTGGGACTGTTTGGTTCACTTTCCCTGTACCCACCTGCTTTTCCCTGACCTGCCCATGGCATTTCATAGTCCTGCTGATGCTCTCTTCATAATCCTTGGAACTTTTTACCCTCCAGGCTCTGGCAATTTCTCCTATGGTACAGCTGAAATAGTACATTTAACTTCAGGGAGCTTCTGATTTAAAAAAAAAAAAATTCTCAATTTCTTCTGAAGTAATTTTTCCTTGTCCTCCTAACCTCCTTTATTACTGCTGCTCATATTCAGAGTCCTCCTTATTCTTTATTTTTCCCCTTTTCTTTGTCCATGCAAATCCATTATGTCCATGGTGCCTAAAAACCAAGACACTTCTTGTCGTAATAACTTTCTATGATCCCTTCAACTTCTAATTTCATTGCTAACTTCTGATTAACTGCTGTTACAGTTTGGACTGAATAATTGAATTGGAATCCATCAGGCCCCATGAAAGCTGTAAAATTAGGAATTTGTTTCCTTTGGCTAAATATTTTTCTCTGTATATACAACTGAAATGGTACATTTAACTTCAGGGAGCTTCTGATTTAAAAAAACTTCTCAATTTCTTCTTAAGTAATTTTTCCTTGTCCTCCTGAACTCCTTTATTACTGTTGGACATATTCAGAGTGCTGCTTTGCTTTATTTTTCCCCTTTTATTTTTTTGCTTTTCTTTATTTTCCCCTTTTCTTTGTCCATGCAAACCCATGATGTCCATGGTGCCCAAAAACCAAGATACTTCTTTGTCATAATGATCCCTTCAACTTCTAATTTCATTGCTAATTTCTAATTAACTGCTGTTACAGTCTGGACTGAATAATTGAGTTGAAAGCCATCAGACCCCATGAAAGCTGTAAAATCAGGAATTTGGATTGTTTCTTTTGGTTAAATATTTTTCTCTGTATAGAGAAACATAAAGGTTCAATACAGAAAAGCTGGTGAAGCTACAGGTGAGGTCTGATTCCTTTATAAAAATCTTTCCACCACTGTTGGGTGTTTGAAGCATCTCAGTTTTTCTGTCAGAAGCCTCAGTATTGTTCCAACTAAGAGCATTGATATTCTAAAATTGCAGAATTCCTGCAAGCTTTGATGGGATTTCAGAAAGCTGACAGCTGTGCCTTGGGAAATGCTCCCTAAAACTATTAAACTCACAAATCCTTGACCATGTGTAATTATTGCAGCAAAAGAAGCTGTGGGCTGGGTGTCTCTGAGAAGGTTTTGATCTGTGAAATTTGTAGCTTGTGGTTCCCTTAGAGGTGGAATAACCTTCCTCTGCTGGGCACTGTGGCTGCTGGTGGAAGGACCAGGGGCCTTTCCTGACCTTTTCATTGCTCTGTGTCCTTTAGAAAGTAAAGCTCAGCCAAAAACCAATGTATGCAATCAGTCTGGCAGCAGCACCATGACTTCTTGGTTCAGAACTCCCTTTTTCCCTTGGGAATCTGTCTTTCTAAGGAAGCCATGGCTGAGCCTGCAGTGGAGCTGCCATCCCTGGATCCCAGCTCTGACCTTTTCACACTGCTCTGTGTCCTCTCCAGAAAATAAAACCCAGCCAAAAACCAATGTCTGCAATCAGCCTGGCAGCAGTACCATGGCTCCTCCTCAGTTCAAAATGCCCTTTTTATTTGGAAATCTCTCCTTTCTAAGGAAGCCATGGCTGAGCCTGCAGTGGAGCTGCTATCCCAGCTCTGACCTTTTCACACTGCTCTTTCCTCTCCAGAGAATAAATCCCACCCAAAAACCAATGTCTGCAATCAGCCTTGCAGCAGTGACCATGACTTCTCCCTGATTCAAAACTCCCTTTTTCTCTTGGGAATCTCTTCCTTTCTTAGCCATGCCTGAGCCTGCCATGGAGCTGCAGTGGAGCTGCCATCCCTGGATCCCAGCTCTGACCTTTTCACACTGCTCTGTGTCCTCTCCAGATAAATCCCAGCCATAAACCAATGTCTGCAATCGGCCTGGCAGCAATGACCATGACTTCTCCTTAGTTCAAAACTCCCTTTTTCTCTTGGGAATCTCTCCTTTCTAAGGAAGCCATGGCTGAGCCTGCAGTGGAGCTGCCATCCCAACTCCTGACCTTTTCACACTGCGTTCTGTCCTCTCCAGAAAATAAAACCCAGCCAAAAACCAGTGTATGCAATCAGCCTGGCAGCAGTACCATGGCTTCTCCTTGGTTCAAAATGCCCTTTTTTTTTTTTGGGGAATCTCTCCTTTCTAAGGAAGCCATGGCTGAGCCTGCAGTGGAGCTGCCATCCCAACTCCTGACCTTTCCACATTGCTCTCTGTCCTCTCCAGAAAACAAATCCCAGCCAAAACCCAGTGTCTGCAATCAGCCTGGCAGCAGTACCATGGCTTCTCCTTGCTTCAAAACTCCCTTTTTCTCTCGGGACTCTGTAAGGAAGCCCTGGCTGAGCTGCAGGGGGCAGCTGCCATCCCTGCATCCCAGCTCCTCCCTGGATCCCAAACCCCTGGGGCTCTGCTGACCGTTGGTTTCCCTGCTGGGCTGGGCCAGGACGTTAAGCTGCAAGTCAGTGCTTTCCCCAGGGAAGTAATTGGGACAGCTCCTTAATGACATCAGCCCCCCTGGCTGTCCTGGGAGCAGATAGCTGGGGATGAGCCCCTCCTGCTGCCAAGGTGTTGGAACAATGCAGGAGTGTCGTGGGGAAGTGAACTAGAAGTAATTTGTCTGAGTCAGACTTTTGGGATATGTAAGTGACACTCCCTGCCCTCCCCCAGGGCATTGTTTGGGGAACGGAGTGCCCTGTTTGGGTTCCTTTTTTTATTAGCATTAAAAGCCAAAGAAATAAAGAGACAGTTGGGAAGGCACCTGCAGTATGGCCAGTCCTTAAGGATCACAAAGAAGGGTCATTTTCTCCCCTCAGCCCTGACTGGTTTTGAATTTTAAGATGAGCATGGGGTTGTTTGTCTACAACAACTTTATTTTCCCCCCTTGTTATTTTTTCCTTGACACCTGACTGATGCTGAGTGTCTCTAAAGAGGAGCAGAGTCTCTGTCTTTGCTCAGTTTGTCACTCTGGATAAAATTGAAGGGTTTAAAATGATGCTTCTCCCTCAGATTTTAAGCCTCTCTTAGAGGCAGTTTTAAAGGTTAATGAATCAAACTGATCAAAAGTTTTCAGCAATCCTGAGCTTTTCAAGCAGACTGACTATCCTGGGCTATTAATCATTTATTTTATGAAGGAACAAAGCAGGCTCAGGGTTATTTACTGTTGCTGCCTGCTGCCCTGGCATACCCACTGTGCTTCCCTTCCCTTTGGAGGACAGCTTGTGTGCTGGGCTGCAGAACCCTTTCCGGGACAATTGCATTATTTAACAAAGGTGAAAATGAGACAGCTGCCTGACATTTGGGTTAGGGAAGCTTTTCTGGGCTGTGTTTGATGCTGGCAGTGAAGGAGAGGGTGTTTGAACCTGTGTTTGGCCATTCAGTGCTGCAGAGGAGGTTTGAGGAGGCTGGGGGTGTGACCCCGTGTCTGTGATGGGACAGTGCATGGGACAGAACCATCCCTGTGTCTGTGCAATACCCAGAGAACTGCCCTGCTCAGGGCATTTATCAGAGAATTATGGGATGGTTCAGGTTAGATGGGACCTTAAAAACCATCCCAGCCCCTGCCATGGCAAGGACACCTTCCTCTATCCCAGGGTGCTCCCAGCCCTGTCCAGCCTGGCCTTGGGCACTGCCAGGGATCCAGGGGCAGCCCCAGCTGCTCTGGGCACCTGTGCCAGGGTGGGGAGGGTGCAGAGCACCTTTGATATGGGTGCTGTGAGACTTTCCTGCCCTGCTAGGATAGGTCAAGCTCTGCTTTACACCCAGCTGGGTGTGTGTGGAAGGGCAGAGATGATCCCTGGCTGCTGACAGAGCCCCTCTGTGCAGAGTGAGCTCTGCAGGCTGCTGGGAGCTGCCATGGCTGCCTGCATGGTGCTGCTGGAGCCACCAAACCCTGTGCAGATCCCTCACCAGGAGAAGCTGCTGGGGAGCTCCAGCTCATTTTCCCTGCATCAGCACAAAAGTGACCTTTGGTTAATACCCCAAGCTGTGTGCTGCTCCCTGTTTGCCAGGCTGTGTTTGTCTCCCTGGCCCATGGCAGCCTGGAGCTGAGTGTGTTTTCTGATGCTGCTTTTGAAACCCAGCAGATAAGGGAGGAGGGGAAATAAGGCATCATGTCTGTCTGCCACTGTTAATATTTTTGGGGTGTTAATCTTGAGTTTTCAACCTGTGTGTTCCTACCAGATTGCTGGAGGAGGTAACTTTTCTCTTTATTTAGAAGAATTTTCATGTCTCTACTGGTGAGGAGGGAGAAAAACAAACTAACAGCTCTATAATACAGGTATTATTACCTCTGCTTTTGAGATGCATTTTGTATTCATAATTACTGTGTAATCCAGGCCTTGATTTTCTGACAGCATAGAATAAAATAAAGAACATAAACTCAGGTAACTTATGTGACATTGATCAGATGCTTGTAGAAATATCTTGGATTTGGGTTTAAAACAATAAAAAGAGAGGGCAGGGGGTTGTTGATGTGGCTCTGTCCACTATGAATCACCTTCTTGTGGCCATTATTTCTGTATAATCACTCTTTGAATATTACAGTACTGTGCTTTGTCTACAAATAAAAATCCTAATTTTTTGTCTTTTTTTACTGTCATCATTTTTAAATTAAAATCTTTGAAACAATGCTTGATTATTGCATGTCTGTAGTCCTGGATGTAGAAAAGCCATGCACAAGGTGCAGTTTGGGCATGGTTTGGGCTCTGGTGTTACCAGCTTGGAAACAACAGCTGGAACTGCTTTGACCCCAGCATCAGATTTAATTCCTGCAGGGGTAAGGTGCCAGCTGCAGAAACAAACTGGGATGGCTGACACCTCTTTTTGGTTTTTAAAATGTGACAAATAAAGAAAATAAGGATGTCTAGGGATGGTTTTGCTGCCTCTTCCAAGCTAAAAGGAAATGTGCTGTAGAGGTGACTGCTGTGGTGGTGGGATGAAGCAGTTGCTGAGTGTAAGATCAAACCTTCAGCTTTGTAGCTAAAATGCTGGAGTGTCCAGCCTGGGCCATGAGAAGCCAAATTAACACCCCTAAACTGATGCCAGTGCTACCTTCAAGTGGTTTTTTCCTCCTTACAGAGTGTCACACTCTGTCTGAGCCCAGGTGAAGCTCTGGGTGACCTGTAGGTTTTATTCTGACAAAAGCAAAAGCGTTCCAACACTTTTGGGTTCTCAGTGACCGTGTGGTGGGAAGTGAACCTGGACTGGCTGCAGACACTAAAGAATCACAGAATCACAGAAATTCTAGGTTGGAAGAGACCTTTAAGATCATCGAGTCCAACCCATGTTCTAACACCTCAACTAGATCATGGCACCAAGTGCCACATCCAGTCTTTTTTTAAACTCTTCGAGGGATGGTGACTCTACCACCTCCCTGGGTAGATGATTCTAGTATTTGACCACTCTTAAGAGAGGTAGAAGCCAGAGCCTGGCATATTCCCAAATCACTCCTGGATAAAAGCCCCAGGCTCCCAGAAACATTTCAGCCTCTCTGTTCTTCCATGGGTGAAGAACACTTCCTTTGAGTGAAGGAATTGAAGAGCACTGTGGAATGGAGTGGCTCTCAGTGTTTGTGGTGTTTTGGCTCGGAGGATGAGACAAGGCTGCCCTGGCAGGGTGTGGAGCAGAGCAGGAGGGGAACAGGCTCTGTGCCCGTGGCTTCCCTGAGAGACACTGATGATGTGAGCTTTAAAAGCAGGTGCCACCACAGGAGAGGAGGAGGTGGCACTGCTCAGTCTGGTGTGCCCAGCATCCAAAAGAGGAGCTGGCCTGGTGTCCTGTGGGAAGAACTGTGTCATCTTCTGTAAAGATGCAAGGGAACAGGCACTGCCTGGCTTTGGGGACTGGGATCTGAGAGGAGACACCTAAGCCAGGGCTGCTCTCTTCTGCCACAAGGCAGCTTTAGACATTGTTGATGCTTCCAGAAAATTGCTTTGGTTTGCACAGAACAACAGTGATAGCTCTGGTGGCAGAGCTGGGGACTGCTGGGTCAGGGCAGCACAACTGGGGGGCTCTGGGCTTTCCCCAGCTGCAGATTGTGCCACACTGCCAAGTCACCATCTTGTGAACAAACCTGGGGATAGGGGCATTGGCAGGAGACCCCAGGGAAGTCCTGCTGTCCTTCCATGAGCCAGCTCAACACACTCTGTCAGAACCCAGGACATTCCTCTGACTGCCCTGGAGGACTCAAGACCCTGGCGGGGGGCTCAGAGACCTTGGCATGAGGTCAAACACACCTGTGCCTTTGATTTTAGCCCATGGAAACAATTACCAACTTTGTGTGAAGAGTTACAAGCCACAAGAGTTTGAGTAGAATGATATTGAATTTGTCACAGGGTGAAAAAGTAGAATTTTGGGGATTTAGAATGGGGGTTCAAGAGGCAAGATGGAGGAGTCTGGGCATGTCCTGTCCTTCTCCTTCTTCTTCTTCTTCTTCTTCTTCTTGTCCTCCATCTTCTGCTGTGATGGTGGCACTTCTGGATTGGTTTAGAGTAGAGACAGACTGTCTAACATAGGTGATAGATACTGGAAAATTATTGTCAATAAAGTACACCCAGTTTTTAGTATAAAAAGCCAACACCACCCCAAGGGCAGGGACTGTGCCACAACCCAACCTGCTGGACAGATCTCAGCAGGTCAGAGAAAGAATGGAATAGATAAGAAAAAATAAACAACCTTGAAAAGCAGAACTGACAAATCTCAACAACTTCTTCAGTTGCGGGGCTGGGAAAAAAGAGACTTTCTGACACCTTGGGGTCATCTTAACCACAGAAACAAGAACACTTCATGTGGGAGCTGCTGGGGGCAGGAGTGGCTGTGATGGCAGGGACAGTAACTGAGCCCAGGGCTGTGGGTTTCCATCCTGCCAGCTCTCCTCCCCCTGCTCCTGCTGCCAGGTGATTTTCCAGCACAGGTACCAGCTGTGCTCCAGCTGCAGCCTTTTCCCAGCACACACCCCTTGCTCTGAGCCCATCCCACGGTGCCAAACCCACCCAAACTCCTGCAGGCTGAGTCCTGCTGGGGCACAGAGTGTCTGAGCAGGCTCCCGATGCTCTCCAGCCGAGCAGGGCTGTGCAGACAGGGCTTTATCTGGGAGCAGCACCTGCCGCACAGCTAATCTTGGGAGCACGTCTGCACTCCTTAGCGGGGCTGCAGTTGTGCCGAGACGCAATTCATCTGCTTCCCCTCATCCACATGCAAGGAAAGGCCCTGCCCGCCCTTCTCCCAGCAGCGTTTGCCTTTCATTTGTCTGCACAGCCGGCCCTTTTCGCGCTCCGCAGAGGGGGCAGAGCCGGCTCCCCCCGAGCAGCCCCTGCATGAATCAGGGGGGTGAAGGCAGCCTTTGTGAGGCGGGCGGGAGCAGCTGGTGCGGCAGCTGTGTCCCAAACCCTGCCTCATCCCAGGAAACGCCGGCCTGGGGCTCCCCAGGGATGTACGGGGAGAGCTCCGCCAGCCCTGCGCTCCCGCCCGCCTGCTGGGGATGCCTCTTCCCCCTTGCCCAGATGGAAGAAGCATTAACTGTGTGCAAACATCTGGTCTAACTGTTGCTCATGCTTCCTAGTAATGATGATATTGCACTGGAAAGGCTCTGGAGAGTGAGGCCTGGAATATTAGAAGGGCCAAGTGTTAATTAAGTGTATTAATTTCCTTTAAGCAAGGCAGCGTTTCTATTTGCTCTGTGCTGGTGAAGAAATGAGGCACAGCGAGTTGATTTGATTGGTCACGGACATGCACCATGGTCCTGCTGTATTTAAGGATGGAGGGATCCAGGGAAATCACAGCCCTGCTCAGTGCTGGCCATCCCCATGGGAATTGCAACCACTGCCAAAATATCCAGCATAAAATCCTTTAAAGCCAGAAACCTGTTAGGCCAGCACAGGGGCACTGCATGTCAGGATCTGCTCTGCAGCAGAGGAGTTAACTCATCCCTGCAAATGCCTCCTGCATCCCACGCACTGCTGGGAAAAAAAACAGCCCTTCTTCTTTCTCCTGCACAGCCCTTCTCCTGAAAAACAGCCCTTCCTTCTCCTGCATCCCAGGCAGGTCAGGCTTGGCAGCAGGGCTGGGGCAGGAGCCAGCACTGGCTCCCAGCCCTGCCTGGCAGCAGCAGCGGGCTGGGGGCCACTGTGCTCCACCAAAAACCCCCAGGGACACGTGGGGCAGCTCTTGGGGGGCACAGAGGGGTGAAACCCTGGGCTTGGCTCAGTGGGGGTTTGGGTGCCTGGATTAGAACCTGCTCCACACTTTCCTCAAGAGCTTCCCCACATCAGGGCACTGCAAAAGGCCTAATCTTGAAATGTTTTGGGTTTTTTTGTTTTTGTTGTTTTTTTTTTTTTTAATTATTATTAGCAGGATGTACTTTTTTCCTTTTTCATTTTGCTTCCTCATGCAGCGGAGGTTATCAGTGTCCTGCAGGCAGCAGATAGTGGCGCTGGGAGCTGCCTGTGCCGTGTCTGTGGGTGGACTCTCATCTCTCTCAGCATATGGGGCCACTCCCAGCTCTGTGTGCCGTCCCTGTGTCCCTGCCTGTCCCCTGCCACACGGTGCCACGGGCGGAGATAGCGCCTGGCACGGTCAAGTGCAGGTTGTGCTGCCGGCAGAGCTTTTCCTCTGCCCTCTCAGGGGTTATCAGGCAGTCCTGAAGGAGCTGTTCGGCGTTCGGAAACACAGAATGCCGAGCGGATGGAGCAGATTGCAGCATCCCGGGGTTTCTGTGCCTGCTGGATCCCTAAAGCAGCGTGAGCCTGAAACCTCCAGATTTGCTCCACAGCCTCACCCGTGATCTCGGGGCTGCTTTGAGCAAGGGCAGCCCTGAGCTGAGCCCTGCATCCCTCCAGCACTTTTGGACTAAAATCCTGCAGAGACCTGGCCCTGCAAGACAGGAGAGCCCCTGCCCCAGCACGGCTGAGCAACACTGGTGTCCCAAAGCAGGGCAGGCTGGGCTGGGCTGGCTGTCACCCCCGGGCAGGGGGAACACACAGGGACAGCCTGGGACACCCTGCAGAGCCCAAAGCCACCCCCTTCCCGAGCGGTGACACCCGTGGCGGGGCGCAGCCCGCAGGGCAGGCAGCGAGCTGAACTTTGCTCGTGGGTGCGTGGCCCGTCCTGCCGGGCACCGGGGCGGGGAGCGGCCGCACCGGAGCCCGTCAGCCCGGCGGGGCTGAGCCCGGGCCGGGACCGAGCCTGGAACTCCCTACGGGGGAAAACCGGGAGCTGGGGCCGAGTCGGAGCGAGGAACCCGCGGCGGAACACAAGGAGGGGACACCTCAGAGGGGGACACAAACAGGGACAGGGGAGGGGACACCCCCGAGGGGGACACGGGAGACAAACAGGGACAGGGGAGGGGACATCCCTATGGGGGACACAGAGACATCCCTATGGGGGACACAAAGAGGGACACGGGAGGGGACACCACCGAGGGGGTCACAAAGAGGGACATGGGAGGAGGCACTCCTAAGGGGAGACCCAGGGTACACAAACAGGGACGGGGGGAACACCCCGTGGGGGACACAAAGAGGGACACTCCTATGGGGGACACAAACAGGGACACGGGAGGGGACACCCCCGGGGGGGGACACAAAGAGGGACACTCCTATGGGGGACACAAACAGGGACACGGGAGGGGACACCCCCGGGGGGGGACACAAAGAGGGACACTCCTATGGGGGACACAAACAGGGACACGGGAGGGGACACCCCCGGGGGGGGACACACACAGCGCGCGCCGCACCCACGCGCCGCCCCCGCCGCGTCCCCGAGCCGCGCTCCCATTGGCCGCCGCCCCAGCGCGACGCCGCTGATTGGCCGCCTGTCAGCGCGGCCCCCACCCGCCAATGGCCGCGCGGCACCGCCTTCCTCCCCGCTCGCTCCAGCCAATGGCAGCGCGCCTTCACCTCCCCGCCGCGGCGGGCGCAGCCAATGGGCGGGCGGCGGGGCGTCTCGCGCCGCTTTTCGCGGCAAAAAGGATTTGGCGCGCAAAGGCGCGCGGGCCGGCGCGCCGAACAATCCGGCGGCGGGGACAGCGGAGCCGGAGCCGGAGCGCAGCGGCCCCGCGCCCGCCATGGGCCGCGCCCCTGTCCGCGCCCTGCCTGCCGCGCCGCCCGCCGCACCGGCGGCACCGGCTGCCATGTGAGCCATGGCGGCGGCGGGCGGCGCGGCGGGGCTGGCGGCGCTGCTGGGCAGCGCCTCCCCGCACCTCCTGATCGTCTCCGCCGCCGCCGAGGAGCCCGCGGGCGGCGGCCACCCCGATACCGACCTCCTGCTCTTCGCCACGCCGCAGCCCGCCCGCCCCGGCGCCGCGCCCAGACGGCCCGCGCTGGGCCGCCCGCCGGTAACCCCCGCGAGTGGGATGGGGAGGGGTCGGGGGACGGGGACGGGCGGGGGCTCCGGGGAGCGGCGGGCTCGGGCTGTGTTATGGGCTGGGCAGTATTGAGCCTCGAACTGGCTGTGTACCGACCGGGCCGTATACCCTACCGGGCCGTATACCCCACCGGAGCACACGGAGCCGGGCTATACAATGGGCCCGGCTGGATACCGGGCCGTGCTTTGTGCTGCACCGAGCCGGGCCGTACAGCGAGCCGTGCTGTATATGGACCGGGCTCCATACCGGGCCGACCCGTACCTCTCCGTGCTGTGCCCCGTGCCATATGCCGTGCCCGCTCGGTGTCAGCCCGTGCCCGGTGCCCTCGGCTGTGCCAGGCTGTACGGCCGGGCCGTGCCACGCAGCACCTGCCGGGCCGGCCCTGCCCTGCCGCCGCTCCGGAAGCCGCAGGCCCGGGCGCCGGGCCGTGCTTTGCCTCCCCACCCACGGCCCTGCCGCCTTTGGTAGGGCCCCCGCGGTGGGGACAGCCCCCCATTCCCGCCGGGTGTGTGACAGCTCCTGTCACCCCCTCGTGCCCGGATCTGGGGTGTCTGTACCCCATGGTGCGGTGCTGGGGGGTTCCTCACAGACACCCTTCAATAGCACTGGAGCCTGACCCCGTCCCTTGCAGGTGAAGAGGAAGCTGAACTTGGAGACGGATCACCAGTACATAGCAGAGAGTTTGCCAGTGAGCCGGGGCAAGGCCAGGAACCCTGCCAAAGGTATCAGCTCCACTCCTGCTGGCCCCCCTGCCAGCCCAGCTCAGAGCAGAGCTCCAGCAGCCCCACTCTGCTCCCCCAGGCTCATCCCTGGCAGGTTCTTCCAGCCCTTTGGAATGGGCTGTCCCTGGGGCTGTCCACTCTCCACACTCACTGCTGTGCCCTGTGCTGGTGGCACGGTTGTCCTGCCCTTCTGCTGGGTGTCACACTGGCTCTGTCCCTCGCTGTGGGATGGAGCTGTAGGTCCAGCATGGTGTCAGTGCAGTGTCCCAGGATGACCTGCTGCTCTCTCCCCCCTGAGCCCCGCCTGGCACTCTCTGTCTCAGTCACACCTGGAGCACAGGTGTCACAGCCTGTGCCAGGTGCTGCCACCTCCTTCCTGCAGGGGATTTGGGCAGCTCACCCCATTGCCCTGACAAAACAGATCGGGTTTGGGGTGCCAGTCCTGGTTACTAGTCCACAAGCCACCTGCAAGCAGGTAGCAGGAGTTTTGTGACCTTTCAGCTCTGCTTTTCCCTTGTGGCTGAATGACACTTGGAATGACACTTGTCCTCCACGTCTGGCAGGGGCAAAGTCTCCTGGAGAGAAGTCCCGGTATGAAACCTCCCTGAACCTCACCACCAAGCGCTTCCTGGAGCTGCTGAGCCAGTCCCCAGATGGTGTGGTGGACCTCAACTGGGCAGCTGAGGTGCTGAAGGTACAGAAGAGGCGCATCTACGACATCACCAACGTCCTGGAGGGCATACAGCTCATCACCAAGAAATCCAAGAACCACATCCAGTGGCTGTACGTCCCTGGGCTGTGCCTGGGGTGGGGGAGCTGTCTGGGTGGAGGATGGTCTTATTTGGGTGGGGAGTTTCAGGGTGGGGTCACCAGAGTTTCTGCTGCAGGGAGGGCTGTGCTCAGTGGCAGGAAACTTCTGTGTGTCCCCTGGGGCCCCCCAAGTCATCCAGGGGAGTGGTGGGGCTCCATCCAGCCTTGGGGAGCGCTCTGCTGCTAAAATCCCTGCAGGGCTGGTTCTCCTTGGGGGCACAGCAAGCTGTGGGGGCTGGCTGCTGATGGGCACGGTGCTCCCCAGGGGCAGCCAGGCCACCGTGGGAGCGCCAGGCCGGCACCGGCTGCTGGAGAAGGAGCTGCGGGAGCTGCAGGCGGCCGAGCGGCAGCTGGATGACCTCATCCAGATGTGCACGGTGCAGCTGCGCCTGCTCACCGAGGACCCCGCCAACCAGCAATATCCTTTGCTTGCGGGGCGGGGCTGGCTGGGTGGGGCTGTGGTTGAGCCCTGGAGGCGCAGGCAGGGCGGCGCTCAGCCCACATCCCCTTGTGTGTCCCTTCCTTGACCCGCCCCACCGCAGCCTATGTGACCTGCCAGGACCTCCGCAGCATCGTGGACCCCGCGGAGCAAATGGTGATGGTGATCAAAGCCCCCCCAGAGACCCAGCTGCAGGTGTCAGACCCTGCAGAGGTGAGTTGGGGTCACACTGCGCCTCCTGTGCCATCCCTGAGCAGCCCAGGGTTCTCTGCTGTAGGAGCAGCAGGGGGTAGGATGGTCAGGACAGATGGACAGGAGAGATCTCTGCAGCCAGGGCTGGAACTTGGGGTTTATTGCAAAGGGCCTGGGGGCAGGGCCCTGCTGGGAGCTGCCAGACACAGCTCAGAGCAGGCTGAGAGAGGGAGAGGTAAAGAGAGAGAAGGCAAGAGCGTGGTAAAAAGGAGAGGGAGAGAAAAAGAGAAAAAGAGTAAAAGAGAGAGGATGAAAGAGTAAAGAGGGTAAGAGAGTGAGGCTCCCGTTCCAATGCCATAAATCTTCTTCTGTGCTGAATATTCTGATTCTCACCAACTAATCCAGTACGAGATACAAATCCTACAGCATTTCCATACAGCCTATAAGAATCACTACATTCCCATACTGTGTTACTTTTTAAACCCTAAAAACTCCTCTTTGGGCCCCTTCTGCCAAGCTGCAGGGTCTGCTCTGACCCTTGGGCCTGTCTGCAAGCAGAGGGTGTTGTTCCATCCAAAGGGGATCACCTTCAGCTGGCCACACCATTGTTTTCCAGTTGTTCAGTAACTGAGGTATCTCAAAGCTTGCTTTCATTTCAATCTCATTTATAGTTTCCAAATTCTCAAAATCTTTTGCCAGGCAATCATATTGATAAGGCTTTCCTGTTTCATCTTCCCCAACACTCTGCGTGTCCCTGTGTCACCCTGTGTCACTCCTGTCCCCTCCCCAGGCGTTCCAGGTCTCGGTGAGAAGCACTCAGGGCCCCATCGATGTGTTCCTGTGCCCCGAGGACAGCTCGGGGGTCTGCAGCCCTGTCAAGAGCCCCTTCAAAGCCCCTCCTGAGGACTCTCCTCCCAGCCACTCACAGCCCAGAGGCCCCCTGCTCCTGCATCCTGCCCAGGATGTGAACATGCCTCTGCTGCCTGGAGAGCAAGGTGGGGCTGGGGACACAAGCTGGGGACACAAGGGAGGGGGCTGGTGATATGAGAGAGCTGGGGACACAAGGGAACTGGGGAAATAAGCTGGGGACATGAGGGAGGTGGGGACACAAGGGGCCCAGGGACATGAGAGGGCTGGGAGCACAAGGGAGGGCCTGGGGACCAGAAGGTGCTGGGGGACACAAGGGGCCTGGGGAAATGAGGGGGCTGGGGACATGAAGGGCCTGCGGACACAGAGCTGGGGACATGAAGGGCCTGGGGACACAAGGGACGGGCTGGGGACACAGAGCTGGGGACATGAGGGGCCTGGGGACACAAGGAAGGGCCTGGGGACATAAGGGTGCTGGGGACACAAGGGAGGTGCTGGGGACACAAAGAGCCTGGGGACACGAGGAGCCTGGGGAGACGAGCGGCTGGGGACATGAAGGGCCTGGGGACACAAGGGAGCTGGTGGGATGTCACGGTGGCTCTCAGCCCCTCTGTAGTGACACAAGCAAGGAGCTGGCACGCTGCTCAAGCACCCCAGCAAGGCAGGGAGGTGGGAAGGCAGGATCTCCCCAGGCACAAAAGCCTTTTTTGGGGTTTCTTTGGAGAGCATTATGGGATTTACAGCTGTTGCCATGCCCACAGAAGCGCTGCTGCCAGGGCCGAGCGCGCTGCCCAGCAAGGGCCCCAAGGAGGAGGAGGAGGAGGAGGAGGAGGAGGTGAGCCTGTCTCCCCTGGCCTCCATGGACATGCTGCTGGAGCAGAGCAGGGAGGAGCTGGCGGCTTTCCTGCCCGATGAGTTCATCAACCTGTCGCCACCGCAGGCACAGGATTATCACTTCGGGCTGGAGGAGGGCGAGGGCATCAGCGAGCTCTTCGACTGCAACTTTGGGGACTTCACCCCCTTGGACTTCTGAGGCTGTGCCCTCCTGGGTGCCTGGGCAGTGCCAGGGCAGGGCAGCCCCTCTGGCTCCCATGCCCCCTGTTCCTCCCCCACCCATTTTTGCAATATTTTCTTATTATCCCTCCAGCCCGGTGGCATCCCCAGCTCCAGCCCCGCGGGGAGGATGCCAGGGTGGGGTTCCCATCTTGGGGGAACCCCCCAATAGGGCCCTGATCAGGGGCACTGCCCAGGGCAGAGCCACTGCCCCCCAGGAGCCCGTTGCAGAGCTTTAAGCAGTCCTGTGTATAGATTAATGATTTGATTAATTTATTATTGTCCCCTGGGGACAGCGTTTCATTTCCACGGGGGTTTGGGGGGGCTGTACAGCAGAGTGGGGGTGCTGAGAGTTTTTGTTGTGCTGGGAGGGGGTGGTGGAGGTGTGGGGGGTGCTGGCTCAGGGCTGTCCCCCTGCCTGGGGGCTGCCCACGGCCTGGCTGAGCGTGGGGTATTTATTTATTATTTATGGCGTGTGGAGCTCTCCCAGGACATGGAGGGGGCAGGAGGACGGTGCTGGTGGGACATGGAGGGTGTCACCAGGGTCCCACCAGCACATCCTGGCTTTGCTTGGGTCCAGAACAAGGCTGGCAAGGCCATGGCTGTGGCAGGTGGCAGTGGGGACGGGGCTGGGGGGGCTGGTGGCCCTGGCACCGTGTGCTTGTCCCCTCAGGGGACACAGAGGTGGCCAGGGGGAGTATTTCTGCAGGTGAGCACCCAACTGTGCTGTCTCCAGGCTTTCCTTCCCCTCCCTGTGCAGCCCTTTGGCTCTGGCTGCCCATGCCCAGGCCACTGGGGCTGGGAGAGGAGGGCAGGGGGGTCCTGGAGTGCCCCTGGGCCGAGCTGGAGACGCACTTTCACTTTTACTGCCATTTAACAAGCTTGTGTTCCTCGGAGCTTTGTGTTTAATAAAGGTTTCTACTGACTCTGCCCTCTGGCTGTGCTCAGGTGCCTGGGGGGGGTGTGAGGGGTGGTGGGGACCTCAGCTGAGAAACTGAGAGGTTTGGGGTTACTTTATGCTCTGTTCTCCACTTTGAACTTGAAATCCACGACCAGAGATGTCCATACCTGGGGCTGCCAGAGGTGCTTTGGTGCTTGGTCCCACTTAGGGTGGGATCTGGGCCTGACCCTGCCCTCCCTGCTCCTCCACAGAGGCTGAGCTGCAGGAGGATGGGGTGATGGGGCTGGATGGGGTTTGCTTTCCTTCCAGCAGCCCCTGTCCCCACTTGGCCCCTCTCGTGCCTGGTTCCCTTCCCCACCTTCCCCCTGGTTTTGGGGCAGCATTTTCCTGGCGGGGGCTGTCTCAGGTTGCTGTTGTTAATTGCTGCCCCGAGATGTGCAGGATGTCTCTGTTTCAGCCCACACAACTGAAGAACGAGTCTGGACTCTTCACCTTTCGGTCTTGAGGTTGTTTATCAATTCTTGTCTATAAAATTTTCTTTCTGCCCAGCCGAGATCTGCTCAGCAGGGCAGCCACAGGCACTCTGACCGCCCCCAAGGCGGTGTTGTCCTTTTATATTACAAACTACATATAACATATTTACTCTTAATTCCCAATACCCATCACCTGTGTTAGACAGTGCACTTCTACTCTAAACCAATCCCAAAGTGCCAACATCACTGCAGAAAATGGAGAGCAAGAAGAAGAAGAAGAAAGGCTGGACATGCCCAAGTTCCTCCATCTTGTCCCCATAACCCCCATACCAAAAATCCTAAAATCTACATTTTCACCCTGTGATAATTTTATTATTACACCATTCAAACCTGTGTGACTTTCAGGTCCTCATACAAAGCTGGTAACTTGCTCCAGGGGTCAAAATCAAATCCCCAGGTGTTCTGGGCTGTGTGCCAGGGTCTCTGAGCATCCCGGCGGGGTCCTGGGAACTCTGGACACCCAGAGGGATGTGCTGAGTTCCGACGGCTACAGCATGGGGCCAGTGTGAAGCCACTCCATGCACTGAGTTCCCAGTTTTCCCCATTCACCCAGCCCTTGGTGCTGCCCCAAGGCACCTGCTGGCACAGCTTTCTGGCCCAAAGTTCGAGGTCCCTGTGTCCTTGCTGCCTGGGGACAGACACACTGCCAGCAGCAGCAGCCCTGCCCTGATCCCTCTGCAGCACAGCAGGACTGACGGACACTGGGGACCCCAGGGCGGGGAGCTTGGATTTCCCAGGGGCTCCTGGCAGCCAGGATGGGGCTCAGGGGCTCCCTAGTGGCACAGCCAGGGCTGTGCTTCTTCCTGCCTTTCTCCCCTCCTCCTGCCTGGTTTTCCTTTAAACAGCCTGATAAATATTTCACCCTGAGCACGTTGTGTAAACTGCCCCTGCTCCTGCAGCGGCAGGCAATGGGATCCCAGGTCAGCACAGGCTGCTGGGTGCCACAGAGAGCCCATCACACTGCCTGGCATCCTGCCTGCACCCTTGTGCCTCTCTTCCCACACCTTCTTCTCCGTGGGTTTGGGTGGCGTTTTGTAATTGGGCAGACAAGTCTGCATTGGGGGCTCTGTGGGATCAGTTATTGGGTTAAAAGGGAAATTAATCCAGGTGTCAGTGCTTAATTGGATAGTTTAGCCTTAAAAGACCTTGGAACAAGAGATTGTTGCCATTTTTGTGGTGCTTTTCCAGTGCACTGAGCCTGGTGTGGACAGTGTGTAAAACTCCACATAAGATAACAATAAACAAGAACCTGAAGACTGAAAAGATCTGGTGTATCTCTCTTTCCTGACACAGAACCACCCCAGGAGGGTCTCCCCCAACAGGGGAGGGCCCAGCCATAACCCAGAAGTCGGGGAATCAGCAGCAGGTAACCAACATTGCAGAGTGCCCAGCCCAGCCCATGGCAGCTCCTGCCCAGCCATCCACTCTCCTCTGCTTAGACCCAAGGTGATGGATCCTGATGGTGATGGTGATCTGCAGCGCTGCAAAGGGGAGAGACCCCAGTTTTGGGGAAGATGAAACAGGAAAGCCTTATCATAAATGAGATTGAAATGAAAGCAAGCTTTGAGATACCTCAGTTACTGAACAATGGGAAAACAATGGCATGGCCAGCTGAAGGTGATCCCCTTTGGATGGAACAACACCCTCTGCTTGCAGACAGGCCCAAGGGTCAGAGCAGACCCTGCAGCTTGGCAGAAGGGACCCAAAGAGGAGTTTTTAGGGTTTAAAATGTAACATAGTGTGGTAATATAATGATTCTTATAGGCTGTATGGAAATGCTGTAGGATTTGCATCTTGTACTAGATTGGTTAGTGAGAATCAGAATATTCAGCACAGAAGAAGATTTATGGTATTGGAACAGGAACTTCGCTCTCTTTACCCTCTTACTCATCCTCTTCACCACTCTCTCCCCCTCTCACCCTCTCTCCCCTCTCCTCTCTCAGCCTGCTCTGAGCTGTGTCTGGCAGCTCCCAGCAGGGCCCTGCCCCCAGGCTCTTTGCAATAAACCCCAAGTTCCAGCCCTGGCTGCAGAGATCTCTCCTGTCCGTCTGTCCTGACCCCTACCCCCTGACACTCCTACACCCCAGCACAGGAAATGGTTTTTATGGGATCCAGGGGGCACAGGAGATGGGAGAGGATTTGCACTGCCATCCCCAGCTCCACAGCAGCAGCACAGCTCTGCCTCTTTCCCCCGAGACAAGGCAAAGTGTCACAGACAGATTTTATGAAAAATCCTTTTGTTAGGATCTTTTCTCCTGAGAAGCTGAGAAGCTTCAGCTTCTCCATGTTTTCCTGCTTTGGAATGAGATTTAGAGAATTGTTTACCCAGCATGTGAATTTGTTTTTACTTGATGATCAATGAAAACCACCTGTGTTGAGGTGGTGAGCAGTCATAAGATTTTATTATCATTCTTTTCTATTGCTTGCTAGCCTTCTGATAAAATTCTTTCTTCTATTCTTTTAGTATAGTTATAATATATAATTTTCTTTTAATAATATAATATATATCATAAAATAATATTTTCTATTTTAAAATTTTATAAAATAAATTTTTAAAATTTTATAAAATATATTTTTAAAATTTTATAAAACAGTTTAATAAAATAATATTTTTATAAATCAGCCTTCTGAAACATGGAGTCAAGATTCTCATCTCTTCCCTCATCCTGGGACCCCTGTGAACACCACCACAGGGACAGGGCTGTGTCCCACTGCAGCAGCACTGCCCAGCTCCACGTGAGCCACGTAAAAATAACCACTGTGCCTCCCAGGATGATTCATGATGCAGCTGAAGGGCTTCCCTCTGCTATTTCGGGTGCCTGGAGAGGGAGCTGATGGTAGAAGAGCACATGGCAGCACTGGGAGGCAGCCCCAGGCACTGCCTGGTTTGATTTATCTGCTGCAAAGCTGCTTTTCTGTGCCAGGTGAAGGCAGCAGGTCAGGGGATGGCACCTTGCACTCATCCTTGGGCTCTCAGCTCATTGCCAGGAGTGTCACCCCACAGGGACCATGGTGACCCCAGTGGCACTGGAAAATGCTGGGCAGGATGTGGGCACGGTGCTGAGCCCAGGTATTGGAATTAAATACCTATAGCAGCCCTGGGGTGTCGTGGCCCTGGGCTGTAGGGTTGGGATCTGGGGGATCAGGAGAGCTCCACAGTGGGGTGAGCTCTGGGATAGGCTGGCAGGGGCATTAATGCCCCCCATAAGGGTTTGTGCCTTTAACCTGATCCCCCTCAGAGGGTCCTAGGGGGGTTTGGTGTCCCTTTAGGCAGGGGTGTCCTGCCCCACCTCTGCATCCCATCCCACCCTTCCCTATTTCCAAAACCCTCTCCTGTTTCCTCCAAAGGAGGGAGCTCAGGGAGGTAAGGAGCAGCATTGTTTATTCCTGGGATGCTGTTGAGTGGCTGCTCCCTTGAATTCCTCCCTGCTGAGGTGCTGGGGAGCAGAGCAGAGCCCTGGTGTCCCCCACAGCTGGGCCATGTCCCCCTTCCCTGCTGTGGCTTTCTGGGATTGGGAGCACCTGTCTGTCACAGACACCTTTTGTGGAAAATCCTTTCCTTAGGATTTTTCCTCCTGAGAAGCTGAAAAGCCTCAGGAACAAAATATAAACAATGGTTATCTGCTGCTGTGGAATGCAACAGGTGCATCTGTGATTGGTCTCATGTGGTTGTTTCTAATTAATGGTCAATCACAGTCAGCTGGCTCGGACAGAGAGTCTGAGACACAAACCTTTGTTATTCATTCCTTCTTATTCTATTCTTAGCCAGCCTTCTGATGAAATCCTTTCTTCTATTCTTTTAGTGTAGTTTTAATGTAATATATATCATAAAAGAATAAATCAGCCTTCTGAAACATGGAGTCAGATCCTCATCTCTTCCCTCATCCTCAGACCCCTGTGAACACGGTCACACCTGTCACCTCCTGCCATCAGCCTGAACTTCCCCTCACGCTCAGGCTGCTCCTTCCCACATGGAAACCCACACTGACTCCCAGGGATCCCCCTGGGCACCAAGTGTGGGGTTTTGGGGCAGATGGGAGTGTGGGAAGCCCTTCCAAGAGGGATATTTTGGTCCAGGGCAGAGCCTCACCATTACCCCAGCCCCTTCCATGCTCCATGCAAGGTGAGCCCTGTCCCTGCTGCAGCCCTGGCCTGTGCTCTGCTCCTGCTCCCATTTCAGGTGGATTTGGTGATGGCCACACTCAGCAGCTCCAGCCCCTGGAGCTCTGTGCCTCCCTGGGGACAGGGACAGCCCCGTGCCAAGGGCAGGGAGTGCACGTGCACCCTGGAGCCTTTGGATGCCCCTGCCAGGGCCCAGCTGGGCTTCTTCCACCTCTTTTGCTTTGCACACACCTGGAACAGCTGGGAGATGGTAAAAATAGCTGTGATGCCTTGGGCTCAGCTTGGAGCACGTTGTCCCAGGGGGAGCAGGAGGTGAGGGAGCTCCACGTGCTGCACTGGGTCACGTTGGGGCTTGGATCTGAGACCAGGCTCAAGCAGAGCTGAGCTCAGCAATCAGGGTGTCCTGCAGAGCTCCCTGTGAAAGCAGAGGTGGTGCTGAGGGAGGCAAAGCCTGCCTGGGATTCTGCAAAATCCAAAAAAAACCCAGGTTCATGGCCCTTTCTCAGGGAGGGAAGTCCTGGAACGGAGGCATAAGCCCCCAGGTGCCTGTGCCAGGCAAGGGATGGGGATAGCTCCTCTTCCTCCTCTTCCTTGTGTCCCCCAGCCTGCTGAGGCAGGGGGTTCCCATCCCTGGAGGAACCAGGATCCTGGCATGCTGCTCTGGAGGGAAGCAGCTCGGAACAAAGGCTGCCTGGCACTGAGGGCATGGAGGGGCTGGCACCACCAGGAACTCATTTGGAACCACCCTGGGATCTAGGGCCACCAAAACCACAGTGGAACCACCTGTGGTCAAACTGGGGCCAACCCAGGGCCAACTGAGGAAAGCAGGACTTTCCCAGTGCCATCAGTGCCCCTGTCGGGACTACCTGTGGTCAAACCCGGACCAACTGGAGCCCCAGTGGGACAACCACGGCTATGCTAGGACCAGCCATGACCCCACTGTGACCACCCACAGTCAAACTGGGGCAGCCCCAGGGCCATCTGGGGCAACCAGGGCTACGTTGGGGGCAAGAGCAACCACACTGGGACCATCCATGGCTCAAATTGGGACCAACTGGGGCCACATTGGTGTGATCAGGCCTGCGGTGGGGCCAACAGCAACCACACTGGGACCACCCACAGTCAAACTGGGACCAACTGGGACCTCGCTTAGGGCACCCAGGGCTACGGTGGGGTCAACAACGACCACACTGGGACCATCCATCACCAGACTAGAGCCACCCAGGGCCAGCTGGGGCAACCAGTGTTACTGCGGGGCCTACAGTGACCACATCGAGACCACCTGTAGCCACCCTGGGATCAGCTGGGGTACCCAGGACTGCTGTGGGGCCAGCACTGATAGCTATGGTCACACTGGGACACTCAAGGACGGCCACACAACCCAGCACTGGGAGCCCACGGGGCTGTTCTGGGTCCAACGGGACCGCCCCAGCGGCGAGCGGGCACCCGGACCCAGCGCGGCCCCGCCCCTCGCCCATCCGCCAAGCCCATTGGTGTTACTGATGTCAATCACAGCTCATGACCAATCGGATGGCGGCGGGGGCGGGCCCTCCGCGGAGCCAAAGTTGGCTGGGGCGGCGGAGCCGCTCGGCTGAGTCGGGATCGGCGGGGCGCGACCGGCACACGGACTGAGCCGAGCCGAGCCACCCTGCCGAACCCATCCCTACAGCATCGAACAGAACCGAACGCATCCCTCCGGCACGCAGCTGATCGCTAAGGCACGGAACCAGACCCATCCCTGCCGCACCGAGGCCGTTCTTTCCGCACCCAGCCCATCTCTACTGTACCGCACCGAGCCGTGCCTTGCGGTACCGTACCGCGTCCTACGGCACCGCACCGAACCCATCCGTACACCAGCGCTCCTGCCCTGCGGCACCGCACCGCATCCCCGGGCACCGCACCGAACCCGTGCTCTGCGGTTCTGCGCCGCATCCCGGGCACCGCACCACATCCCCGGGCACCACATCGAACCCGTGCCCTGCGCTACCGCACCGCATCCCGGGCACCACATCGAACCCGTGCCCTGCGCTACCGCACCGCATCCCGGGCACCGCACCGCACCCTAAGGCACCGCACCCCCGGCCCCCTCCGCTCCCCGCAGCACCGCGTCCGGCGGGACCATGATGTCGTGTGCCGAGCTGCTGGCCGTGTGCCTGCTGTCCGCAGATCGCGGCCCCAAGCCCCGCCGCCAGCCGCTGCCCATCTTCCACGACGTGAGTACCGTGGGGGGACCCCCGCAGCCCGTGCCCCGCTCGGTGGGGCTCCTTCCCGCAGGAACCGGCCCGGGGGATGTGCCCCTGCCAGCCTGGTCGTGATGGCTTCAGTAGTGATGTCGTGTCCTTCTGCTGAATGCTGGGCCTCTGGTGGCTGGGAGCAGCCCACGCCTCATCCAGAGCTGGCTGTCATGACCCCCGCAGCGGGAGCTGTGTGGCAGGAAAGCCGGGGAAGGTTCCCCGGGGCTGTTCTCAGCCATGGCATCCAGCAGAGCGGTGCCTGCGGCGGCCCCCGGGTGCAGCCCTGTCCCTGCCCGCTCCCGACGCTCCGGGATTGTGGAGGAGGATGCCCCGTGTGGGTTGGAGGTTGCTTCGGCATCCTGGCGGCTGTGGGTGGCACGGGGGAGTTGGAAATGCAGGTGGTGGCTCTTTGTGTTCGGGGATGCTGGCACGGTTCCTGCTGTCACACCGCGTCCCCTCCGGTGCCAGGGGCCGGGGCTCCGGGGGGAAGGTGGCTGCATGCCGGCCGTGTGCCAGGGCCAGGGGCACAGCCCGGGACAGAGCCACCCCTGCAGCACCTCCGGCCCTCCTGCTCCTGCCCAAATCGCCCTGGTGACAGCCCTGGCATTGCCGAGTGTCCGGCACCGCTGAGCTCCGAGCCACCCTGGGAACCAGGGACATGCGGGGACAGAGGTGCCCTGCCGCAGGGAGGAGGAGAAAGGCAGCGAGGATGGGGTGCCCGGGGAGGAGGAGGAGAAAGGCAGTTAAGGATGGGGTGCCCGGGCACTGGCACAGCTCAGGTTGGTGCCAGCTGTCGTGTCCCAGCTGCCGTCTCCATCCTGACCCGCTCCAGGTTCATCCCCGTGCCCCAGCCCATGCCAGAGGAGGGGAACAGCAGATCCCGGTGTGGACCAGCCACGTCTGGTCCAGTCCAAACCCCCCGGCATGCCCAGGAGGCGCTGAGAAGCCGTGGTGCCGCTCAGCTGCCAGCTGGGGTCAGGGTCTCTCTCCTGCCTGGGGGGCTCGGGCTGCCAGCTTCATTAACCGCGCTAATTACTCGGCTGAGGGGAGGTGGGCAGGAGGGGGCGGGTGGTGACAGCTGTGTTCCAGCTCAGCTCCTCTGGGCACTCGCTGAGTCGCACATCCATCCCTCAGGGTGTCATTAAAGCAATTAAAATGGGAAATGTTAACAACGCTAGCAGCTGCTTTCCGGGTTCTGGCGGCTTCTCTTCCTTTGCTCCCAGCTTTGCCTCAGAGCTCGGCAGGGTGAGTTTCACCTCTGCACCCTTGGCTCTGGGCACTTGGCCGGTGCCCAGCTGCCCCCAGGTGTGACAGTGTTCACAGGGGTCTCAGGTTGAGGGAAGAGACGAGGATCTGACTCCATGTTTCAGAAGGCTGATTTATTCTTTTATGATATATATTACATTAAAACTATACTAAAAGAATAGAAGAAAGGATTTCATCAGAAGGCTGGCTAAGAATAGAAAAAGAAAGAATGATAACAAAGGTTTGTGGCTCGGACTCTGTCTGAGCCAGCTGACTGTGATTGGCCACTAATTAGAAACAACCACATGAGACCAATCACAGATGCACCTGTTGCATTCCACAGCAGCAGATAACCATTGTTTATATTTTGTTCCTGAGGCTTTTCAGCTTCTCAGGAGGAAAAATCCTAAGGAAAGGATTTTCCACAAAAGGTGTCTGTGCCCCCCAGGCTGGTCGGGGTGAGCATCCCTCGGCAGCAGGGCAGGATCCCTGCCTGCCCCCAGCACATCCTGGCGGCTGCTGCTCCTCTGGGACCTGCCAGCACATCTCCTGCCTTTGGGAGAAGTGAGGAGGAGGAGGAGGAGGAGGGCTTTGCCCGAGATGCTTCACTGCAGGCACCGTGCGAGCCGCAGTGCTGCCATGGCCCTGTGCGGCATCTCCAGCCTCGGGGAGATTCATCCCTCAGCCTCGGGGCTTGCTCTGTCCCCTCCTGGGACACGGGAGCTGCAGGAAGGATGGCACTGTGCTGCCTGGCCGCAGCCTGTCCAACCTGTCACATTGTCCCCAGGGCAGCTGTCCCCTCCCCAGCACCGCAGCTGCCTCCAGACCTGCAGGCAGGGAGGAATCCTATAATCTCCTTCCTTTCTGAGGTATGTGTGGGGCTCATCCCATAAATAAATGCTGTTTCAGTGCCTCTTCCCTCGGTCCTGTGAGGCTGTGGCTGCTTGGGCACAAGCCCAAGGGCTGAGGGAAGCATCCTGGGCTCCAGGCAGTGCCCCTGTGCTCTGGGGCTGCACCCTGAGGCAAGAGAGGGATTCCTTGTAGGGCCCTAATCCCACTTTCAGGATTCCTTGTCTGGCCCTAATCCCACTCCCAGCCTGGCTTTGCATCACCTTCCCCTGCCTTTGTCCCAGGGTGCTGTCCTCACTGGGGACAGCGCTCAGCTGCCATCCCTGAGCAGGTGCTGTGCCCAGGGAGGGGACAGCACCGGCCCTGGGGAGTGTGGAAGGGACTTTGTGGTGGCTGGGCTGGGCTGGAGCTGCTCCTGGGCTCAGGCAGGGATGGGCTGGCTGCAGGCAGCCAGAGCCACAGCCCTGCCATGCCAGGCTATATTGGTAAATTATTACCAATATAGCAGGACAGGACATGCCTGAGCGTGTCTGACCCTTGATGCTTGACCAAAAGGCAGCAACTATGGTGTTTCACCCCACAGACCCTTTTGGCTGGCTGGGTGTGTGGTGTTTCACCCCACAGACCCTTTTGGCTGGCTGGGTGTGTGGTGTTTCACCCCACAGACACTTTTGGCTGGCTGGGTGCTGCAGCTGGGCCCATGGGGACAAGTCCAGGCCTGCAGAAGCTCTGGTGGTGCTGGGATGGAGCTTCCCCCATAACAGGGGCTGCTCCTCAGGTTTCCCTCTGCCAGAGAAGCTTTGAGGCGATGGTGAAGGAAAGGAGTCGGTTCTGATGGAGGGTTTGGATGCAGAGCTTTATTCTGGCCCACAGGCCTCTGAATGCAGCACCAGCTCCAACAGAACTCCCTGAGCCCGTGGTTGCTGCTCCTTTAACCCCGGGGAGAGGGGCAGGGAAGGGGCAGGGAGCCACCAGCCAGGGACAGGAGGGGAGGGACAAAGGACACCTGCCCCAATGCCCCCCAGGGCTAAAGGACATCCCTTGAATCTGCCAATCACTTCTGGAATTCTAGGACTGACAGTGCTGGGAGGGGAAAGGAGGGAGGACTGACACACCTGGGACAGAATTATTAGGGAGAGACCCAGGGTATCTGAGGCAAACCAGGACATCACACCTCAACAGGGGCCCTGCAGCAATGGCCTTGCCCCGGGGTCTCTCACAGCTCCTGCCTGTGCCATGTTCCTCTGGATCTCCAGGCAGCTGTCAGGTGTGCACTGGCTCGTGTAACTCACTGAGCCTTGTGAGTGAGGAACAGGCATCCACTCTGTGTGCTGAGGCTCCTGCTGAGGCTGGGCTCACCCCAGATTAGAGACCTCCTCAGTGTAGTTATGATATTTTCTGAAAAATCCCTTTGCTAGGATTTTTCTCTTGAGAAGCTGTGAGGCCTCAGGAACAAAATGTAAACAATGATTATCTGTAGAATGCAACAGGTGCATCTGTGATTGGTCTCATGTGGTTGTTTCTAATTAATGGCCAATCCAGACAGTCCAGCTGTCCAGACTGTCTCAGTCAGTCACAGGATTTTGTTATCATTCCATTCTCTCTGCTTCCTTGGCAAGCCTTCTGGTGAAATCCTTTTTTCTATTCTTTTAGTATTGTTTTAAAATAATATATATCATAAAATAGTAAACCAGCCTTCTGAAACATAAAGTCAACATTCTCATCTCTTCCCTGGTCCTGGGACCCCTGTGAACACCACTACACCTCAGGTCTCTAATCTCCCCTGAAGCTGAGTTCTGCCTCTGAGCCCACAGATAAGCCCTGCTGAGCAAGGCCAGCCTGTGAGTGGGAAATGTTTGCCCTCACTCAAAGTGCTTGGGTGACACTTGGGTGTCTCTGGGACACCTGGAGCCACACGAGCCATGTGCCCTCTGATGACACACAACTCTGCAGGATGAAGCTTCCCCCTTGATGGAGAGTCCATGGCAGGGTGGGACCCACAGGTGTGGCATTCACGTTCTCTGGAAAAATCCCTTCACCCAGGATTTTCTCCTGGGAAGCTGAGAAGACTCAGAGAAAAGGAAAACAATTCTTCTCTCATTTGCTTCTCCTGTGCTGTGCTCACATGTGGAATGTGTTTGGAGATTGTTTACCCACAGGTGATTGTTCCATTGCATTCTGCTGGGAGTTGTTTTCACTCTTTGGCCAATCAGGGCCAAGCTGTGTCAGGACTCTGGAGAGAGTCACCAGTTTTCATTATTATCTTTTTAGCATTCTGTAAGTATCCTTTCTGTATTCTTTAGTATAGTATTCTTTAATATAATTTAGTATCATAAAGTAATAAATGAGCCTTCTGGGAACATGGAGTCAGATTCATCATTCCTGCCTTTTTTGGGGCAGGAATACAATAAATACAAATTTAAAATTGTAATACAATAAACACTGTAAATACAGTACCACGGGTGCTGCCCCTGCAGCCATGAGACCCCACAAGGAACCTGTTAGCCTGGAGAAAGCTTTGCTCTAAAATCCAGAGAATTCACCACTGTTAGGGAGCTGCAGGTTCCCATCTCAGCTCAGTGTGTGCTGTGTGGTGCTCAGGGAGTGCTCACCCCCTTTCCTGGCCAGCTGGGATCCTGGGGATGGTTCCCTGATGCTGCCCAGCCCAAGGCAGCCCCAGCTCCTCAGCTTGGGGCAGGAGGAGCTCGCTGTGCTCACAGGAGCATCCTACAAGGAGCTGTTCCTGCTCCTGATTCCCAGGGAAGCTCCAGCCTTAGAAAATTAGAAAAGCCTCAGCCTAGCTGCAAGCCAGACCCTTGGGGAATTTTCCTGGCAGCTTCTACTTTGCCTCAGGTTCTCAGGGGGATGTCAGGGCCTCGGGACATGCATGGAGCTGGCAGTGGGTGGTGCAGGAGGGGTGGTGGTGCCTCTGCCTGCACAGGCACTGGGGCTGCTCTGGGCGTGGGGGCAAGAATAGAAAATTCTGTCTCCTTTCCCAGCCTTTTTTCTTTCCTAATCTTTCTTCAGACCTGCAGATTTTTTCATCAGCCAGTATAGTAAATCAAGGCAACCCCAACAAAGGGAGGAATGATGAGGTCGACTCTGTCGCTATCAGAAGGCTAATTAATTAATTATTTTATTATACTATGTTTTTCTATATTATATTACACCGAATCTGCACAAGCACTCAACTCCACTCAACTGCCCAGAATCTTGTGACTGTCAGTGGCAGTCTTGACACACACACTCACCAGGATTCAATTGGTCAGTGAATCAAAACACTCACAGCAGAATCCAATTATCAATTCCCTTCAGGTAAACAATCTTCCACAATGCATTCTACTTGTGAACAACAAGAGGAGCAGTAAATGAGATAAGACTTGTTCTTGTTGTTCTCTGAGGTTTCTCTCTGTGATTCCCAGAAATATCCTTGGGAAGTTGTACCTTGCTTTTCTCTGTGAAGAGAAATGCAGCCACAAGCCAGGATGATATAAAGGACAGCTTCCATATAGACAATTTTCTGTTGTTGCCTCCATTAGGATGTGCTGGACAAAACCTTGTACATTTTGGTCTGGGAAAACGTTGCCAGGTTCAGAAGCGATGCTGCTCCTCACTGGAGTCAGCCCCAATAACTCCTGGTGAATCAGATCCCAGCAGGGCTGAGCAGCCCCAGCTCTCTCCTGAGGCATGGTTGGGAATCTGTGCTGAGACCCTGAACTGGAGCAGCTCTCCAGCTGTGCCCTGTGCCAGAAGCAGTTCCAGATTAATTAATGCATTAATGATTAATTACAGTGAGTGTGCATGCTGAGGAGCTGGGAAGGGCTGTGCTGAGGGCTGCTTACAAAGCTCAGGGCAGGAGCTGCTCCTTGATGCAGGTTCTGGAGTGTTGAGATGCACAAAGTGCTTCCTTACAGACTGGGTTTGTTCCTAATGTTCTTTCCTTTCAATGAACTGAAAAATTAAACAGTTGCTATCACAAGGATGCAGCAAAGTCCTTTCTGCTTTGCCTGTGTGCTCTCTAAAGGTGTTTGCTCTGAGTGCTGGGCTCACCCAGCCAAGGGCTCTGTGCATTAAGGGCAAGAAATGGGTTTAATCATTGGCAAAGGGGAATTTCCCAAGGCAGCCTGTGCAGTCCCAACAGCTGGGGCTTCTCCCTGAGCTCCTGGGGGTGATTTTTCATGGTGCTGGGTGCTGCCTGGCTCACTGCTCAGCTGCCCTTCTCTCCTGTTGTGTTTTGTCTTGCAGATTTTCCGGCGAGCCGACAAGAACGGTGAGTGCCTTGTTGCTGCTGCTGCCTCCCCCTCCCTGCCTGGCTCCTTCCCACTGGGAGCTTTGCCTGCTAGAGGGAGGGTGGAAAATGCTTTTCTGCTTCACCTGGATCCCTGCCCAGGGCTGGGAATGGGCTCAGGACACAGGACACAGCCCCTGCCAAGCCCTTCTCCTGCCCAGGAGCTGTCAGGATTCTGCTTGGTCCCTCCAGGATTGGTTCTGTCTCTGTGCTCAGTCCAGGGTTTTACAGAGCAGAAGGGACCCTCAGACAGAGTTGTTTTGCAGGAATTTTCAATGTAGGGAACAGGGGGTTTGGGGTGTGCAGGATTTGGTGTTGTTTGAAGGCTGTGCTGGTGCCCTGCTGTCCCCGTGGTGGCTTCGACAGCCCCTCTCCCCTGGCCTTGTCCCTTGCACTGTCAGGAACTTAATATTTCAGAGAACTGGCCAAAATTTGCTGCTTGGAGAGCTTCACTAAAGTTCTGCAAGCAGATCTGGTGTGGTGCTTTTGTGTCCCAAAGCTTTAGTGGTGATGGGAAAGTTTCACCCTCCTGGCTGGGGGATTCTGTTTCTGGGAGCCCCTGGCATTTGGGAGTTAGGCTCTGCCACCCAGTTTTTAATTCCTTAGAAAAGCAGGAATGGAACCTACACTACAGGAATCAAAAACCTCCATATTTCCTTTATATTACTTTCTAGTAGGGTCAGCTAAACAAGTTACTGGGCCCATACCCCAAAAATGATGGTTCGACTCCTGCCCCTGCTAATGAACCCCCAAGCAAATCTAATCTTCAGCACCCATAAACCAAGAGGTCCAAAATCACAAGGGATATCCCTGAGCCTTCCCACACTCTCTTGGCTCTTTTCCTTCATGGTAGCTCAGGAGATGCTTTTATTGCAGATCAGTGCTTTTAGTGCAGCCCAGGAGCTGAAATCCTCCACAGAGGGGAAGGAAAAACCTCCTGAGTCCATGGAGAGCACTTTCTTTCCATGGAAATCTGATGCTGCCCTCAGTGTGCTGTTCTTGGACAGTCTGTGTGCCTTTCTGAGAACACCACTGCTTTAGGGAAGGGCTGAAATTCCCACCTGTACTTCCAGCAGCACCCAGTGTTTTTGCTGGGCTGGTGGGCCAGGCTCTCAGGGAGATTTTTGCTGTAATTATCATGCAGAACACACCCAGCCCTATCCCACACAGGGCTGGGATGCTGCTTTCCACAGATATATAATTATTCTTCCCTTTCCTTTGAATGCAGATGATGGGAAGCTGTCATTTGAGGAGTTCAAGAACTATTTCTCCGATGGCATCCTGAGCTCGGAGGAGCTGTGGGAGTTGTTCAGTGGCATTGACAGGCGTCACTCAGAGTGAGTACCGTGGTGGTGGCACTGAGGAGATGCAGGAGAAGCTAAAACTGCCTGCCTGGAGGTGGAGGAGCTTGGGAGGCGGGTGTGATAAATAATCAGGGTGAGACAAACCCACCTCTTGCCACAGAGCCACTGAAAACCAGTGCTGAGAGCAGCCAGACCATTTTAGGAGCAGCCATTGGATTTCCTGCAGCTCTAGAAGGCAAGCAAGCATTGAAAATGCCATTTTTGTGGTTTGGAAAATGTGCTCCAGGAATAGGCAGCCCTGTGTGCCTGCAGGAGCCTGAGCTGCTGTGGGGACACACAAAGTCACAGACTCTGCCACTGCTGACTCAGGAGCTGCTTGGCACTTATGTAAGAGCTGCTTTCCACCACAAGTGGGCTTGGTGCATGTAACAGGGAATTTAGGGCAGCTACTTGTCAAAAAAAGCCCCACAGATCAGGAGAAGGAATTGAGCTTAGGTCTGGTCTCCTAGCAGTGAATTTAGGACAGCTACTTGTGAAAAAAAGAAAGCCCCACAGATCAGGAGAAGGAATTGTGTTTAGCTCTGGTCTCCTAACAGGGAATTTAGGGCAGGTACTTGTAGAAAAAAGCCCCACAGATCAGGAGAAGGAATTGTGTTTAGCTCTGGTCTCCTAACAGGGAATTTAGGGCAGGTACTTGTAGAAAAAAGCCCCACAGAGCAGGAGAAGGAATTGAGCTTAGCTCTGGTCTCCTCATGAGTGGTGCTATCCAGAGGACTCTGCTGGGCTCTGCTGGGATTCTCAGCCCTGCTTTTGGGGTATTTTGGCCTCACTGGGGTCTCTATGCCCAGCTGGGTGCTGTGGGTGAGTCTGTCCTGGCGCTGGGAGGAACTAGGTGCTGCTGGATTGCGTGGCTGGGGTCAGTCCACACAGCAGCCTTGTGCTGCTTTCCTTGGAGCTGCTGGTTGGGCTTGTGGGTGTGGGGAGCAGGAGAACATATCTGAAAACATCTCTGTCTCTGGGCTGTGGTCCCAGGAAGCTGCAGTGAGTGTTCCCTTTCCTCTGGAAATGCTCCTTTCCTCTTGTTCCATTTTGGGGTGATCTCAGAGTCACAGCACCCCTGGAAAACACAGGGTGCAGCAAAAGCTGTGCCAAGGGAAATACAGGTTGGATATTAGGGAGAAGATTTTCCAAAAAGGGTGATAAAGTTCTGGAATGTTCTGCCCGGGGAGGTGGTGGAGTCCCCATCCCTGGGTGTGTTTAACAAAGCCTGGATGTGGCACTGGGTGCCAGGGTTGAGTTGAGGGGTTGGGGCTGGGTTGGACTCAATGATCTTGAAGGTCTCTTCCAACCTGGTCATTCTGTGGTTCTATGAAGCTGGGAGCTTTAACCCAGCTCAAAACTGAGCAGGGAAGGTCTCCTGCCTTCAGGTGGGGTTTGTTCCATCCATCTGGAGCAGCTGGGGAGGCCTGGCTGGGCTGTGCTGCTCAGGAGCTGTGGCTGCAGCAGTGACAGCACTGAGCTGGTGACACCTGTTAGCCGGGTGTGAGCCTTGGGTCCTTGTTCTCTTCCTGCCACCAAGAGCAGAAGGCACCCTCAGACAGAGCTGTTTGCAAATTCCTGCAAATGTAGGGAGCATGAGGTTTGGGGTGTGCAAGATTTGGTGTTGTTTAAGGGCTGTGCTGGTGCCCTGCTGTCCCCATGGTGGCTTGGACAGCCCCTCTCCCCTGGCCTTGTCCCTTGCACTGTCAGGAACTTAACATTTCAGAGAGCTGGCCAAAATTTGCTGCCAGACTGAAGAGTATTACAGAGCTGGGGAGCAGCTACAAGCTCTGCAAGCAGATCTTCTGTGGTGCTTTTGTGTCCTGAAGCTTTAGTGATGATGGGAAAGTTTCACTTCCATTCAGCAGGTGGGTTTGGTGCTGTGTTTGTCATGTCCAGGCTGGAATTGGTGTTTCCTCATCCATGCCAGGCTGACCTGAGGAGGGACAGTAGCAGAGATCTCCATGCCCAGACCCCTCCTGACCCTCACCTACCCCTGGAACCTGCAGCTGCAGGGCCCCAGAGCTGACAGCTGGGAACAGGAATATTTCAGAGCTCTCCCACATTTCTTGTTGTCCTTCCAGAGAGCCCCATGCTGTCCTCTGTCCACCTCCCACCCTCTGGCTCTCAGGTGGGACACTGGGGCCTGTGCATCACACACCTCTGCTGGGGTCACTTCACATTCTACATCTCCACACCAGGCTGGGTTTATTCTGCATTTCAGAAAATGGCTCCATTTTGGCATAAAATATCCTCTCACTTTAATTCTGTGACATTTCAAAGTTTATGTTGAAGCCAAATTCAAAAGCTGGTACAACAGCAGGTCCATGGCTTTGTGTGCTGGCCCAGAGCTCCTCACCAGCTCTGGCAGTGGCACAGTGAGGTTCATCTTCCTGGAGAAGAGCATTTTCATCCCCTGAAACATCTGGGTGAGGAGAGACTGATGTTTCTGGAAGTTTGAGAGCTCCATAGCTGCATCCAGAATTGCAGGGGTTGAATGCCTGCCCTGTGAAACCTGCCCAGGGATGTGATGTTTGGATTTTACCTGTCCTTCTGTCTTGCACCTGTTGGGGAAATTTAGAAAAATAAGGTCTGGAAAATGCATTTTTGCATGAGGTTGTTCAGGAATTGGGTGAAGATTGCTCAGAGCCTTTGACCTGGAGCCACAAGGGATGGAAGTTCTGACCTGGTGCCTCTGAAACTCTCTTGGTAGGAATAACCTCAAGCGTGTGATTGTATGGAAGAAGGGATTTGAGTGAATTCCCTCTCCTCTCTTTGCTCCTTTACTCAGAGACTGCAGCATCTGCCAGCCCCAGATGATGGAGAGTGACTGAAACACTCTGTGTCACACAAAAAAGGGTTTGGAAAGCAGATCTGTGATGGCAGTGGAGGTTCCCAACATGATAAATGATAAAAATGAAAAAAAAAAAAACCCGTCTGCTTTTCTGCAGCTGATTGCTGTTTTCTTGCATAAATTCCAGGCACATTCTGACAAAATCCCAACAGCATAATGATGACAAGCTCCTCCATCATCAGTTCAGGCTTAATTACAGTTAATCAGTGGTTTGAGCACAGTCAAAATACAGCTCTGGGAGATGTGGAGAGTCTCAGGATGAGTGCTTTGGAGGCAGAGGATGGCTCTTCTCCTGGAGTGGGAACGGCAGGGAGGAAAGCCTGCTGCCCTGGCAGCCCTGCAAAGTGGGTCAGCATTTGGTGTGCACATTCTGGGGGTGAGCTCCACCCTGGTTTTGGTGTGAATCGGTTCTGGCAGCATCAGAATGGCCCGAGGGTTTGCCTGCTGTGCTCTGTCCTGCCCCTGCCTGTGCCTGGGGGCTGCTGCAGCCTCTGGGACATGGCAGAGGTTCCCCTGCAGGGTTGCTGGTGGAACAGGCTGCAGATCCTCCCCTGGGCAGCTCCCACAGGGAGGATTTGTGCCATGAGATGTTGATTGGTTCAATGGTCAGTGGTTTAGTGATTGATTAGTTAACATTTCTTTTTAAGCAGCAAGCATCCAAGATATAAAGATATATATCTTTATATATATATATGTAATCTATGTATCTATCTATCTATCTATGTATCTATCTATAATTCACATATATATTTATATATAAAAAGATATATAAATATATAAAAAGATATATATCTTTTTATATATATATAATTTATATATCTATATATCTATATAATTTATATATATATTTGTATATAAAAAGATAGATAAAGATATGTATAAAGATATGTATTTTTATATATAATTTATATATCTATATATAATGTATATATATTTATATATAAAAAGGATAGATAAAGATATATATAAGAGTTATCAATAACCTTGGAAGCCACAGGGTGGGAGTTGATGGCAGCTCCTGTCACACCTTGCTGGAGCTGGGATGGCAGTGACTTGAGCTGGTGGCTCCTTGTTCCTGCTGAAACCAGTCCCAGTCCCAGGTGCTCACTGGGACCAGTGCAAATGCCTGGATAATGTGCAAACAAAGTGTCCACATGCCCTCTGTGGTGATTTTTACCCCTCTCTCAGGTGGGAGCCAGGTTTCCCTGCAGCTCTGGGGCTGTGCTGTGCATACTGCAGGGCCAGGGCTCTTGCAGCACTGCAGCAGCTCTGCAGCCTCCAGGCAGCTGCCAGAAATAAAGAGGAAAACTTCACAAGGAGCAAACCCTTTTCCCAGTGCACACTGGTGCCCCAAACCCCAGTGTCTGTGTCAGGCAGAGCTGCCCAGAGGGGGGATCAGCAGAGTTGGGCACAGTGAGGGGCTGTGGCTCTGCAGGTTTATCTGGATCCATTCTCAAGGGAAACAGGATTTTTTTTTCTCCCCTTTACAAAGTGCCTGCAGTGCCAGGTCAGTGCGCAGAGCCCTGCCTGAATCAGCTGCTGTGTGTTTAAAATAGCTGAGCTGAGTGTTCCTGCCCCTGTGTGCTGCTCAGAGCTCCAGGTGCAGTCCCAGAGCAGCCTGCAGCCCCCTGCCCTGGCTCTGCCACCCTCACTCCAAAATATTCCCCTGCTTTGAGCCACTGCCCACTGTTAAAGTGCTCTCAGTGGAGCCCAGGAGAAAGGGAGAGACACAAACAGCCTTTGATGTCTCAGGAAAAGCTGTAGGAAGATTTTTGCCTTAATTATTTCACCTTAAATGGTATTTCGGACAGTTCACACACTGTTCTCTAATTTTACATGAGGGTGTTTTTGTCCCTTTGCCCTGTCAGCAGTGTCAGGGGGGGACAGGGTGATGGTTTCCCATCCCTGGGCAGCAGCACTGCAGCATTCCCTGTGCTGGGAGCCTGGCAAACTCCAGGTACTGCCACTTCCCACATGTGTGACAGCACTTCAACACTTAAAAACCACTTGAAAAGCTCTCTTTGGGGCTCTCTTCCACTTTCCCAATCAGGATTAAAATTGGTTGTAATCATCTGGGGGATTTTGAGGCAGCAGAAGGCCTGGAGCTGAGGCTGATTTGAATAAATGCCATGCTGGGCTCTGTCCCTGCAGGCTCTGGGCATGGAAAGCAGCTCTGCCTTTGTGCCTTTGGCCACCTGAGCAGCTCCTGCAGACCCATCCCAAAACCTGGGGCTGCTTTTGAGCATTTCCCTCCTCCCTCTCTATCACCAGCTGGGGTCTCTGTACAAATCACAAACAGGACAGGACTGCTGTGGAACGTGCCTTGAGCTGTTTGATTTTCCAGCATCAGCCTCATTCCATGGTTATGACAATGCGAAGATGCCACCAGCTCACATCCCAGGCAGCAGACAAAGAACTGAATGTTACAACTCACTTTATAAGTTTTTTGACCAATCACACAAAGCAAAAGCACATTGACAGTAGTTCTATCCAACCCCTATAAGCACAGGTACCTTTGGTTAAACAATGCTTGCTTATTTCAAATACAATACCTGCTTGTGAGCCTTAAAGCACAATGCACAGAACTCCATTATTAAGCTTCAAACTTCCTAATATCTTACTAGATAAACTTTTCTGTAGTTTAGGGAGTTATTCTAGACAAGTGTTAATATACAAACCATTGTTCTATTTGTCTTTGCTTTTCTACTTTTTAAATATTTTTTTCTGCTGACCTGTCTCATGGCTACTGCATAGCTCTAATCACAGTTCTGCTGCCTCTGAGGCCTGCCTTTTGCAGCTTTCCCAAAACCCTCTGCTTTTGTAGATTCCCACACCTCTCCACCCCAGCAGCACCTTTAGCAGCCTCAGGAGGGACCTGCCCCAGCCCTGCAGGGATGCCAGGGGGGATTGTGCTCTCTGTTAGTGCAAAGGGTGGGTGTCTGGCCCCCGCCTCCAGGATTTTGGGGCGAGATCCCTGCTTTAATGACCTTCAGGAGAGGAACAACTGCTCTGGAGGGCTGGGAAGTCACCCAGCCCCTGGGAGCCTGTAGACAGCCCCACAGCTCCTGGGCTCTGAGGGAGGGAGGAGGAGGAGGAGGAGGAGGAGCTGGAGGGGGTCTGGCCATGGGGAGGACCTGAGCTGAGGTCAGGGATGAACAAGGAGGGAGCCCTGGCTGGATGCTCCCCACCTTTGGGGGAGGATGTTGGGTTGCAGAAGCAGCTCCAGGGCTCAGAATTGGCCAGCCAGGGGTGTGAGGCACTGTCTTGGTTTGCAAAGACAGGAGTCTGCTAAGCAAGGCAGGAGCCTCCCCTGAAAGGGAGAATGTAAACCCTCCCCTCCCTCCAAATTGCTATAAATTTTAAATTAAGGGGCTCTCAGGTAAAAATATGAGAGCAGGAAATAACAGTTCTTTAATAGGGAAGGGAAAAAAAAGGATAAAATAAACAATGCAGTACACTAGAACAACACTGCCAGAGTCAGAATCCAACCTGACACCCTGTGGGTCAGGGTGTTGGCAGCAGTCCCATTGGAATTGTGGCTCAGCCCTCCTGCAGTGTCAGGGCTGGTTCTGCTGGAGCAGGGGTCCTGTAGAAAGGTGCAGTCTCTTCCTCTGAGGATCCAGTGGGAGAGGCAGCTGCTGTTCCTCTGGGGAATCCAGTGGAGAAGCTGTGCTGGTGTTCCAGAACCTCCAGATTATATCCGGATAGGAATGCTTGGCTCCTCCCTCTGGGCTCACATCTCCCAGTGGGATGCTGTAGTTCTTATCAGCCATGCAGGGACATTCAGTAGCTGTTATCAGCAGGTGTCTCCCCTGAGGGAGGAGTGATTGTGGTCACTCAAAGAGAGAGATAAGGCAAACTGCCCACTTGACAAAGGTAATCTGCCATACGGATGGTAATGGAATACATCTTGCATTGCAATCTTCAACAGGCACCTCCATCCAACCCCTCTCTGTTGTCACAGGTGCTCTCCCAGCACACTCCAGCTCCAGGAGATTTGGTGGAGCAGATTTTCCTGGTCCTTCAGCCCCTGGGTGCTGCAGGGGCTGGCAATGGCTCCTGAGCTGCTGGCTCTGAACCTGTGCAGCTCCCTATTTTTCTAATTCAGTTGTGAAAATACATGAACATGAAAATCCACCAAGACTCAAGACAAGCCCCCAAACCTCTGCTCACCCTCACTGTTTCCCCCACACCAGCCCCACTATCTAACAGGAGCTTTTTTTGTGTTTCTTGCAGCAACGTGGACACGGAGAAGTTGTGTGGTAAGTCAGGGATGTTCCTGCTTCCCCTTCCCAGGGTGTGTGTTGGGTTTGTGTGTGTCTGACCTGGGCTGGACTGGGTGGCTCCAAGGTCCCTGTGGCTGGATCCCAGCACAGAGGTGCTTTGCCCAAGGGGAGAGGTGTCTTGGTTTAAAAGGACAGGTGTCTGCTAAGGAAGGCAGGAGCCTCCCCTGAAATGGAAAATGCACTTTCCCTATGAATTATTATAATTTTGAAAGTATAATAATAATTTCAAAATTTTTATTATAATTTTAAAATCACAAGAAAGTGTATTCATTATATTTTAATATTATATTTTAATATTTTAATAATAATTAATTTCAATTAATTATATTGTTAAGAATTAATTATAATTAATTATTAAATTAATTATAATTAATTTACTAAAATAAAATAAATTAAATAAATTATAATTAATTATATAGACTTAATTATATAATTTAATTATAATTATATTTTAATATTTAAATATTTTTAATATTTCTATTTTAATTATTATAATTTTGAAATTAAGGGGCTCTCAGGAAAATATATGGGAGCAGGAATAACAGTTCTTTATTAGGGACAAAATAAAAATAAAATACAAATGCAGTAATATAAAAAAACTACTGCCAGAGTGATCACAGGCCCTGCCCCTGTGTGTCAGGGGGGTGTCCCAGCCCCATGCCATGGGGGCTCAGCCCTCCTGCAGTGCCAGCTGTGGCTCTGCTGCAGCAGGGATCCTGCACAAGGGGGGAGTTTTCCTCTGCAGCTCCAGGGCTGCTGCAGATGGGCCTGGGCTCCCTCTGGCCATGCAGGGCAGCAGAAAGCTGCTCCTCTGGCAATGCAGGGGGCAAAGGCTGCTGTGCTGTGCCAGGCTCAGATTGGATCCAGGTAGGAATGCTTGGCTCCTCCCCTGGGCGGGGCATCTCCCCATGGGATGCTGGGACACTCAGTGGCCATGGGACAGCAGAGATCTCCTGGAGGGAGGGTTGGTGTGGGAGAGATAAAGAAAAAACTGCCCCATGGACAGCAGAGATCTGCCCCACCTCTGACAGATGGGGATAGAGTACACACAGCCCTAAATCACATCTTACAACCCAGAACAATAGGGAAGGACTTTTCGTTTCAGTCCTAGTGGGAGAATGATTCTGGAAAGGGAAGTGAATTCCCTCCTTTGCAGCTCTGGGCTGAGTGTGGGGAGCAGGAGCAGGGGAGGCAGCGATGGAGGTGCTCAGGAGCCTGACCATGGTGTTCTGTTTCCTGCTGCAGATTATTTCTCAGCATACCTGGGGGAATACAGGAATGTTCTCTCTGCCCTGGAAACGCTCAACGCTGCGGTGCTGGCAGCCATGGACAAAACCAAGCTGGTAAGGATGGCACAGGGGAGGGCAGCAGGGTGGGAAACTGGATCTGTGGTGAGCTCAGCTGCTTCTTAGGGTGGAATTTGGGGTTTGGAGGTAGCAAACCCCTCAAATCAGGGATGTCTGTGCATGTGCAGTTCCACAGCCTGGAGGAGGGCAAGGGCAGCAGCCTGGTATCAGTGGATGGTGTTTGCTCCTACCTTTCCCAAAAGCATCTTCTGAGAAAGCTGCTCAGGCAAGACTCAATCCACACTCTCAGCACAGCTGGGTCAGCAAAAAGATGTGGAAAGGGTCTCTGTGTAGAGTTCCAATGAGGTTTGTTGTAGAATCACACTGAAGAAACCCAGGGACAAGGACAGGGCAAACAGTGAGTGTCCCTTTTTTAAGTATGGGGTCAAGAGCAATGGTTTGGGGGCACAGGGGCACTACAAAGGGCAGTGACCTGTGAGGAAAGGGCAGATTAACATTGCTGCAGGACACCATGGAAGAAGCCCCTTTCAGCTCACCCTAAGGTGAGAGGCACTCTCAAAGCCTGGGGTGAATTCTTCCAGGGCAACATCCAAGAAGTTTCCCTAATAGGCTCAAAGGTGTTCACAGAGAAGGGTAAATCCAAAACTTTTGTGCTGTGGAGACCTTATCTGTGTTCTGAGGACATCATCCATGCTCTGGGGATATCATCAATGCTCTGGGGACATCATCCCCTCCTTGCAGGGCTCTGGCAGAGCCTGTTCCAGCAGGTCCCTGCAGTGTCCTCCCCACAGACACTTTCAGGGAGCATCACTGGGAGCCTGTGTCGAGTTCTGAGCCAGAACAAAGTGTTTCCCCCCAGCAGTGAGGCTTCAGACTGCCCTGCAGGGCTGGTGGTGCTCAGGATGGAGCCCAGCTTGCAGCACTGAGTGCTGGTTGCAGAAGAGGGGCAGGAACAGCTGCAATTCCTGCTCTCCCAGCCTGGTGCAGGGCTCATTCCTGCCCCAGTGCTCACCCTGTGCTGATGGGAGCAGTTTGGAGGTGCTGATTAGGGCAGGCTCTGAGCCCCAGCTGTGCTGAGCAGCCTCAGGGTAAGGACGATGGGGAAAGGCAGCACTGGAGGGCCCTGCCCAGGGACCAGCAGCTCCTTCTGCACCTGAGCTGTGTCAGAGGGCTCAGCTGTGTGCTTGGGCAGCTGCTGACCATGGGAACAGCCTTTCTTTGATGCGGATGAGGGGCATCATCTGTGTGAATGCTCCTCTGAGCTCTTGGTCAGACAGAGAAGAAAAGGAGGACCAGTCCCACACTCACCAGAGTGGTATTTGTGCCTCTGTAGTGTCAGATCCTCTCTGGGCTTTCCTCTGGCCAAACCCAGCCTGAGTTTGTCCTCTGTGCCTGCAGTTACTGCAGTGCCTGATTGAGCCCTTTTCTGACCCAGAGATGGGGCAACTGAGAGGTGTTTTCAAACCTACGTGTAGAAATCTCATGCCAGGACAGGGAATCTCCTGAAAATGCATTTTCTCATTGGTTCAGATCCCTGGCCTCACTCACAGCTATTAAATACAAGTCCAGAGGGAGAGGAGGAATCCTCTCCAGAGAGCTGTGCTTTATTTCAGTTCCTTTCTGTTCTGTTTTTTGGGTGTTGAATGTGTATAGTTATGTATTTCTGCAAAGGGCAGCACAGTCACTCTCTGCTCCCCAGTATTGCTGTGAGGCATTCACTCCCTCCAAAGCTCCTGTGCCACTGCTGTTCCCTGGAAAACAGAAGCAGGTTTTTCCTGTTGAAGCAAATTTTGCTGGACCTGTTTTTCCACGTGTTTGGATGTGCCTGGAGCTGGGGCAGTGCAGAGTTCCCAGCACTGCTCCCACCCAGGAGGGGTCTGTGCTGATCAGGGGCTCTGACCCAGCCCTGCTGTGCGCAGTGCAGGAATTGATGCTCCTGGGGTCCCTTCCCTGCACTCCCTGCTCTGCTGGGCTCTGCTCTGGGCGGGAGCTGTGGGAGGGATGCCTGGAGGCTGCAGAGATGATAAATGCTGCATTCCTACCTGCTGGCACATGAGTGTGCTCCCACATTTGTATTTGCAGAGTTGGACTTGAGGTTGAGTTGTGATGGAATGAGTGGGCTGGGTTTTAGCCAGAGCTCTCAGCTCTGTGAGCCAGGGCAGAGAATTTTACACCTGCCCCTCAGAATTTTACACCACATTACACCTGCCCCTCAATTCTTCTGGTTCAAACACTGCTCTGAGCCCCTTTTGGCCAGAGAGAGCAGCGTTGTGGAAGAACCAGATGAGCTTTCACCCCAGGGAGCTGCTTGTGCACTGAGAAAAATGGAGTGTTGGAACCCTGGTCACTGAGAATTCCAGACTTTCTGTGCTGCCAGGCACTGACCCCCAAGAGAACACTGCATTTAACCTGAGGCCATAGAGAAAGCTTCCAAAATTAAATCGTATAATTAATATTATGAGTGTGTAATTTAAATAGAAGCGTGTAATATCACGTAGTAGAAAACTTATCATTTAAGGTTTTAGAATATAAATATAAAATATATAAATTATATATTAAAATATATATAATATAGAAAATATATATTTACAAAGCTTGTTTTAAAAACTTATTTTATACTATACTTCATACTTAAATATATATACTTATATATATACATTTAATATGTATATATAGTGTATATTCACTATATGTATATAGTGTATATTTACTATATATTTTATATACTATACATTTTTATATATACTATATACAATAGGTATAGTGTATATATAATATATAATATATATAATAATATACTATATTATTACATAGTATAAAAATATATTTTATATATAATATATAAATATTATGTAATACAGTTATATATTTTTATATAATATATAAAATAGATATATTATATATTAAAATATATATAATATATAAAATATATATTTAAAATTTATTTTAAAAACTTACTTTATACTATACTTCATACTTAAATATATATACTCATAAAAATACTTTTAAATATGTATATATAGTATATATACACTATATGTATATAGTGTATATTTACTATATATTTTTATATACTATATTTTTATATATACTATATGTATAGTATAGTATATATAAAAATATATACATATATATATTTTTATATAAAAATATATACATATATATACTATATGTATAGTATATTTTATATATAATATATAAAATATATATAGTATATATATTTTATATAATATATAAAATATATAGTATATATAATATATACTATATATATTTTAATATATACTTATATATATAAAATATTTACTTATATACTTTATACTTATGCTAACACTTTTAAAACTTATTTTTAGTTTCATTTCTCTCTCAACAATGTCTATCTTATTCTATCATATTTATAAGCTAACATTTCTTATCTCAATGTTTACATACAAATATGTACTATGTGAGCCTTCTGTCAGATTTTAAGATTTTTCTATAAATCCCACACTGCAGGAGCTCTGTGTGTGTATGAGCAGCAAACCCTCTCCTGGTTGTTTTTATGAATTTACAGGTCAGCAGGAGGAAACCAAACCATTAGGGGTTCCCATGCCTCCATCCTCCCTCACTAGGAACATGCTGAAGAAAATTTGCCTTGTCTAGAAAAGAGTTTTTGACATTCTGTCATTCCCACTTATTTGTAAAATATAACTTGGTAGCTGTGCTGTAGTGTGCTAATTACACCTTATTTTGTGGCTGAACTTCATGTTTGCAGTATAATTGTGTAGGGGTAGGAGGTGAACAGAGGAAATAGCTCAGAAAACAGCCTGATGTTTCTCACAGGGGGTCTGTGTGCTGAAATCTTTCCATTCTCCAGTGTGCAAACACTGCAAGCCCTCACATAAATACCTCTCCAAGGCAGGCAGCCTCATTGACCCTCTGACAGGAATTATGTGGCCACCCATTCTGTCCTGAGCTCAACTATCATCATAAAAAAATCAGTAAAACCCCTCAAAAGCAAAATTATAGCAGCTCTTGGCAACTTGGTGATTTTCAGCTGGGTAAACAGGGCTGAAATACCAGTGCAGGACCAAAATTCCTTTGTCTTGAGCTTGCTGAGTTATTTCCTTTTCCATGAGCACAAAATGCTGTGCTTGGTGAGTTTATTGATAAGAGGGTTTGACCTCTGTGCAGCATCTGATGAGAGGATTTTGGGTTTTTGCCCCAAAATGAGGAGTGCAATGGGGACTGGATTTTAAGTTCTTTCTCTCCCTGGCACGAATTTTCCCAAATTGCTGCAGAAATGTGGAGCAGCATTTTGAGCTCTCCCGGGGATGGCTATTTCCAGAACGTTCCCCTGGGTGTGCTGTGTTTGATGAGGCAGCTGGCACTGCCATGTCCCCATGGGACCCTGTGCAGCCACGTCCCCTCCTGGCACAGCCTGCCCTGGGCTGCCAGGGGGGTTTAGGGATGCCACCCCACACTGCTGCCTGTGCCTGTGTGTTTGGGGTTGTTAGGAAATTCATCCACAAACACCAGAGGTTTATGTCCAAAAAGGAGACACAGGAGTCCTTTTACTTTATTCCAATAAAGGGAGAGGCCATGGGGCATTCCCCTGGCGTGTCTCTAATTTTTGGAGGACTCAGCCTCCTTTTTGTCCCAACTTCCCAGCCACATTTCCCCTCTCTCTTTCCCCACTGGCTGAGGTACTTGGGAGTTACAGACTGAAACACCTGATACTGAAGATTTCCCTCTCATATGTAACCCTCCTTTTTGATTTTCAATTCTTATGGTATTTAGGGGTTTTTCTTTCCCGTTGTTTCTTTCATCTTTCCATATCCAGTTTCATTTATCAGCAAACCTACAGTTTATTTGTAAAAGCAAATATCTTTTTCCATTCATCAATCAGTGCAATCCTTCCCATTGTTTCTTTCATTGTTTATCTACCAGCAGACCCACAGCTTGTTTGGAAAGACAAATCCACTGTTCCTCTCAGGGTGTAGGGGCTGCCCTGGGTGAGCTGTGGGGCTCAGGGCAGGTGGGATGTGGTGTTGGTGAGAGCAGCTCTGTCCCTGCCATAAAACTCCATCCATGGGGGATGTGGGGCTTGGGGCATTCAGATGGGAGCTGAGAGGATGAGGAGTGCTGGGAGGAAGGGTTGGTGCCAGATTATGCTCTTTTCTGACCCAGAGATGGGGCATCTGGGAGGTGTTTTAAAAACTTATATTCTATTTTTAACAATACAATAACAATATTCTACTTTAACAATACAATTTTGTACTGAGTTTCAGTACAAAAAAAATCCATAATTAAATGTTACTCCCCATCATCCTATATACAGAAACCCAGGTTTGTAGTACAATTAATTATACTACCTCAGTACCCCCTAAAAATAAAATTAGTAAACTAAATATATTCCCACAGGAAGGTGAGTGATGTGACTGGGGAGAAGCCTCCAAGCCCCAGGGCAGGAGAAGTGTTTGTGTGCCCAGGGCTGGAAGGACACCTCAGGGAAGGGAGCACACCTCATTTGCCTGATGCTGGGGGAAGGGCCCTGGGTGGTGCCAGAGGGATGACAGGGCTTGGATTTAGATTTTGGGCACTGAAACTGATGCCCTGTGAAGGCTGACCTAGAACAGAGGCTGGACAGAGCTAAAGAATAAAGCAGGGATTTATTCAAAGGATCTCCTCCATGGATCCACCTTGGGCAGCACAAGAGCCCATCCAGGGCTGCACCCAAGATGAACCAAAATGGCCCCAAAATGCACGGACGGGCACGGGGTCTGTCACTGTGATCAGTTCTGCTCCATTTGCATCTTGCAGTTCATTGTCCCATTCCAGCTTTAGCCCCTGCAGTCCCACCCTGCTTGTTTTTCTCTCTCCAGCCCACGGTGTTTGTGCTCCTGGGCTGAGATTTGGATCATTTGTCCTTGGTGCCCAGCTGGAGCAGGAATTGTTTTGTTTCCCTGCTCTGTGCACAGAGCTCACCATCCCATAATATGAAGCTCAGACCCACACACTAAAGCAGCACAGAATATGAAAAATAGAAAAGCTAAAACCTGATGCATCAGAACTGACTGTGCAGGGCTGTGTGTTGGGTGAATGATGTTCCTGCTGTGCCCCCTGGCACTCTCTCTCTCAAGGTGTGTCCTGGGGATGTTGGAGTGTCTTTGTTCACCTTCAAGCAGGGAGTGGTCCAGGCTGGCAGGAGGTGGGCAGGCACAGAGGGGCAGTGCTGCCAGGGCTTTCAGTGCCTGCACACCCTGGGAGGAGGAGGAGAAGGGTGGGCAGGGATCCCCAGCCCTGAGATCTCCATTTCTGGGGCTGTGGGTACAGAAGGCTTTGTGGGAGCACATGGGATGCTTGGCTGGGAGATGCAGAGCTGGAGCTCAGTTTGCTGTGGCTGCATCTTGTCATTGTGGCTGCCATCCTGTCTCTGAGGCAGGAAAATTAGATTGATTTTCCAGCAGGGATGAAACCCCCATCCCCCTGGCCCCTGGTGCTGGGGGGAGCTGTGACCATCCTTTGCTGGCTCCAGCCCAGAGCTTGGGGGATGAGCATCCATCCTGTCCACTCTCTCCAATTTCCTTCCCTTCCTTTCCCATCGAGCCACAGCTGTGCCCAGTCAGACACAGCTCCTGGACTGGCACAGAGCAACCAGAGAGCCATGAGGGGCTCAGGACCCTCCCCACTGCTCCCTTTCTTTGGCACCAGCAGTGGAAGGGTTACAATGAAATCCATCTGTGCAGAGCTTCTGGAATTCCAGATCCTCAGCGTGCTGGAGAGAAACTCAGCAGGAATTGGAAATATTTGACCCCAGTGATGGGGTGGCATTGCTGGACATGATTTTGGACATGGTTCATGGATCTGGGGGGGTGAGGGCAGCTCTGGGTGCTGCAGCCTTAGGGGTCACACGAGGATACCCAGGGAGGGCAGGGATGCTGCTCCAGCCTTGTCTTGTCCAGGAAAGGGGTGAATTTCTCCTGGTGGATGCTCCTGGGGAGCAGCCAGCCCTCCTGCATCATGTGCAGGCTCCTTCCTCGCCCTCCCACTGCTGCTCCTGTCTTTCTCAGAGCTCACGGTGACTCCTGTGGTTTCTGTGTCCCTTGGGGAGCTGGCACGGGGCTGGCCATGGGGACAGCAGTGTGCTGTGACAGCTGGGCTGTGCTCCCCAGCTGTTCCTTCACCACCTCTGATCCCTTTCAGATCATCTGCCCAGCTGAGTGAGTTCAGGCAGGCAGTGCCAGGTGAGGAAATGCCTGCTCAGGGAGCTGAGTTGGCTCCCTGCAGCACTAAACAACCTTTAGACCAAAATTAAAGGAGTGAAAGCTGCTTTTAGCTCATCTTCCTCAGCCAGTGCTGACCTGTTCCAGTGCCAGGTGGGAAATCACCTCCTGCAAGGAGTGGCTGCAGTGCAGGTGCTCTGGGGACCTTGCCCTGCTCAGCTCCTTCCTCCCACACCTGTGGCTCCCCTTGGGGGTCCTGCAGCTGGAGAAATTCCCTTCCTCATCCTGGCAGCTGCATTTCCAGTTGGGAAATGCAGCCTGGAGCATTAGGATTGCCTAAATGTACCCAGAGGAGGCAGTCAGCATGGCCTGCATCTCCAGCATGAGCCCTAATTGTTTTCCAGCCTGAGAGGAGACACCTTTGTTAGACAGGAAACAACCTGGAGTGTCAATGAAAGCACTTTGCTTCTTTTGGGGCACTTTATTGACTTTGCAGCCCTGCAGCAGCACAGGAGCCACTCAAGCACTGCTGCAGCTGCCCCTGGGGCAGGGCAGTGTTTCAGTGCCACAGGGGATGGCTGCCACCTCCCTACTGGAATTTTGTGTGCACATACTGGGCCCCGTGCTCCTGGTACTCTCCCTTTGTCATCCAGGTGTGCTGGAAGGAGGTGAGCGAGGCTGCCATGGAGCCCCCAGCCCAGGCTGCCGTGGCCCTCTTGGGGCTGGCCAGCACCTCGATGTGCACTCCTGCTCCTCGGAACAGCAGGTTCAGCTCCAAGCACATCCTCTCAGGAAAGCCAGGGAACATGGAGGAGCCCCCTGAGAGCACGATGTTGCCCAGCACATGTCTCCTGGCCTGCTGGGGCACGGTGTGCAGGCTCTGCCAGGCCAGCTGGTGCAGGCCGGGGCAGCTGAGCTGCAGCAGCTCGGGCCGGAACAGCGGCTCGGGGCAGCAGAAGCGCTCCTTGCCCAGGGTGATCCAGCGCCCGTCAGGGGTCTGGAATCTGGCTGGATGATGGGATCCCTCCTCCTGGAGGTCTCCCTCATAGTCCAGGGACACGTAGCAGCACTGCTCCTTCAGCTGGGTCAGCACCTTCTTTGTCAGGGCCTGCAGCCCCAAGGGCTCCGTGTGGCTCTGCTGCAGCAGCAGCTGGTGCAGGTACCTGGACAGGTGATCCCCGGCCACCCCCAGGCTGCGGGTGCCCTTCCTCAGGGTCTGGCCCCCCCAGACAGAGGTGACATGGGACACGGCCGCCCCGGCCTCCACAGCCAGCCCCGTGACCCTGCCGTGGGCACAGAGCGACAGGAACCCGGTGTTGGCCAGGTGCAGCGCGGGCACCCCCAGGCCCTCGAACAGCACCTCGGCCGCCTTCACCCTGTCGGTGCCAGGGCAGGACGGGGACTCTGCCAGCAGCACCGGGTGCTCCTCTGGGGACACCTTGAGGCAGCAGCAGATCAGGTGGTCCCACAGGGTTCTCATGCTGTGCCAGTCCTCAACCAGGCCGTACCTGAGCGGGCAGCGCCGTGGGGCCGGGGTCGAGCAGCACGGGCTCTCCGTGCCAGGGCGGGGCTGCCAGGGGTCCCAGGGGGTGCCCAGGCTGCAGGGCAGCAGCGTCCTCAGCACGCACTGGGGCTGCTCCTGGCCTGCGAAGCCGCCCCGCGTGAAGCGGCTGCCGCTGTCGATGACCACCGCGGGCTTCAGCATGGCTGGGGCTCCTGAGGGATAACAGGCATGGAGGAACAGCCTGCAGTGGGAGAGGAGGGGTCTGGTGAGGGCAAAGCAGGCTCAGGTGCCTGCGCTGCCCCACTGGAGGACAGCAGTGTCTGCTCTGGAAGTGGCTGGGTTTGTCCCTCCTGTTCCCTGTCTCACTGAGCATCCCTCCTTGTCTCTATCCCCTGAGGTTCTGTGACAGTGCAAGGACAGAAGTTCAGGTGGTTTTAAGGAAGCAAGGGAACACTGGACAGGAAAATTAAGTGTGTGGACCAAATCCTGGGCTGTATCTGAAGGAGAGGTGCCAGAAGGTCAAAGGAGGTGACTCTGCTCATCTGCTCTGCTCTTGTGAGACCCCATTTGAAATATTGTGCACAGCTCTGGTGTCTCCACCAGAAGGACATGGAACTGTTGGAGCAATTCCAGAGGAGACCACAGAGTTTCTGAGGGTACTGAAACACCTCCCCTCTGGAGACAGGCTGAGAGAACTGGGATGGGGCTCTTGAGGCTGGAGAAGAGGAGGTTGTGTGGAGACCTCCCAGCACCTGCCAGGGTGTGAAGGGGCTACAGGGAAGCAGCAGAGGACTCTGTCAGGAGCTGTGGTGACAGCACAAGGGGAATGGCATCAAACTGAAAGAGGGAAAATTTAGGTTGGATATTAAATGCATGAAGTTCTTTGAGGGTGAGGGTGGGCAGACCCTGGGACAGATTTCCCAGAGCAGCTGTGGCTGCCCCTGGATCCCTGGAAGTGCCCAAGGCCAGGTTGGACAGGGCTTGGAGCCATCTGGGACAGTGGAAAGTGTCCCTGCCATGGCAGGGGACATTGGATCTGGATGATCTCTGAGGTCCATTCCAATCCCTTAACATCCTCTGATTCCATAAATGGTGCTGCCAGCAGAGCCCATAGCACACAGAGAGGAGCTGAGAGGAGCTGTGATCCCAGCTGGCAGAGAAGGGCAGGAGTTTGGGGTGCCTCTGTGTGTGTCCAGGCCCTTCCCTGGCTCTCTGTGCCTCCCAGACCTGCCCCTGTGGCATGGTGTGCCTCTTGACCTGTTCTTTGGGCACTCTCCGGGCCAGGTGACCCTTTACAGGACAGAGTCTCCAGCTATGTTAGGGAAGGTGTAGGTTGGATATTAGGAAGAAGTTTTTCACCAAAAGAATAATAAAGTACTGGAGTGCTCTTCCCATTCAAGTATGCACCCCAGGGAGGTGGTGGAATCACCATCTCTGGGTGTGTTTAAAAAAAGACTGCACATGGCACTTGGGGCTATAGTCTGGTTGAGGTGTTAGGGCAGAGGTTGGACTCGATGGTCTTAGAGGTCTCTTCCAACCTCATTATTCTGTGATCTGTGAGTCTGTGATTCTGTGATTTGTTCTCCCCATAGCTTCTCACATGCCCCTCTGGTTGCACTTTTACACCACCCATCAGGAATTCATCAGGGAGTGTCTCATGGGAGCAGCCAGGCTGGCACTGTTTCCCTGGGCATAGAGGGCACAAAGCCAGCCCTGCCAGTGGTGAAAGGGTCCCTGGAGGAGCTGCCAGCACCCAGGGGCCACCACAGGCTCCCAGCCTGTCCCCAAGCCCTGCAGTGTGTGAGCAGGGGCACAGGGGATGCTGTGCCAGCCTGGGGCCCTCCCTGGGGCTGGGGCTGTCCCTGAGGGTGACCCTGACCTTGTGGCTGGTGTCCATGTGCCCTCCTGGAGCTGGCAGGGCTGGCCTGTGGTGCTGGGCAGGGGTGCCCATGGAACCACGGCTGCATGCCCTGCTGTGATCTCACAGCAATGCACCCCGAGGGTTCTCCTGCCCCACAGCCTCACTTCTACCCCCAAGTGTCACTTGTTGTGATAATTAAAATTTGATCAAAACCCACCCTGTTGCAGACATCTTTTCATTAAAAATCTTTCCTTAAGATTTTTTCCTCCTGAGAAGCTGAGAGGCCTCAGGAACAAAATGTAAACATTGATTATCTGCTGCTGTGGAATGCAACAGGTGCATCTGTGATTGGTCTCATGTGGTTGTTTCTAATTAATGGCCAATCACTGTCAGCTGGCTCAGACAGACTGAGGCAGATGCCTTTGTTATCATTTTTGTTTTTCTAGTCTTAGCTTAGCTAGCCTTCTGAGATGAAACCTTTTCTTCTGTTCTTTTTAGTATAGTTTTAATGTAATGTATATCATAAAATAATAAATCAGCCTTCTGAACAAGGAGTCAGATCCTCATCTCTTCCCTCACCTGAAAACCCCTGTGAGCACTGTAACACCACCCCATTTTGTTTGTTTAAGGGACAGCCCCTTCCAGGTGTGGCCCTGCACAGGGTCAGGTCTGACAGGTGCTGTCCCCTCTGCCCAGAGGTACGAGACAGCCTCCAAGATGGAGCAGTTCCTGACGCGGTTCCTGCTGCGGGAAACCATGCACCAGCTGCAGTCCCTGCAGGCGTCCCTCGAGTGTGCTGTGGACACCGTGGAGGAGCAGGCGGGGCGGGAGAGGTACAGGGGTGGGGTGGGATGGGGTGGGAGAGGTGGGACAGGGTGGGACGGGAAAGGTACCGAGATTGGATGGGAGAAGTACCAGGATGGGGCAGGAGAGGTACTGGGGTGGGACACAAGAGGTATCAGGGTGGGAGAGGTACTGAGGTAGGATGGGAGAGGTACTGGGCTGGGACAGGACAGGTACTGGGACAGGAGAGGTACGGGATGGGATGGGATGGGATGGGATGGGATGGGATGGGATGGGATGGGATGGGATGGGATGGGATGGGATGGGATGGGATGGGATAGGATGGGAGAGGTACTGGGGTGGGATGGGAGAGGTGGAACAGGGTGGGACGGGAAAGGTACCAAGGTTGGACAGGAGAAGTACCAGGATGGGACACAAGAGGTACTGGGCTGGGACAGGACAGGTACTGGGACAGGAAAGGTACTGGGATGGAATGGGAGAGGAGAGGTACCGGGGTGGGACAGCAGAGATGGGACAGGGTGGGGTGGGAGAGGTACTGGAATTGGACACGAGAGAACAGGGTGGGACAGGAGAGGTGGGAATGGGTGGAACATGAGAGGTACCAGGTGGGACACAAGAGGTACTGGGTAGAACATGTCCAGCCCCTGTCTCCAGCCCTGCTCCTCACAGCTAGCAGCCCTTTCCCAGCCCAGTGCCGAGCTGACACCTCCAGGAATGGCTTCAACCCCTCCTTTTGCATTTTTTTTTTTGTTTAATTCCAGAAAAGAGATCAAGAACTTGCAGACTTCGGTTGGCCTGAGGTCAGGGAGGCGCTGTGGGCGCAGGGGACAGAAGAACGTCTGTCTGTCCCCAGCAGACCCCTACTCTGGGATGCTGACAACAGGTACCTGCTGTTCCTCAGTTCTTTGTGTCCTGCTGGAGCCTGGAGGGGCTGTGGGACCAGCACAGAATCACAGTAAGGTGGGAAAAGACCTCCAAGATTGAATTCAACCGTTCCCCCAGCTCTGCCAAGTCCACCTGTAACCTGTGTCCCCAAATGCCACATCTCCAGCAGCACTGGGCAGTGAGGGCTCCTCCAGGATGGAGCCTGGAGCATCTCACCCAGGTGCCAG